>NC_082683.1:43644632-43955177 GCF_949987515.2 Delphinus delphis
CCAGCATTGCCATACGCTGTTGGTGGGAATATAAATTGATGCCTCCTCTTTGGCGAGCAATTTGGTAATATTTATTAACATTTAAAATTTGATTATAGGACTTCCCTGCTGGTGCAGTGGTTGAGATTCTGCCTGCCAATGCAGGGGACACAGATTTGATCCCTGGTCCTGGAAGATCCCACATGCCGTGGAGCAACTAAGCCCGTGCACCACAACTACTGAGCCTGTGCTCTAGAGCCCACGCTCTAGAGCCTGCGAGCCATAACTACTGAAGCCTTAGCTCCCTAGAGCCTGTGCGCCGCAACTACTGAGCCCGTGTTCTGCAATTACTGAAGCCCGTGTGTCTAGAGCCCGTGTTCTGCAACAAGAGAAGCCACCGCAATGAGAAGCCTGCGCACCACAATGAAGACCCAATGCCGCCAAAAATAAAATAAAATAAAATGTTAAAAAAATTAAAAAAACAAAATAAAACGTGCTTATATATTTTGGGAAGGGTGGGAGAAAATATTTGCAAGCCGTCTTTACCACAATGGACTTGTATCCAGAACTTATAGGGAACACCTACAGCTCAACAATAAGAAGATAACATTTAAGAAAATGGGCAATGTATTTGAGTAGACATTTCACCAAAGAAGACATATGGATAGGTAACGAGCACGCAAAAAGACACCCAGCACGGGGAAATGCAAATAAAAATCCACAATGAGATACCACTATAAAATTACTAGAATGGCTGTAATCAACAAGACAAACAGTAGCAAGTGTTGATGAGGATGCAAAAACAAAAACTGGAACCCTTATACGTTTCTGGTCAGAATGTAAAATGCTGCACTCACTTTGTATTTTTGTTTGTTTGAATTTCACTTTGTTTAAGGACGCTTAAAATGAGATCTATCCTCTTAACAATTTTTTTTTTTTTTTTTTTTTTTTTTTTTTGCGGTACGCGGGCCTCTCACTGTTGTGGCGTCTCCCGTTCCGGAGCACAGGCTCCAAACCCGCAGGCTCAGCGGCCATGGCTCACTGGCCCAGCCGCTCTGCGGCATGTGGGATCTTCCCAGACCGGGGCACGAACCTGTATCCCCTGCATCGGCAGGCGGCCTCTCAACCACTGTGCCACCAGGGAAGCCCTTAACAAATTTTTAAGTGTACAAATATATTATCGTTGACTATGTGTACAATGTACAGTGTTGTACAGCAGATTTCTAAGAGCTTGTTAATCTTGCTTAACTGAAACTTTATGTCCTTGATTAGTAACTCCCAGTTTCCCCTTCTGCCCAGCCCCTGGCAACCATCATTCCTCTCCTAGATTCTATGAATTTGACAATTTTAGGTACCTCATATAAGTGAAATCATGTAGTCTTTGTCTTTCTATAACTAGTTCATTTCACTTAGCATAATGTCCTCAAAGTTCATGCATGTTGTAGCATATTGCAGAATTTCCTTCTTTCTTAAGGCTGAGTAGTATCCCATAAATAAATAAATAAATATATATATATATATATATATATATATATATATATATATAAAAAACACTTTCTTTATCCATTCACCTGTCAATGATATTTAAGTTGTTTCCACATCTTGGTTAGTGTTGTGGAACCAAACTAAAATGAGTCACTTATGTCAGGGACAAAATGGAGATGGTCAAAGCAAGCACATAAAGAAAACTTAATCTAACCTTACTGGAATTTACAGCTCTTCTCAGAAATCAGCAGAGGATACCACCCAATCCTCAAACACCAAGTCTGTTCACACTATTTCTAGACTTTGTTCCCCTGACTCAGCTACCTTGATCCAAATAAGAAAGAAGACCACTAGGCAACCAATCAGCTGAAAAAAACCAAATAACTTCCACACTTACACCATAAAAATCCCTTAGTCTGTGAGCAACTCAGAACTCATCGCTCCTTGTAGCCTTGAGTTTCCTCACTTGCAGGTTGAAAGCCTTGCAATAAACTCATCTTTCTGCCTTGTTTTATTCAGTATGCAGGGTTTGATTTTTGACACTGTGAATAGTCAAAAACAAACTCTGTGAACAGTGCTGCAATGAACATGGGGAGGTGCTAATATTTCTTCAAGAGGCTGATTTCAGTTCTTTTGGATAAATGCTCAGAAGTGGGAACACTGGATCATATGATAATTCTATGTTTAAATTTTGGGGGAATCTCCATGCTGTTTTTCATAATGGCTGCACCATTTTGCATTTCCATCAACAGTGTTCAAGGGTTCCAATTTCTCCATATCCTCGATGTCACTTGTTGTCTTTTGTTACTTTTCATAATAGCCATCCCAATAGTTGTGAGGCAGTAACTCACAATACTTCATTGTGGTTCTGATTTGCATTTTCCTGATGATTAGTGACTTCTGAGGCATCTTTTCATATACCTGTCGACCATTTGCACATCTTTGTGAGCTAAGGACCACTCAAGTCCCTAGCTTATTTTTAAATCATGTTATAAGTTTTTTGCTATTGAGATGTAGGAGTTCCCCACATATCCGGGAGGTTAACCCCTTATCAGATATCTGGTTTGCAAACATTCCCTCCCATTCCATAGGCTGCCTTTTCATTCTGTTGGCTGTTTCCTTTGCTGTGCAGATGCTTTTCAGTTTAATGTAGTCCCACGTGTTTATTTTTGTTTTTGTTGCCTGTGCTTTTTGTGTCATTAAAATGTGCTTACATTTTTGACCCAGAAATTCAACTTCCAAAAATGTATCCTACAGAAATTCTTACACAAATAAATAAAATTTGCTGCAGGTTTTGTTGTTGCTGCTGCTGTTATAATAGAAACAACAAATATCCAAGGATAAGGGCTTTGACTACAATGTAGACATTTTAAAAAAATGACAAAGGTCTTTTCTACCAACCTTGAAAGATGTTCAAATATATTATTAAGTGAGAAAAAAGTTGTATAGAATAACTTAATTTTTGTTTAAAAATAATCTTTTTATATTCATAGAAAAAAAACCTGAGAGAAAATACACTGAACTATTAATAGTTAACTTTGAGCTGGGAGAAAGGGAGGAAATAGTGTACAAGGAACTTCCAGTGTTTGTATTCTATCTTTATTTTTATAATGTTACTTTTGTAAGCAGAAGCAAACAATAAAAGAAAATTTTATGGAGATGATGTCTTTTCTGGACATGTTCACTGTCTTATGGGTCATTTCAGGGCAGGTATTAATATATCCATTTTATAAACGAGGTTCAGAGAAGTAAAGTGATTTCTTCAAGGTCACGCAACCCGCCAGTTCTCCCCCAGAGGTCAGTTGACAGTGAGCTGACAGGACGCGCCCGGTGCTGAGAGAGGACCAATCACATCTGCTGTGAGGTCACTTTGAAGGCCAGGGATTGGCGCTGGTGTCTAAGCTGAGCCGGCAGTCAGCAGCCCATGCAACTGCGGGTGGCAGGAGGCTCAGGATGATTACGCTTTCCTGGGGTTGTTCCGGGGGCACTAGTTCTGTCCTCTATAGGTCCCCTGGGGACCCTCAGCACTGGGTGGGTTAGCCGTGGAGACGCCCTACCCTTCTCGCTGTTGCCAGTCAACCCGCCAAGCCCGTGCCGGCCTAGCCTGCAGCTGCTCTCCCTGCATCTCTCCCACCGAACACAGGAAAAGGCCGTGACAGGTGCCAGTCCTGTTCAGACTCCCGTTTCAGCAGCGGTGGTTGCATATCATAAAGTCCCCGCATGACCTGCCTGGAGCCAGCACAAGCAATCAGAGACAGGCTTCATGCAACCTCTACTTCCCTGCCTGTCTTTGAGGGTCCCAGGCTGTGCTGCAAGCTGGAGAGGGCCCTGCTTTATAGAGGAAAAGAAGGAGGGCGGTCCAGAGAGAGGACGGGGTTTGGCCCAGAGTACACAGCAAGTTAATGACAGAGCCACAGACCCCTCCTTCAGGACAGTAAATTGGATGGTAAACTTTCCAAATTTACCCTCACCTCCTCCTAACAAATACCTTCACTCTTCTCTGCCTCTGGCTTCCTCTGTGTCTCATGCCTGTAAAGCATCATCTGAAGCAGCAAGGTTTATCAAGAACGACAGGGACTTTAGAATCACACTAACCTCGGAATCCCACACTTGCTGTAAGACCTTGGACTTACCTGGCCTTATTTTCCTCTCTGCCATGGGATGTTAATCTCTTCTCTACCTTAAGAATAAATGAGAAATTGGGAGGCAGTTTGGTAACTTAGTGGTTTTCAAAGTATGATCCCTGGACCATCAGCATCAGAATCACCTGGGAATTTGTTGGAAATGAATATTCCCCAACCCTACTCCAGATCTGCTGAATCAGAAACTTGGGGGCCCAGCAATCTATGTTTTAACAAACTCCCCAGGTGATTCTGATACACGCTAAAGTTTGAGAACCACCAGTACACCAAGGGTAAGACTCCTGGGTTTGGAGTCGGGCATTTATGGGTTCTTCTGAAAGTGTCTTTGTTCTGCCTGTTACTATTTGGGAGTCCTCAAGCAAAGCATTTCACCTACATGCTCCTTAGTTTACTCATCTGGGAAATGGAGGTAATGGTTCTCTCTACATAACAGTGTTGTTTATTTATTCATTCAACAAAATTTTTTTGAGTGCCTATTATGTGACAGTCATTCTTCTAGGTTCTAGAGATACAACAGTGAACAAAACAGACAAAAATCTCCGACCTCATGTAATGCACATTCTAACGAGACTTTGAGGATTAATTAATATAATTATAATAATGTATAAAGCTTAGTACAACATGGGCACATATTAAGCATTCAGCAAATGGCAGCTATTATAAATGGTGGAGAAATTGCTTGTAAGCAGTGAAATGCTCTATTAGACTAAATTGTGAACTCCTAAGAATTGTCTGATTCATGCCTGTGTCATCAAAATCTAACATAGGGTGCTCGCCTCGGTAGCACATATACTAAAATTGGAATGATACAGAGAAAATTAGCATGGCCCTTGTGCAAGGATGCCACACAAATTCGTGAAGCGTTCCATATTGCTCAGAAACTAACACACCATTCTAAAGCAATTATACTCCAATAAAGATGTTAAAAATTTTTTAAAAAAATATCTAACATAGGACCTGGAGCTGAGTAGGGCTTGGTAAATATCTGATAAATGTATGTACAAAAGTCAGAGATTAATGATATCTCTCTTGTCTGAATGGGTCTCTTTTATAATCCTTTAGAGTTGACGGCTCACCAGTAAGCCATACCCTCCATAAACCTTCCTCTCTCCCTATATTTGTATATTTCACTTGGTCCAGTGTAGTGGAATAACTGAGGACATGGAAAGGAGACGTGACCCATGAGCTCCCCCCCTCAGCATACTGGAGGCTGGTGAATAAGCCAGAATTGGAAACAGTCCTGATTGCTTTGAGCCCCCCCGGCAAACCGGGGGCCTGCGAAGAAGCATTGAGTGCTTTGGGCACTGATCCATGAGATGTCCTCAGTATAATCAGAGTGGTGGGAACGCAAGGAAATGTCCTTGTGCTACTTCAGTATGATCAAAATAATGGTGGGAACTTTGTGCTGCTTTTGCGTTCAAGGACGAAGCACGGCATGTTTTCAAGAAAGCCAATTATTGCTTGTATAATTAATAAATACATAGTTGCTGCTTTGGCATTTCTGAAATGTTAAGAAAACAAGTCTTAAAGTGTAAAGCTAGATAATGCTTTAATAAAAGCTACCACAGCAGGACAGACGGCGCTGTTTTGCCTGAGCGAGCGGCAGCCCTCTACTGCTGTGCTTCGGCACAATTCGTCTCGTGTGATGAGCTTACTTTTGGCCCTGTCATAAGATAAACTACAACAGTCCAGTTATTGAAAGGTCATTCTTTCCACATTAACATGTTGTGATGGGTCTGAAATGTAGTTGTTCTATGATAAATCTGTATAGAGTGAATGAGTGGATGCCGGAAGAAGCATAGAAATACACTGGAAATAGCACTGAAATAGGAGTCAGGAGGCTTCAATTATAATTCCGGTTCTGCCACTTCTATAGTGTTTGGTCTTAGCTAAATCCATTTTCTTTTCAGATCCCCAGTCTCTCCATCTGTAAAGTGGGGCTTAGAATCCCTACCCCACCACAATGCTGGAAGAAGACAGACTAACTTTGGTACCTAAGTTTTAAGGATGTCTCACACAACCGTGAATGTGTTGTCTCCTTATCACACCTCTCAAGAAGAATTGCTGAAAGCAGTAAAGGAGATAAGGTATATCTCTTTGCAAACCTTAAAACACTGTAAAAATTAAATAAGATACTATTTCAAATCAGATAATCTACAATTTATAGATTATAGGTTGGAAACATCTGCTAATCCTTGATACTGAAAGTGTGATCTGCAGCATTGACACCATTTGAGATCTTGGTAGAAATGCAGACTCTTGGGCCCCAGCCACACCAACTAAACCGGAATCTTCATTTTTAACATCCCCAGGGTGATTCAAATGCACAATAAAGTTTGAGAAGCACTGCTCCAAATCAGACTCATAGGACCTACGCATTGAAAAGATTTTGAAGATCATCTTCAACTCCCTCATTTTACAGATGACAACACTGGAGCCCTACAATGAAAGGGACTTTTTCTAAAAGGCAGATCTAACTGTGTCACCCCCCCCCCCCACGTTGGAAACTAATGGCTCCACACTGCCCACATCCTTAACTCAGCAATTAAAGTCCACTCATCTGGCTGCTGCTGACCACTCCACTTAATACTTCCCCACAGATGCTAGACAAACCAATCACTCTGATCCCTGCTCCTGTGCTCGGAACTCCTCAGGCTATTTTCTCAGTGTGGGCTGCCCTTCCCACTTCTCTCCAGCCTCTTGACACCAGCTCAGACTATGACACCCCTGGTCCTTATTTAGGACACTGGTTGACAGTGGGCATGGTTAGCCAGCTGAGATCTCCTCTACCTCCTGAAGCACTGTGGTCATTATCTATTTTTACATTACTTGTTTTACCAGACTGTGAGCTCCTTAAGGGTAGAAACCAGGTTTCAGGTCCCAACACAGAGTCAGGCACTTTGTAAGAGCTCTATTTATCCCATATGACTAATGATCTCTAACGTGTCTTCCAGGTCTAACTTTCTGCATTTTTAGACTGTGAAACCCCAGACAGCAGGGACTTGATAGTCTCTTCTTTTTCCATCTTGCTCACGAGCCTCCATGTGTGTGAGCACAGCAGGCACTCATTCACCACCCAGGCTGACTGGTTCAGCTGTTGCGATAGTAGTCATTCCCACGACATGCCCCACAACCTGGTTCACTGCAGCATGTTCAGGGAAATCCAAGTGACCCAACGGGTTGCAACACCAAGGGTAGGGAAGGGATCAGGTTTCAGAGTAAATCATTTCAACTCTGGGCTGAGATTTAGTGCCTTCTAAAAATGCTCACAAGTGTTTCTCTGGTGGCACAGCAGTTGGGAATCTGCCTGCCAAGGCAGGGGACATGGGTTCGAGCCCTGGTCTGGGAGGATCCCACATACCACGGAGCAACTGGGCATGTGTGCCACAACTATTGAGCCTGCACTCTAGAGCCCACGAGCCACAACTACTGAGCCTCCGTGCCACAACTACTGAAGCCCGAGTTCCGAGAGCCCATGCTTCGCAACAAGAGAAGCCACCACAATGAGAAGCCCGCGCACCGCAACGAAGAGCAGCCCCCGCTCGATGCAACTAGAGAAAGCCTGCGTGCAGCAACGAAGACCCAACACAGCCAAAAAAAAATAAATAAAGTAAATAATTTTTTTTTAAATAAAATAAAAAAATAAAAATGCTCACAAGAAAAGGGAACCCTCCTACACTGTTGGTTGGAATGTAAATTGGTGCAGCCACTGTGGAAAACAGAATGGAGTTTCCTTAAAAAACTAAAAATAGATTTGCTATATGATCCAGCAATCCCACTCCTAGGCATATATCTGGAGAAAACTATAATTCATAAAGATACATGCACCCCAGTGTTCATTGCAGCGCTATTTACAATAACCAAGACATGGAAGCAACCTAAATGTCCATTGACAGCTGAATGGATTAAGAAGATGTAGTAGGGGCTTCCCTGGTGGCGCAGTGGTTGAGAGTCCACCTGCCGATGCAAGGGACATGGGTTCGTGCCCCGGTCCGGGAAGATCCCACATGTCGCAGAGCGGCTGGGCCCATGAGCCGTGGCCGCTGAGCCTGCGCGTCCGGAGCCTGTGCTCTGCAACGGGAGAGGCCACAGCAGTGACAGGCCCGCGTACTGAAAAAAAAAAAAAGAATGAAATAATGCCATTTGCAGCAACATGGATTATCATACTAAGTGAAGTAAGCCAGAAAGAGAAAGACAAATACCATATGATATCACTTATATGTGGAATCTAAAATATGACACAAGGGACTTCCCTGGGAGTCCAGTGGTTAAGACTCCATGCTCCCAATGCAGGGGTCACAGGTTCAATCTCTGGTCAGGGAAATAAGATCCTGCATATCTCGCAGTGTGGCCTAAAAGAAAAAAAGATCAAATATCACACAAATGAACTTATTTTCAAAACAGAAACAGACTCACAGACAGAAAAATTTACAGTGCCCAAAGGGGAAAGGGGGTGGGGGAGGGATAAATTGGGAGTTTGGCATTTGCAGACATAAATTATTATATATAAAAATAGATAAACAACAAAGTCCTACTGTATAGCACAGGGAACTATATTCAATATCCTGTAATAAACCGTAATGGAAAAGAATATGAAAAAGAATATGTATATATATATATGTATAACTGAATCACTTTGCTGTACACCAGAAACTAACACAACATTGTAAATCAACTATACTTCGATTAGAAAAGTAAAATAAAAAAGTAAATGTACAAAATAAAATTATGTACTTTACAAAAATAAATAAATACAAAGGCTCACAAGATTTCACACTGTGTCCCAAAAGTCAATTCCTGAGGCCTCCTGTCTCTACATACGAATTGATACAATAGGTGCTCAGTACATGTTGATAAGTGAATAAATGAATGAATGGGTAAATTGTTCTGGACTTCTAAACATAACCAAATGCTCTCAAAAAAAAAAAAAAAGTTGTGCAGGAAGAGAGTTATAATCAAAGGTCACATAGCATTAAAGATGAAGTATAAGTTCTTTACCTTTGCCCACAAGCCCTGGTGTAATCTGGCCCAGGCTGCCTTGCCAGCTTTGCCTCTTCTCCTCCCATACATACTCTTTTTGCCTCATCCCAAATGATTTGTAGACCCTAAACATGTCATCTGGTTTCACGCTCCAGTGCCTTTGCATGCATGTTTCTCTATACCTAGAGTACTTTTTTTCCCCCTCTTAATTTAGGTAATTCTTATTTGTCTTTCAAAGACCAGGTTAAGTTGTACCTCTTCTAGGAAGCCTGCTGTCACCCCTCAAAGGGGCTAGATGCCTCTTCTGTGCTCTGGTAGGTGCCATGCTTCTTTTTATGAGTACTGATCATAGTCTTTTGCTGTTGTCTACGTTTTCCCCCCAAAGACTTGAGCACCTTGAGGACAGGGACTAGGTCTTATTTATTTCTGTGTCCTCAGTGTCCAGCATATGACATGACACAAAGGAGAGATATTTACTGGGTACATTATCCAGTGGAAAAAATGGAGAGTAAAAGAGTTATCATTAGTCAGGAAATTTGCCACCCATAGAATTCCAGGTTTAAGAAGGGCTTTGCAAAGTCTCATTATTTAATATTTGTTGAAGAATAAATTATTTACCTGCATATGACCTCCTAGAAAAGGGCTAGGACAGTGAATAGTAAATGACAGGCAGGGATGCCTGGGGAAGTGGAATTTTACCACCCTTCCCTCCATGTCCATGGTAGATGCATGAGTAGAAGGACATGGACAAATGACCCGCTACAGAAAGATACAGTGGAGACAGGCCCCAACAGTCTGACTGGAGTGACTATTCCAAACTAGCTGCCACTTTTTCCTTTCTCCTACCCTTCCCTGGCAGAGAGTGGCAGAAAGGTTAAAGACAAGAAAATGTGCACCGAACGTATGATATCTGGATCAGTTACCAGACCCGGGAATTAAGTTAGTTCTATAACCTGGGGAAATTCACTCATCTAAGCTTCAGTTTCCTCATTGTAAAATAGGAATAATAATATCTAGCTTGCAGAATTGGCAGGAAGATTTTATAATAATAGTTAATACTTATATAACACACATCATGCCAAGTCCTGTTCTAATACATAGACATTACAGCATATTATATATATATATGTATATATACATATATTTAGTAACTCAATGAATCTGGAACTCTGTGAGGTAAGTACAACTTTCATGCAAACTTTATAAATAAATAAACTGAGACACAGAAATGTCACATAACTTTTCCAAGATCATACAGCTAGTAAGTATGGAGCTGGGAGTAAAACCAAGGCATATTGGCTTGCTCCAGAGTCTGTGCTCTTAACAAGTACTGTACTCTATTTGCCTCTTCAGTAAGATAATTGTGTGAGAGTGAAGGTGTCTGGCCCATAATAGTACATAAGAAACAATGACAATAAGCAAAGTAATCCAGTACCTGTAGTTGATGAGATAGCATAAAATGGATTAACATTAAGAGGTACGATATTACCTTATTACTCTTAAAAAATGTCTTATCTTTAAACTGTTACATACTCCTGAGATTGGAAGAAGGTTTTCTGTATGAACAGTCTGGGCTATTTTAAGATGCCCTAAAGGTAAAGTGGCTTTGCCTTCTCCTGAGGAACTGGAACAAGTTCTTAGCACTTCAGCCAGAGGGCATTTGAGGGACATGAAGATCCCATGAAATTAATTCCTCCAGTCAGACCCTGAAGACAGAGACAAATTGAATCCAGTCAATGCTCTCAAGGAACTCACAACTAAACTAGGAAGGCAAACATAAGAGACCATCTCAGTATAGCACTGCTGTGGGGGGAAGCTCATAAAGGACATGTAACTTAATTATGGACACAGCAATCAGGAAAGTCTTTTCGGAGGAGGAGGAGACACATGAATCTAGTATCAAAGGGCAAGTGGAAGACGTATTTGAAGAAAGCAAGAAGGGGTTTCTTGGCAGAGGGAATGCTATGAACAAATGCACAGGGGCTTGAAATAGCACTCTATATTCCAAGAACTACAAGTAGTTCAGTGTGGTTAGAACAGAGCAGGAGACACGAAATGGTAGTGCCAAGACATAGGCAGAAGCCAGATGGGGAAGTGCCTCACTTGACAAATTAAGGGGTTTAACCCTTATCTTACAGGTGATGTAGAGCCACTGACTCAAGTTCCAAACAAGAGTATAATATTAAAAGATAATCTTGGTAGCAAAAGGGAGTTAAATTAGAGGTTTAAGACTAGAGACAGCTTTTAAGCACATGAAAAGATACTCAATATCAGTAGTCATCAGAGAAATGCAAATTAAACCACAATGGATACAATTTCACACACTGGGATGCCTGTAATGAAAAAAGATGAACAACAACAAGTGTTGGCAAGGATGTGGAGAATTTGCAACACTTATACATTGCTGGTAGGAATGTAAAATGGCGCAGCTGCTTTGGAAAACAGTTTGGCAGATCATCAAAAGTTAAATATAGAGTTACCATATGACTCAGCAATTCTACTCCTAGTTATATACCCAAGAGAAATGAAGACATACATTCACATAAAAACTTTTACATACAGTTTCTTTTTTCTTTTAAATTTATTTATTTATTTATTTTTATTTTTGGCTGCATTGGGTCTTTGTTGCTGCGTGCGGGCTTTCTCTGGTTGCAGCGAGCGGGGGCTACTCTTCATTGCAGCGTGCAGGCTTCTCACTGCAGTGGCTTCTCTTGTTGCGGAGCACGGGCTCTAGGCCCACAGGCTTCAGTAGTTGTGGCATGCGGGCTCAGTAGTTGTGGCACATGAGCTCTAGAGCGCAGGCTCAGTAGTTGTGGTGCATGGGCTTAGCTGCTCTGCGGCATGTGGGATGTGGGATCTTTCCCGGGCCAGGGCTCGAACCCGTGTCCCCTGCATTGGCAGGCGGATTCTTAACCACTGTGCCACCAGGGAAGCCCCTACATACAGTTTTATAGCAGCATTATTCATAATAGCCAAAAAGTGGAAACAATCCAAATGTCCATCAGCTGATGAATAGATAAACAAAATATGCTACACCCGTATGGAATATGTTATAGAATACTATTCAGCCATAAAAGGGAATGAAGTTCTGATATGTGCTACAACATAGATAAGCCTTGAAAACATAATGTTAGGAAGAAGGAGCCAGACAAAAGAGCCACATATCATATGATTCCATTTATATGAAATGTCCAGAATAGCCAAGTCCATAGAGATATAGATTAGTGGTTGCCAGGGTTTGGGGGTAGGAAGGGGTGAGCAATGACTGCTATTGAGTGCAGGTCTCTGGAATTAGTGGTGATGGTTGTACAAGTTTTTGAATATACTAAAAGCCACTAAGTTGTATTAAAAAAGGGTAAGTTTTATGGCATGTGAATTATAGAAAAAAAAGACTGGTGGCAGAATGACCAGTGAGGCTACCGAAATGGCCTAAGCAGCAGACTTCAAACAGGGAAATCTACACCCTTGGAGGTTCATGAAGACTTTCCAGGGGCCACAAAAGCATAAATAATTCCTACATCCCCAATTTTTACGTGTACATTCTTTTCTAAAGCTAATCTGCCTGATAATGTGCCTTTTATTTCTCCTCTTTCACAATAGCTATTCTCTTATCTTCAAAGGAAAGATATGCCACTGAACTATCTTGACTATTACTATGGGAGTACTGCTCTGGGAGTAAAAATGTCTGGAGCATCATTGAAAGGATGATTTGAATATACAGGGCTTCTGATGGAGAGTCCCAGGACAGCAAAGCAAGAGCGTTCAGTAAGCAATAATTAAACTGATAATAAAAATGTAGATGTCAAATTAAAAATGTATGAGGAGGACCATAGTTTCTCAAAATTCTTCTGGAGAGTACCAAAGGATAAAATCTAGAATTAGCTTTACCTTAGGGTCCCCTGGGGTGCTTAACATCCAAAACTCCAGTTTTGTGGTATATCCAGGCAATGGAGCATTACTTAGCATTAAAAGAAATGAGCCATTAAGTCATGAAAAGACATGGAGGAAATGTAAATACTTATAATTTTCATCAAGTAAAAGAAGCCAACCTTAAAAGGCTATACAGGGGCTTCCCTGGTGGCGCAGTGGTTGAGAGTCTGCTTGCCAATGCAGGGGACACGGGTTCGTGCTCTGGTCCGGGAAGATCCCGCATGCCGCGGAGCTGCTGGGCCCGTGAGCCATGGCCGCTGAGCCTGCGCATCTGGAGCCTGTGCTCCGCAACGGGAGAGGCCACAACAGAGAGAGGCCCGCGTACCACCAAAAAAAAAAAAGGCTATATATACTGTATGATTCCAACTATACAACATTCTGGAAAAAGCAAAACTGTGGAGAGAGTAAAAAGATAAGTGGTTGTCAGAGGTTGAGGAGAGGGAGGGATAAATAGACAGCGCACAGAGGATTTTTCGGACAGTGAAACTACTCTGTATAATATTATAAGGGTCCATACATCTACTTATACATTTGTCCAAACCCATAGAATGTACAGCACCAAGAGTGAAATTCTAATATAAACGATGGACTTTTAGTGATTATGATGTGTCAATGTAGGTTCATCAGTTATAACAAACGTACCACTCTGGTGTGGGATTTGATCATCCGTGAGGCCATGCATATGCAGAGGCAGTGGGTATTTGTGAAATCTCTGTACTTTTCTCTCAATTTTGCTGTCAGTCTAAAACTTCCCTAAACCAAAAAAGTCTCCTGTTCTAGAGGCCCATCCCAATCCAGTTAAATCAGATTATTTAGGTGGTGAGCAAAGGCCTTATAGTTTTGAAACCCTCCTAGGTGATTCTGAAGTGAAGTCAGGGTTGAGAACCACATAGGCACTGGTGATAGGGATATTAAGGAGGTGGGAACAGGTCTGAGAAATCACCCACGGAATTCTTCGTCTGGGAAGAGCCTTACAAAGCCTCAATATTCATTGAAGAATAAATCGATAATTTACATATGACCCTGTAGGAGCTAAATTGGTGGAATTTGGGTGATTGGTTGGTTGCAAGGGGTGAAGGAGAGGAAGGTGTCAAGAATGACTCCCAGATCACTCTTAAAAACTCATTTGTGAGCATCTGCTCCTGACAGAGGGAGCACAAGAAGGGGAATAAGATTTTGGGAACGATAGGGAATTAATCTTTGAGTCTGAGGCTATGAGATATCAGTGGGATATCCAAGTGGAGTCTGCATTTGACATTAGATATAGAAGCCTGGAGCTTGGAAAAAAGATTTGGGAGAAAAATTTTGGACTCATCAGAATACAGGGCTGGTCTCCTTGTCTGCATAAAGCCATTGGAGAGTTTGTCACCATTCAAGAAAAGCATAGAGATGTACAAAGATAAAGAGATTGTGATGCATGTGTAGGATGTTTTCAGACTTCACACATGAAGGAATTTTGAGTTTGACGAGGTTCAGGGTGCAGTCATAGGAGTGGGTGGCTGAAGTGGAAGGGGGTGTCATTAGAACTGAGGTGGTCAAGGAGTAGAGAGGCCAGAGAAGGGTCATGAAGGTGAATGTTGAAGTCACCCATGTGGTTGTAGGATTGCAATAGCCTAGTGGATTTCAAACTTTAGTGTGGATCAGAATCAGTTGGAAGCCTTGATAAAACAGACTTCTGGGTCCCACACCCTGAGTTTCTGATTTAGTTGGTCTCAGTGGCCCAAGAATTTGCATTTGTAACAATTTCCCAGGTGAGGCCGATACTGGTGTCTGGGGACCACACTTTGACAATTACTGCAATAGAGTGAAGACTGGGTCAAGGGTCAAGGTCTTCTATGAATGTGTTTGTTGGTGAGAGCAATGAAGAGGGAGTGATACCAACCCTAAACAGTTGATTTAGAATGTGGTCCTGACACATGGACACTTCACCTGATGGTCAGTTCTTTGCCCATCTTGGGCATATATTTCTCCCTACCACCTATACCAGAAGTTTGGGGAGCCTTTATCTCCCCTTCCTGGCTTAAAGTTTTAACCTCTACCTCCTAGGGCTTTGATTTCTTGTTTGAATCAAACAAGTGCACGGAATACATTTCACCTTGATGTTTGAATCAGAAATAGCTAGAGGTACCTTTACTCTAACACCAGCAACTTTAAGGGAAAAACAGAAGACTGAACTGCCAAACTGCTTTCTAACCCCAGAGGTTTCACTATGTGTTGGGGAGTGAAAAAAAGAAAAGGTAAAGAAAACACTACAGAAGCCATTTATAGATTACATGAATAATAGCCGGCATATTTCTCAAACTAATGCTCTTTCTCACAATAAACATGTTTTGCGCCTTTATGCAACTCTCTGAAACATATTTTACAAACTTTAGAAGTTAATCTTATCTATTCACATGAAAGGTCAGGAAAATACAGGAAGGACTCATAACTTCTAATAGAAGAGAATGATAGGGAATTCCTTGGTGGTCCAGTGGTTAGGACTCTGCGTTCTCACTGCTGAGGGCAATTCAATCCCTGGTCGGGGAACTAAGATCCCACAAGCCATGAGGCGAGACCAAAAAAAAAAAGAAAGAAAGAAAGAAAGAGAAAGAAGTGTAATCTTACTGGTTAGTCACATAAGAAAGCTTATTTTACATCATTGTACTTATAGGTCCAAGGAGTTTGTTTCCTTTCTGAACAAAAACCTCTGTTCATTGTTCCTTTTTAATTAAGACAAGACAAGAAATACTTAATTGATTTTTAATCCACATTTCTCTTCTCTGGAGACATAATTTCTGATTCCACAGTCAGAATGCTCACCAGTTCCCCCATGAGGGCTTGGAACATCATGTGAAGAGGATTTCTCATGTACATTCTAATTTTTCAGAGCTCCTGTGGCCCATTAAATACTACCTACTCTCTGTCCACCCTGGAGGCATAGGTATCTAGGGAAATCAAGACTCTGGCTAGGTAAGTTCAGAGCCAGAATGTTAGAACTGGTAGAGGGACCTGGGAGGTCACCCTTCCTGACCATGTACCCCCTCAGGACATTTTACAGATGATCACATTGAGCCCCAGAGAGAGGAAAGATTTGCCCAAGACCTCAGCATTTCAGGGCTCCAAATGAAATGATAAACTGGGATTTGATAAAGGTAACAAATCCCACCTCTCCCATGTCAGAGCCAAGGACTGGAAATCAACCCTTCCGACTTCTGGCATAGTGTTCCTCAGTCTTATCCTGAGTGTACACTTGTGTCTCAGAAGCACAGAGAGCTATAAAATCATTCTGTTTTTCTCCTCAAATCACCCTCATTTGCCTTCTGGCATCTGATAGAAGATACTAGGAAGGAAGGATAGAGTGGGAGAGTGACTTTCCCAGTGTCTTCCTGGACCAGTATCATCAGCATCTCCTGGGAACATGCTAGTGATGCAAAATCTTGAGCCCCAACCCAGACCTAACGGATCAGAAACTCTGGGGGAGACACATAGCAAACTACTTTAACAAGTGCTCCAGCTGATTCTGATAGACACTAAAGTTTATAGCGGATTCTAATAGAAAATTAATTCCACATTAGAAAGACCTCCTGTTCACCAGGTCCTTCCTATCCTAAAGAGAAATTCCAATTCTTTCCAAGGCTCTGAGGTAGTGGAATGAGCTCTGGGGTCAGAATTAGTTCTTACATGGCTGACTTGTGAGGTTTCCTATCTCTGAGCCTGTGTTTTCTCATCTATCAAATGGGATAGTCACCGCTTTTACCAGCCCCAGGGGATTGTTATGAGGCTTGAACGTGAGGCTGGCTGATAAACTGCTTTCTAAAACACTGCTGTGACTTTGTAAGAGATTGCTAGAGTTAATATTTGTATTGCTAATTTCAGCTTGAAAAAAATCCCTTTGATACAGCCTAGCTCCACACAGAGAATAGCCAGCCCACCAACTAGGGTGGACTTCTCTTAATAGATACTGCTTATTGGAAACTTTTGCCCTGAGTCTTGGGTTCTGATGAGTGGTTGGAATGGAGCTCAGCACCTCATGCTCAGGAATAATGAGCTGAAATTTCATCATACCCAGTAAGTTAGTTTTCTCCCATACTGTTAAGGAGGAACTTGTTTATTTCTAACTGGGAGTCTTTTTCATTATCCAACAGAGTAGTACAAAAGGCAGTAGACCTTTAGAATGGTCCCCTCCCTTAAAGATTCAGGGCACTGACTATTAAAAATAACAGGAAATTCTGCCTTGGAAATAAGTGAGTTGTAATGAAATTCCTATTCTTTGCTTTTGTCTTTTCCCATTTAACTTTCTTGAGCTACTGACTTTCAGAATTAGGAGGAAACTGAACAATCATCAAATCCAGTTTAAAACTCATTATAGAACTCGCATCTATTATATCCCCAATATTTTGTCTCTTAGCCCCTTTTTGTACACTTCTGGTGGCCGAGAGTTTACTGCCTCACGAGTACACAGCCCATTCCATGTGAGACAGTTCTTGCTCTTAGAATGTTCTTCCCTTTTTTGAGCTAAAAATCTACCTTCCAATAGTTTCCCATCCTCTCTTTGCCTCTAGCTTTGCCTTCTAGAGCAAAATTGATATTCTCCTCATAATAATAACAATACGGTTATCATTTAAGAATAAAGGAGGGCTTCCCTGGTGGCGCAGTGGTTGAGAGTCTGCCTGCCGATGCAGGGGACACGGGTTTGTGCCCCGGTCCGGCTGGGCCCGTGAACCATGGGCGCTGAGTCTGCGCGTCCGGAGTCTGTGCTCCACAACGGTAGAGGCCACAACAGTGAGAGGTCTGCGTACGCAAAAAAAAAAAAAAAAAAAAAAAAAAGAATAAAGGAATCTTCCAAATTCTGTAAACAATTGACTTTCTAGAGAAATAAATTATCATAAACCCTGAATATCTTAGATTCAGCCTTGATTATAGTCAGAGACCAAAGGTCACAAGCTTTAATAGCAGGAATTTTTAAGGATACAAGTGTTTTTGAGAGGGTGAAGCACTCACTGAATTAACCATTAACTTCTGTTTACATAGATAAGAGGAAAGAATAGTGTTTAATTATATGCCATTTATCACTGAATTTAAGTTAAAGCTATACTTAGTCTGAATCTTTTCTCATGAAATTGAATTTCTATGTTTATAAAAGGAACAGACCTTCCCAATAATATCAAAAGGTTTATTTTGATGGTTCCAAAGACTGTTGATTTGTAACCTTGAGATTACGAGCAGTTATAGGAAACTACCTCTGTTGTAGAAGGTGACATTTGTTCACTTAAAGTTATAAACTCTGTTTGCCAGAGGAGATTGATTATATTCACCAAACATGATGAGTAACTACTGATCTAGTTCTGATTAACTCAACAATAATAAAAGATTGTACAGAATCCCTTAAAATTAGGAACATTGATAAGTCATTCCTCATTGTAAAAAAAATGTTTTAATTGTAAAATAAATAAGAGGCTCAATCTTTTAAATTTTATTTATTTACTTTTAGAATAGGTAACACATTCTCATGATTAAGAAAATCATAAGATACAAAAGGCTAGTCTATGAAGAGCCTCTCTTCTACCTGTCTGCTGCCATCCACTTGTCCTCCCTAGCAGCAATCAGACAATCGAGGATGTCAGTTTCTGTTAAATTCTTCCAGGGATATTTTCTGCATATACAAGCAATTATGAATACATATTACTACCACCACTTCTTACAGGAAAAATAGTATGCAATATACATTGTTTAGGACCTTGCTTTTTCACTTAACAGTAGATCTTGAAGAACATTCTATATCAGAAAACTTTCTTGTTCTTTTTTGTGGCTGCAGAGTAAGCTTCGTATGAATACACTATTACCGTATTTAACCAGTTTATTAATAAACTCTATTAATGTTTATGAATAAACATTTAAGTTGTTTCCACTCTTTTGCTATTACAAACAAAACTTGTACATATGCTTGAGCATATGTGTAGATAAAATTTTTAGAAGTAGAGGGAATTCCCTGGCAGTCCAGTGGTTAGGACTCCACACTTGCACTGCAGGGGGCACGGGTTGGATCCCTGGTAGGGGAAGTAAGATCCTATATGCCTCACTGTGAAAAATAAATAAATAAATAATTTTAAAAATTAATAATAAAAAAATAAAACGTCCTTGTGACAAACATTCTTTTAAAAACATTTTTTTTAGAAGTAGAACTGCTGGGTCAAAGTGAATGTACATTTAAAAATTTGATAAATACCACCTCCGAACTGTCCTCCATAAAAGTTGTTCAAATTTACACTCCCACCAACAAAATGTGAAACCACTTGCTAAAACCACCACCACACAGTGTCTTATCAGACTTACAAATCCTTGTCAATCTGACAGGTGAAAAATAGTATTTCAAAGAAATTCTAATTTGCATTTCTCTTATCTTGGGCAAGAGTGAGCATTTAAGAGCCATTGCTATTTCTTTTTCTGTGAACTTTTTTTTTTTTTTTTTTTTTTTGCGGTACGCGGGCCTCTCACTGCTGTGGCCTCTCCCGCTGCGGAGCACAGGCTCCGGACGCGCAGGCTCAGCGGCCATGGTTCACGGGCCCAGCCGCTCCGCGGAACGTGGGATCCTCCCGGACCGGGGCACAAACCCGCGTCCCCTGCATCGGCAGGCGGACTCCCAACCACTGCACCACCAGGGAAGCCCCTGTGTGAACTATTAATTCATGTCTTTTGCACTTTTTCCCCATGGATTTTTGTTCTTATAGATTTCACCTCTGCTTATAAATATGACAATTACCCATCTTCCTATGATACAAAATGCAAACATATATATATATATATGTATAGTCATTTTCATCTGACTCTTCTTATGGTGGCTTTTGCTTTACAGATTTTTTTTATTTCCACATAGTTGAATTTATCAGTCTTTTATAACATCTAAGTTTTGTTTTATACTTTAAAAGACCTTCCTCACTTTGAGATTATAGAAACTCCCATGGTTCCTTCAAGAAGTTTTTTTTTTTTTTTAACATTTAAATCTTTGATGTATTTGAAATTTCTCTTGGTGAACAGTGTGATGTGCAGATCCACGTTAAATTTTTCTAGAATAACTGGCTATCCAGTTATTTTAACACCAAATGTAATGCCACATTTTTTACTGATTTGATACCTTTATTATACAAAATTCTCATGTATATTTGGATGTATTTTTGGCCTTTCTATTCTATTTCATTGATTGCAGGTCAACTGTGCTCCATTCTTTCTTGATGGCAGAGTACTGATTTTTTTATGGTGATTTCCCTCCACTACCACCAGGTCCTCAGGGGAAGTGATTCTCAGTTCAGACACAGACAGTAAATCATTATTGGTCTAAGCTAATATTAGTGGTCTTGTTCCCTTTGCTATTTGCTGGTTTACTCATTGCCAGTAGACTTGAGGGGAACTCTATTGAATGGCTACTAGGAATAATAAAATTCTATTAGACATACAAAGGGGGATGTTTACAAGTTGGCAGTTGGATATATAAGTTTGAAATTCAGAAGAGAGGTCTGGAATAGAGGTGTAATTTGGGGAATTATCATTACATAGATCGTATTTAAAGTAATGTGATAGGATAAAATCATTAAGGAGTGAGTATAAATGGAGAAGGTGAGAGGTCAAAGTATTGAGCCCTGGGGCACTGCAGTATTTAGTGTTTTTTTCTTTTTCTGGCTGCACTGAGAGATCTTAGTTCCCCTGACTCGTGCCCCCTGCAGTGGAAGCACAGAGTCTTAACTACCAGACCACCAGGGAATTCCTGGCATTGCAGTATTTAGAGGTCAGAGAAATGTGGAGAGACCAAGAGCAGCCAATAAGACAGAAGAAGAACCAGGGCAGTGGAGTGTCATAGTAGGCAAGGAGGAGGAATTGATAAGCTGTGTCTAGTGCTCTTGGTGGGTCAAGTAACACTGATGACTGATCATTGTGAGTAAATGGACATCACTGCTGACCTTGACAAGAGCATTTCAGTGGAGTGGTGAGGAGAAAGCTCAACTGGACAGGGTTCCACAGGAAATGGGAAAAAGGAAGTGAAGACATCAAGTACAGTACAGACCACCTTTGTGAGACATTTTGCTGTAAAAAAAGAGCAGAGCAATGGGGGCTGGAGGGTCAAACTCAGTCAAGAGAGGTTTTGTTTTGTTTTAAGATGGAAGAAATACATTCATTTTGGTATGCCAATGGGAAAGGAAAACAGAAAAATCATGACATAGAAGAGAGGAGAATTGCTGGATAGATGTCTCTGAGAAAGTGAAATGGTAGGAACCTAGCACTGTGCTACTCAAAGTGTGACCTGTATACTAGTGATGGTCCACAAAAGTTTGTCACCAGTTTGTGACAGAAATCAAGAGTAAATATTTAGAAACTTTTATAGCAATTTGACAGAAAAATGTTATGTCTATTGGATCTAATAAAAACAAACAAAAAATCTGACTGGAGTAGTCAAAATTCATGGAGACAGAAAGTATTATAGAATGGTTGTTGTCAGGATCTGGTGGGAGGAGGGAATGAGGAGTTATTGTTTAATGGATACAGAGTTTCAGTTTTGCTGGATGACAAGAGCTCTGGAGTTGGATGGTGGTTATGGTAGCACAACAATGTGAAGGTAGTTAATGCCACTGAACTGTACACTTAAGAATGGTTAGGAGGGTAAAAAAACTATATCTATATCTATACTTGGGCTTGCATTTTGTATGTCTGTTTTTAAATTTAATTTTCTAGTAATTTTTATTGCATTTTACAAAAATATAGGTTTATGGCTAATTGCGGGAAGAAAACAAGTCCTTTTGCACATAGTTTGAGAAGAATTGAGGAGGGTTTGACCTTAGCTAAAAGGCAAATAGTTCGTTTGTAGTAAGGAAAGGAAGGCAGAGTATAGGAGCAGAGTTACAAGCAGAGCAGAGTTATAGGTAGGTTGCAAGTCATGGTGGTGGTAGTGGTGGTGGGAACTTATAGATGTTCTCTTTTGTTTGCTTTATTTCACAGTAAATTGGAAGCGAAATCATCAGGTAAGTGAGATTGGGGGCTTCCCTGGTGGTGCAGTGGTTAAGAATCTGCCTGCCAATGCAGGGTACACGGGTTTCAGCCCTGGTCCGGGAAGATCCCACATGCCATGGAGCAACTAAGCCTGTGTGCCACAACTACTGAGCCTGTGCTCTAGAGCCCGCAAGCCACAACTACTGAGCCCACGTGTCACAACTACTGAAGCCTGCGTGCCTAGAGCCCATGCTCTGCAACAAGAGAAGCCACCGCAGTGAGAAGCCCGCGCACCGCAACGAAGACCCAATGCAACCAAAAATAAATAAATTTATTAAAAAAAAAAGAAGTATTGGAAGTTTGAAGAGAGAGATATGAAATAGTTATCTGGTGGGGTACGGGAGTGATGAAACTGGAGAAATGTAGTAGGATAGCCAAGCATTAAGGGCTTATTTGATGATAATGATATCAAATGTAGGTGGAGGCCGGTCAGTATGATTTTGCATTTTTTTCCACTCTACCCCCTTTTGTTTGTTTTTGTTTTTTTTAGGTACGCGGGCCTCTCACTGTTGTGGCCTCTCCCATTGCGGAGCACAGGCTCTGGACGCGCAGGCTCAGCGGCCAGGGCTCACGGGCTCAGCCACTCCGCGGCATGTGGGATCCTCCCGGACCGGGGCGCGAACCCGTGTGCCGTGCAACGGCAGGCGGATTCTCAACCACTGCGCCACCAGGAAGCCCTCTACCCCCTTTTGCTACAGGATTACAGTTTCCTCAGGTGAGTACAGGGAAAGGAAAGAAGGACTGGAGAAATGAAGATGAATACCTAGGACTGATTTTCATAATGGACATAGAAGCTAAGCTATTCATGAAAGGAAATGAGGACATAGGATAGTGCGAAGAATAGTGAAAAGGTAGTAAGATCCTGAGTCTTGGTGGAGCTGAAGAGTTTTTGGAGTTGGGTATTAGAGGAAATGAGCTAGAAAGGAAGGAGGTTGAGGTGGGAGAGTTGGGTGATTAAAACTGAGATTATAGAGGAGTTACAGTTACTGGAAATGCGAAGACCTAAAGTATGAACAAGGAAATGAGGGGCTGAGGCAAGGGTGATCCCTAGAGGAGAAGAACCTGAGAAGTTAGGGCATTGGAGGAATCATCTAAAACAACTGAAATCACCAAGAATTATGACAATAAGAATGAATGACAATAAACCAGAGCACAGGGGTCTATAGGTGACCGAAAGGAGTGACAGCTCTAATCTCCTGTTACGTCGTGTATTTAAAGCTCTTATTTATAAGCTCTAGTTATTTGAGTAAGTGTGGCTCCTTTAAGGGCCTGGGAGGGGGAGAAGCCAGAAATCGGGGGCGGGGCAGGTGGGGGCGGTTATTGTTGGTACTCCTCCGCCGAGTCTGCGCAGTGAGAGAGAGGAGGCGGGGCCAAGCTCCTGCTGGCGGCGAGGGCGGGGCCTCGGGGGCGGAGTCTGCGCTCCGGGTCGGGCTGCGGCTGCGGCTGCGGCTGCTACCCTTCCAGCTTGTGAGGCAGGGAGGCCGAGGCCTGGGCCAAGCCCGGAGCCGCTGTTCATCGGAGCCTCCTGGAGCCCCCGCGCAGGTTCAGCCTGGGGGCGGGCTCAGGCCCGGCCCGCCGCGGAGCCCAGGACAGAGGTTGCATGCCCGAGGACCAGGCCGGCGCAGCCATGGTGAGGGAGCGAGGCCTGCCTGAGCCGCAGCCGCCAGCCACCCTGGCCCCCGCGGCCCTGCCCTCCCCAGCTCTGATGCCCCGTCTGCTCCTGCCTTTACCTCCCCACCTTGTTACCTCCCCCTCGGTGACCGACTCCTTCTTCCCCTTGGTCTCCGGCCACCTACTGGGGTGACAGCCCTGCCCCCCTTAATCTCTCTCCACTCGGTGACACCCTTTTTTTAAATCACCCCCAGTGACAGCTTCTTTCGCGTTCCCCTTTGCCTATTCCTCCTCGTCCTTTAACCCGACCTTCCTTTTCTCCTCTACCATTTTGCGTTGTTCTCTCTTCTGGGAAGTCTACGCCGTCCTTCTTTTTCCTCCCTCTTTTTCGCTCCTGCTCTTTGCTCTCGCTTCTTACCCCCTTTCACCATTTTATTTCCACTGCCCTCTCCTCTCTGTATCCTTTCTCCTTTTCGTCCTCCACCATCCACATTTCCTCTCCCCCTTATCGGATGTCCTCTCTTCCCCGCTCTCACAGCTGTCCCCATTTCCTTCTACGGGATTCAAGGGTTTAAGCAGGAACAATTTGAGGACGATTGCTTCCCAGGAGCTGTAGGGCGGGCAGATAGCGGGTCGCAGGCTTTCTTTCTTCTTCCTTTTCTTTTTTGTAGAGGGAAGAGGGAGATTGGAGGTGTTGGAGAGAGTCTGCAAGCCTTATTACCTAATGTCAATGCAAAACCTGAGTGATAGTGTGTTTTGGAGTGATGGAGTGAGGCATGGGGTGAGGGCCGGCATGCATACTATGGCCTTATGAGATATCTAGCCTTTTGACAGAAATAACTTAAAACGTTTTAAAATGAATCTTTTTTTTTTGAGTATCTTTTAATGTGGAGTTACAGTTTGGGAAATTTAAAAATATTTATTTACAAGCTTTACTATTACTCAGAACAAATGGTTTTTGTTTGGAGGCAGAGACCAGAGCATCTGGAGACCGAAAATCAGCTTGGCAGTCAGATTGTGACAGTCTCTTTAATACCTTGTATTATCTTCATTTGTTTTGCCCTCTCTGCTTTTAGTTGGGAGAGCCTTACATTTGCAAATTTTCTCTCTCCTTCCTGTTTCTCTCTCTTGCCTGTTTGAAGCTTCAGTGGGTTTTTCATTGAGTTGGGTTACACATGGTTTGCAGTTCATTTAATGAACCCATTGCTCCATTATATGCAGCAATCTAAATTTTGGTCTCTGGGAGGAATAAGACATTCTAGTCAAAACGAAGTCCTGGTAATTATGTTCTCCTAGGAGGTTAGTTAATTTCTGTTTTTTCCCCATCTGCTTTTTTGGAAAGTGGTTTATTATAAAGTTATTTAATCGGTGAACTTTCCCTAACTCACTGACTCTGCATTTTTAGGTTGTCAATCTCCAGTGTCTGACTCCACAACAATCCTTCACATTCACAACTCATCACACTGTCATTGTATGTTAACCTGTTTCTTCCCCTGAAATGTGAGTTCTTCTAGGCAGTGACTATGCCTTACTTAACTCCTGTTATTACCAGTGCCCAGGCCAGGTAGGTGCTTGAATGATTTCACTTTATGGTCTCATTTTCCTATCTGACAAATATAATCTTGAACTGAAATTTGAGGCAACTAGTGGACTACACAGAAAGAGTGAGTTGGAGAATCTTATTTTTGGTGCAAAAAGGAAATTTAGTAAGATGTGATGATCTTCTTTTCAGAATAAAGAGCTGTCCCATCAGATACACCAAATGGCTAGATTTTTGGAAGTGTTAGCCATCCCACTGAGAATGAATGTATGAGTACAGAGGGAGTTATGAACTCCTTTTTGGGTATTTAGGATCCAAAAGTGCCGTTTGAGCTGGGCCTGAAAGGTGAGTAGGATTTATATAGATCATTTTGGGTAGGGGAAGAATGCTTTGTTGTGAATGTGAGTAGAAAGTAATTAGGATGTATTGTAGGTAGCAGGATTACCTTTATGTGACATGAAGAATGCAGGAATGAGGATGTGTAGTAGGAAATGAGACTAGAAAGACATTAGACATGGTTATGGTTTAGACTTTGTCTCCAACTAACTGGATTTTTCCTTACTTGTTAAAACACATGCACACAGTGTAAAAGTATATGTATGGGAGAGGTGAAGAGAAGGCAAAGTATTAGCTTATTATGAGCTAGGAATTATTTGTAGAGGCTACTTTAAAAAATTTCCTTGTGTAACAGGTGTAGTAGGCACTCAATAAATAGAACCAAACATTATTATAAAGCTTCGTATTTTATATTTTTCAAAATTTTCATTGTTATGTTGTGTTTTGAATAGCTAGGGATGGCTTCCCAAAGGATCCTACTTTCAGGAAGAAACCTAAAGGATTAAATTACAGGAGTTATGTTGTGGAAAACCAGATAGAACAAATAACACATGTGAATGACCTGTAATAGTACTCTCTCTTGCCTGTTAACCCTGCATATCCTGGAGTTCTCAGCTCAAGGAAGTCAGGGAAACCCCAGCTACCCTGCCTACTCATCAGAAAAACTCCCAAACAACCCTAAGTCACACACGTCCATTATGTAACTCTCTTTCATAGAATACACATCAATTGTAATTTTGTATTTCTTGCTCTGACTTTTTGGTTAATGTCTGTCTCTACCCCCAGACCATAAAAGTCAATGATACAGAAGTGGCTTTTGACTAGCTTCTGAGGGCCAGGTAATGTTCTAGGCATTGTGGTTACAGCGGTTTAAAAAAAAAAAGGCATGGTCCCTTGGGGTAAGGAAGATAGACAGTAAACAAATGTGTAATGAGAATAGTTATAAATGCTAAGAAGAAATGAATCAGGGTAAGGTATAAAGTGATATCTATTTGTGTATGGCAACTATTTTAAATAGTATGGTTAGGCAGCAACACTGATAGCTAATATTTATTGAACGTGACTGTGTATAGGCCCTGTTTTAAGTGCTTTACATATTTTATCTCATTTAATCCTCATAGCAACCCAATGAGGTAAGTATTAGCTCTTGGAAGGTAGAGACCGTGTTTGTTTGGCTCATATTGTATCTTTTTTTTTTTTGCGGTACGCGGGCCTCTCACTGCTGTGGCCTCTCCCGCTGCGGAGCACAGGCTCCGGACGCGCAGGCTCAGCGGCCATGGCTCACGGGCCCAGCCGCTCCGCGGCACGTGGGATCCTCCCGGACCGGGGCACGAACCCGCGTCCCCTGCATCGGCAGGCGGACTCTCAACCACTGCGCCACCAGGGAAGTCCCTCATATTGTATCTTTAACACCTACATAGTGCCTGGTGCATAATAAGTGCTTGATAAATATTTGTTGAATGGATGGATGACTTTGGGGAGGGTCAGAAAAAGTCAGGGAGGCTTTGTTGAGAAGGGACATTTGAATTGGAGTTTTAACTTCTGGGTTTTATTGGGTAAGAGTTAGGAAAGGAAAGCCATTCTTTTTTTTTTTTTTTTTTTGTGGTACGCGGGCCTCTCACTGTTGTGGCCTCTCCTGTTGTGGAGCATAGGCTCCAAACACGCAGGCCCAGCGGCCATGGCTCACAGGCCCAGCCACTCCACGGCATGTGGGATCTTCCCAGATCGGGGCACAAACCCGTGTCCCCTGCATCGGCAGGCAAACTCTAAACCACTGTGCCACCAGGGAAGCCCAGGAAAGCCATTCTTGGCAAAGGGACTAGCTTGAGCATAGAAGCTGAAACTGAAGGATGTATGCAGGGAAATGTATGATTCTAGCATTAAGGGTGTGATAGGATGCAAGACTAGGTGAGCCTAGGGTCAAATTATGGAGGACCTTGAATCATAGGCTCAGGAGTTTGGGCCTCATTGTAAAAACCTTGGGTACCTTGAAAGATGTGAAGGAATTATCATAAGAGATTTTGAGGATGATCACTCCAGATCAATATGAAACATGATTTGGAGTGGCAAGAGCTGTTGCACTAGTCTGGGTGAAAAGGAAGTGCATGAACTTTCACCCTAACCTTGTGGTGGTGGTGGTGATGATTTAAATTGGAGGAAGGTGAGTATAGGGAAATGAAGTAGGAAGATCTGGCACACCACTTTTTGGCTAAGTGAATTTTCCACAGAGGCATTACTAAGGAGTTATAGAATCACTAACAGCTTTGCAATTTTGCTCTCTGGACTTCGGTTTTCATATATTATGCTGCCTTTAGGGATTTATGAGAATATGAAAACAAGGTAAATTTACCATACCAAAGTCCTTAATTTACAAACAGTAAGTCTCCCAAAGGTCATGTGTTAGGTCATATAGAGGGAGAATTAGCACTTCCCAACATTATTTTTTAAAATAGTTTTTGTATGATATGAGAAAGGAGTACTTTTAATATATATATTTAATATATTTATTTTTGAATTATATATATAGGTTATTTAATAATATACTGAACAAAATACCTTAAATTTCAGCCATTACTGTTCAACAAATGACACATTAACATAAGATAAAGCATATTTTTAAATGAATATATATTACAGTGTAGATTGAAATTAATTATGCTTATGGCATCAAAATAGATAAGAACTGACTTTTTAACCTTAAATTAGGAATTCTTGCTTTTTTTGTACTTTAAAAATCAGTGGGTGTTTTTAAATTAATTTTTATTGGGCTATAGTTGATTTACAATGTTGTGTTAGTTTCTGGTGTACAACAAAGTGAATCAGTTATACATACATATATCCACTCTTTTAAAAATTCTTTTCCCATATAGGTCATTACAGAGTATTGAGTAGAGTTCCCTGTGCTATACAGTAGGTCCTTATTAGTTATCTATTTTATATATAGTAGTGTGTATATGTCAACCCCAATCTCCCAACCACCTACCCTGCTTCCCCCTTGATAACCATAAGTTTGGTTTCTACATCTGTGACTCTATTTCTCTTTCGTAAATAAGTTCATTTGTACCGTTTTATAAGATTCTACTTATAAGCGATATTATACGCTATTTGTCTTTCTCTGTCTGACTTACTTCACTCAGTATGACAATCTCTAGGTCCATCCATGTTGCTGCAGATGGCATTATTTCATTCTTTTTATGGCTAAGTAATATTCCATTTTATGTATGTACCACATCTTCTTTATCCATTCCTTCGTCAGTGGACATTTAGGTTGCTTCCATGTTCTGGCTATTGTAAATAGCGCTGCAATGAACATTGGGGTACATGTATCTTTTTCAATTATGGTTTTCTCTGGATATGTGCCCAGGAGTGGGATTGCTGGATCATATGGCAACTCTATTTTTAATTTTTTAAGGAACCTCCATACTGTTCTCCATAGTGGCTGCACCAATTTACATTCCCACCAACAGTGTACAAGGGTTCCCTTTTCTCCACACCCTCTCCAGCATTTATTGTTTGTAGATTTTTTTTTTTTTAGATGTTGGGCGTAGGAGTTTATTAATTAATTAATTTATTTTTGCTGTGTTGGGTCTTCCTTTCTGTGCGAGGGCTTTCTCTAGTTGTGGCAAACGGGGGCCTCTCTTCATCGCGGTGCGCGGGCCTCTTACTATCGCGGCCTCTCTTGTTGCGGAGCACCGACTCCAGACGCGCAGGCTCAGTAGTTGTGGCTCACGGGCCTAGTTGCTCCGCGGCATGTGGGATCCTTCCAGACCAGGGCTCGAACCCTTGTCCCCTGCCTTAGCAGGCAGATTCTCAACCACTGCGCCACGAGGGAAGCCCTGTAGATTTTCTGACGATGGTCATTCTGACTGGTGTGAGGTGATACCTCATTGTAGTTTTGATTTGCATTTCTTTAATAATTAGACATGTTGAGCATCTTTTCATGTGCTTTTTGGTTGTCTGTATGTCTTGTTTGGAGAAATATCTATTTAGATCTTCTGCCTATTTTTTGATTGGGTTCTTTGTTTTTTTGATATTGAGCTGCATGAGCTGTTTGTATATTTTGGAGATGAATCCCTTGTCAGTTGCTTCATTTGCAAATATTTTCTCCCATTCTGTGGGTTGTCTTTTTGTTTTGTTTATGGTTTCCTTTGCTGTGCAAAAGCTTTTAAGTTTAATTAGGTCCCATTTGTTTACTTTTGTGTTTATTTTCATTACTCTAGGAGGCGGATCAATAAAAATCAGTAAGTTTTTATAATTTTTCTGTTTTGTTTCTAAGTGACAAAACAAAAAGAATGGTTCTAGACTGTTGCTTGCAAGCTTGTCTCCACAAATAAAACATTGGAGGTACGGATAGTTTATTTCTAATATTGAAAATCCAAATTGGATATAACTGTCATCACATTTCTTTTTTTAATACTTAAAAAAAATACTGAGATACCTTGATGTACCATTTAAGAATCCTGATAAGATAAATGCACTCATTTACTCTTATTTCATCATCAGTGCAGCTTGTGTTTCCTGTCTTTAACCAACAGTTCATTCTAAGAATAAAAATAATTTAAAATTACTGTGTTGTTCTGTATTCAGATGAAGTTATAACAACTGAGTGACTATAATATGATGAGCCAGTTTTCTCATTTCCACTAATTCACACATGTTCAGTGGATAAATTTTTGGATACTCTCAACTATTCTGTTTTTACAGGAGAAAAATTTAAATAATTATTTTATTAGATGGTCAAAAATATACAAATTGGTGTTTACATGTGTATAACTGAGTTACTTTGCTGTACAGCAGAGATTGGTACAACATTGTAAATCAACTATACTTCAATTAAAAAATATTTTTAAATATACAAAATGAAATAGGTATCAATGTTGAATTTAATGATTGAATCATCCATGAATTAGGAAATGCTGGCTAGAACACTACTTTTTGCATAGGTTCTAAAGCTAACCCTTAAAAACATATAACCAATAAGTAGCAGAAATAGTCATTATCTGCAATAGAATAAAAGACATTTTTAATGCTAATAATTAAAATGGGAAAATAATGTTAAAACAAAATTCTTTTTCTTTTTACAGAACTTTGTGTTTTTTTATTTTTGGCTGTGTTAGGTCTTTGTTGCTGTGCACAGGCTGTCTCTAGTTGTGGCGAGCGGGGGCTACTCTTCGTTGCGGTGTGCGGGCTTCTCATTGTGGCGACTTCTCTTGTTGCGGAGCACAGGCTCTAGGTGCACAGGCTTCAGTGGTTGTGGCATGCGGGCTCCAGAGCGCAGGCTCAGTAGTTGTGGCGCATGGGCTTAGTTGCTCCACGGTGTGTGGGATTTTCCCGGTCTAGGGGTCAAACCCGTGTCCCCTGCGTTGGCAGGCAGATCTTAACCACTGTGCCACCAGGGAAGCCCAAAACAAAATTCATGAATGCTGGGACATTTATTTAGAGAGCATGATCTCAAACATTTAGTGAGCACACAGTGTATCAGATGATATACTAATTAATCTTTACAGTTCCATGAGGTTGATGATGCTTTCTCATTGCACAGTTAAGAAAACTGAGGCTTTGAGAAATCAGGTAACTTTCCTATAGTCATATACCTAATAAGTGACAGAACAGGATTCAAGCACAGGTTTGTCCAACCCCTAAGTCTGTGCTATTTCAAATACCTTCCCTGTACTCTATGAGACTGTAGGAATCTAAACTGAATTCAGGCATTTAAAATATTTGTACTGTTATTTCCATTATAAAAGTAATTCATATTTATTGAATATGTCAAAGGGTATATATAATTTTATGGTTCTTGATCCATATTGCCAAATCGTCTTTCTACAAAGCATTTGGAGAGTATCAGATGTTGGTGGCATTCTGTGTTTAGCATTTAGATACCTTTTTAACATTGAAAAGCTTGAGACACGTGACAGGAATATGCTTTTAGAATACATCAGCTGGGGGAGAAAACCAAAAGGCTGGTAGAAATTAAGTATTATTTTAAAGTGATACTGTACTCTTAATTCTAACAGTATCTACTGTGCACTGAAAGTGTACATTTCAAGATACTATTGTGGACAGAGCATACTTGGTATGCATGTAAATTTGTGGACTCTTCACTATGCTTAAGGAACCTACAGTTTAGGCCCCACTAGTTTATAGTGGTCTTATAGCCCTGCTGCAGCCACACAGATTGTACTGCAGAACTCAGGTGGCAGCTGTACATATGGCCAGCAATGGGTCTACAAAGATCTGTATCCTGTGTACTTGGCAGCATCTAGCACATAGTGGGGGCTCAGCAAATAGTTTTGCATAGTATACTAGGATTCTTAAGATCTAATTTTTTTTTTTTTTTGCGGTACGCGGGCCTCTCACCGCTGTGGCCTCTCCCGCTGCGGAGCACAGGCTCTGGATGTGCAGGCTCAGCGGCCATGGCCCACGGGCCCAGCTGCTCCGCGGCACGTGGGATCTTCCCGGACCGGGGCACGAACCCGTGTCCCCTGCATCGGCAGGCGAACTCTCAACCACTGCGCCACCAGGGAAGCCCTTAAGATTTAATTCTTTAATGAGCCAATCATTTTATGAGAAAAAGTCGTTTCATTTCCTGCTCAGTAATACTGAGCACACATGCTTGTTTATCGTGCCTCTAGTTTTGCTTACACTGTTACTTTAACCTAGATGCTGTGCCCTTCTTGATTATTTAACCTTCAGGTCTCCCCTTAAACCCTACCTCCTTGTGAAGCCTTCATTTACCCTCAGGCAGCCTTGGGTTCCTCCTTTCCTGTTTGCCTCCCCTGTACATTGTATGTGCTTTGGTTACAGCAGTTACCCGGTGGTCCCGGTATTTTTGTTAAGAAGGCTGGCTTTCTCTCCAGATTATGAGCGCCCTGAGGGTAAGAACAGAGTTGTATTTTTTCAGCTTCATGTCTTAAGCACTTGGCATAATGCATGAGACACAGTAAGTAAATAAATATTTGTTCAATGAAAGAATGTGTGTATTTTGTAGAGAAGTGCATAAGGTGATGTTAACTGAGATGTGAGTCATGAAAAAGGGGAAAAAAAGGTGACACTCTGTACAGGTCCCCTGAGGGGAAAAAGAGTTTTGATGGGTAAGAAACTTTGGATCAGATAGTTTCTCTTACTAGCGTTAAGTGATACTTTTGACCTAGGATAAACATTTCTGTACAGAAGAGTTCATCAGAAAGAGTTGGGGAAGAAGCCAAGTGATTTCAAGATGAATTGCAAAGCAATATCCCTTTGTATAAAAATTTACAAATTATTTGTCTGTAATTTGTGGAGGTATCCTTCTGGAGAACAGAATATTTAAATACAGATAGTAAAGAATCAGTGACTGGTAAATGTAGAGGGGTGGTTAATTATTTAAACATTTTGTTAGCTCTGTATAAAGATCTTTTTTCTTTTTTCCTATCTCCAGTTCTCCCTCGTATAAACACTTTTCTTAGCTCTCAAAAGCATCTTAATGCCTGTTCAATGTCATATTCTCCTTTTCTAAGGGCATTTAAAAAAAGTTTCAATGTTCTTAGTTACGTAATATCAGTTATATTCTTTTCATAGGCCTTTTAACCTATGGCAAATCATTTTATCTCTCTGTGCCTCCATTTTTAAATCTCTAAAGTGAAAAGGTTGTATTAAATCCTCTCTGTGATCCCTTCCACCTCTTAAAAAAATGTAGTAAGATTCTAGCATGTTAAAGGTAAATATTTTAGTAAAGTAGATATATTCTATTACCTATAGTACTATGGAATCAGGGCATGCCGCTTTTTTTTTCTTTCTTCTTTATAAATTTATTTGATTTATTTTTGGCTACATTGGGTGTTCGTTGCTTTGAGTCTTGTTGCTGCGCGCCGGCTTTCTCTAGTTGTGGTGAGCGGGGGCTACTCTTCGTTGCAGTGCTCGGGCTTTTCATTGCAGTGGCTTCTCCTGCTGTGGAGCACAGGCTCTAGGTGCATGGGCTTCAGTAGTTGTGGCATACGGGCTCAGTAGTTGTGGCTCGCGGGCTCTAGAGTGCAGGCTCAGTAGTTGTGGCACACGGGCTTAGTTGCTCAGGGGCATGTGGGATCTTCCCGGCCCAGGACTCGAACCCGTGCCCCCTGCATTGGCAGGCGGATTCTTAACTACTGCACCACCAAGGAAGTCCCAAGCTGCTTTTATAGGTTTTAATTTTGTGTAAACTCCATTAATATATTACCCAATTTTTCACACCAGAAACCCTTCATTCAATTATGTTAATATTTCCATGGTACTTTAGTATTTTAAAGACACGTTCATACACATCCCATTTATTCCTCACTGCCATTTGTGAGGTAGTCGAGATGGAGGTTTAGCATTGGTTTTACAGATAAGCAAACTGAGAAGTTAATTTATTTGCCTAAGGACACACAGCTACTAAGTAGCAGAGCCAGGACTGACTGCAAGCCCAGTGCTCTTTCCATTATTAACCGAGCTTCTCTGTTTACCATATTATATTTCAAAACTAATGCTAGTAGTTTAGAGGAAAATAATGCTAAAGTATATCTATGAGTTGTTGATTCCTATGATCTGCTCATCTGCTCAGTGATTACTGACCTGAATTTTTGTTTTGTTTCTTAGAATAGCTTTATTACATGAGCTAAGATGGATGGGAAGGGGATTTATTTACCTTTGCAGGCCTTGATCTTTTTTAGATAGAAATCTAGCTCCTTGCCCTATAACACACAGCCATTTGCCACACTGCCCAAGCCTTGAAGTGACACATGCAAGAAGCTTGCCTTACCTGCATTTTTATTTGGTGTCTAGGGATCTCTAAAGAGTAGTTGGTGGTTTTTTTTTGGTGGTGGTTGTTTTTTCTGGCTGCGCCACATGGCATGTGGAATCTTGTTTCCCTGACCAGGGATCCAACCCATGCCCCCTAAAGTGGAAGTGCAGAATCCTAACCACTGGACCGCCAAGGAATTCCCTAGTTGGTGCGTTTTTTTAAAAAGAAAAATAATTCCCCTCAGTCCATGCCAAATCATTCAAAAGATCTGTACCCTTGAGCACAATATATCTGTGCCTTTGGTACTACCTTCTTGACCTTCTTCCTCATTTGTAAAATGATTGTATTTGGGGAAAGAGAAGGTAAAGGGATTATATCAAATCTAAGGTTACATTAGGTGTTTATTCCTGGAAGTCTAACTTGGTTGAATCAGTAAAAAATACAAGGGGAAAAAAACCCCATAAACTAAAAAGAGATTTCCCATGGAATACTACTAAAATGAGGAATCAAAGATTGTTCCAATATCTGAAGTTTCTTATATCAAAATGAACTCAAATGACATTTGTCTGCTTTTCAATCCCATTGTTTAATTTCAAGGCTAGATTTGGGACTTAATATTTCTCTCTAGACATATAGTCTCTTTCTCTAGGAGCAAATAAGTATTTTAAATACACCTAATAATAAATTTGTGCTTGACTGTTTGTTTATTCATTCAACAAACATTTAGTGCCTACTATGTAGCAGACATTATTGTTGGCTCTGGGAATACAGCAGTGAACAAAACATAGTGTTTGGTCTATGGAGTTTATATTGTATAGTAGTAGCTAACATTTATTGAGCATTTAATATATGCCAGTCACTGTTCTAAGTGTCTTTCACCTAAAATTTATTTAATTCTGACAACAATCCTGTAATGTAGGTACTGTTATTGTCTGTATTTTACAGATCAGGAAACTGAGGTATGGGGAGATTAAGTATTTATGCCTAAAGTTATATTGTTTTGTAAGTGGTAGAGCTGGCATTTTAATCCAGGCAGTCTGACTCCCAAACCCATGCTTTTCACTGCAGTGTTACATAGTCCTTCAGAGAGATGTCAGTAAAAAAAGTTATTTCTAATACTGAAATGGTCAAGTTTGTAATCTTTGTAGTCACCTGGTTTCTGGTCCAATCTTTAGGAAAAAATCATCCAGGGTTACAAAAAAAAGGAACACTGTCAGAGCCATTACCTTCTATTGGAGGATCTGTCAGTCCTAGGAGCCTTTCAGGTAGGAGATGAGATTTTTTAGCCTGTCGTATGAGTCGGAACTGAGACAACTACATAAAGCCAGGACCCGAACACCTAACAAAATGCCCACACTGTTGGTGAAAATGTAGACTAAAAAATATCTGCTTGATGGTGTAGGGAAACAAAGGAACTTATTTATCTTGACTTGGTCTCTGGATGGGAAAATTCTCTGTTGAGAATTTACAATCATGAACCTTCTGCCCTGTGTGTCTGAAACTTGAATTTATATAACTTGTGCAAGATCATGACTATTAAGTGGGAAGGGAACATTTACTGAGTTATTACTCTGTTAGGCATTGTGCTGGGGGCTTTAAATACATCTTTGCCCTTCATCCTGACAGTAGCATCATGAGATAAGGACTAATATTATCCCCATTCTACAAAGGACAGGACTGAGGATCAGAAGAGCTAGGTTATTTGCAGTATAACAGCACTGAATTCAAATCTTGGTCCAGTATTCTTGCTGCTAAGCTCAATGCCTCTGGAAGCGTCACTTCATTTTTGTGCCTCAGCTTCCTTAACTGTAAAATGAAATTTGTAATATATTTCTTTTTACTTCCTTTTGCTTCATAAAGTTCCTTTTTTACTTCATAAAGTTATCAAATGAAATAAAGGATGTGAATTTGCTTTATTCACTGTAAGCTACTGTTACTGGCATCATCTGTAAAGTGTATTTTTCCTTTTAATTAAGCAAAAGAGAGACCTTATTATTCACCAATTTGAAGTCCACAAGGTCTGTCTCGAGAAATTAAGGCAATCTTAAAATTTTTTTTTTTTTTTGCGGTACGCGGGCCTTCCACCGCTGCGGCCTCTCCCGTTGCAGAGCACAGGCTCTGGATGCACAGGCCCAGCAGCCACAGCTCACAGGCCCAGCCACCCCGCGGCATGTGGGATCCTCCCGGACCAGGGCACGAACCCGCGTCCCCTGCATCGGCAGGCGGACTCCCAACCACCGCACCACCAGGGAAGCCCCAAATCTTAATACTTTTTGTGTCAGATATTTCCTGAAGTAGTTTCATGAGGAGAAGTAAAGTGAATTTTGAGATAAATTACCATCTAGTAACTTACTAATTCATTCAACTATTAATTTATTGGATGCATTTTTGAGGACTTTAGTTCCCAAATATAAAAGATGCCTGATCTATTTCATTTTTTATCATACCAGCAACAGTGGAAGCCCCAGTCTCCTCCAACCGTAGACTACAATTGCAATATGTAGTCAATTCTCAGTGTCCCCCACCTCCCCACTTGCTAGAAATAAGTAGCCTACTGCTTAGAATGCTGAAATGCTTCTTTGTCATGATCCTGGCAATATAGTCACAGAATGAAGCTTTTAAATATATAAAACAAAGCAACCAGCAAATTATATAACTAAGTCACAGGGAAGTGACTGAGTATGTCTCTAGCTGAGTATTGCATAGATGACTAAATACTTCAAGGAAGGAGAATATAAGAAAGAAAATTTTAAATTTAGGAAGATTAAAAGAAAGCCATGAGAAGAAGGTTAGGAAGAGCTAATGAGTATCAATGTGTGATTCCTCAGAGACTGCTTATGAAGAAGTCTGTCTGATACTTGGAAGTGTTGCAAAGCTCCTACCAAATATGTACCATACAAATGTAGCTTGTTGGAATTCCAGTAATTTCTTGGAAGAGAGCTTTGTAATCAGTGCCTCAGCAATGTTGTCTTAAGTTGATAGTAGTTTTTTTTATTGTTACTAGTTTTTTTTTTTTGCGGTACGCGGACCTCTCACTGTTGTGGCCTCTCCTGTTGCGGAGCACAGGCTCCGGACGCGCAGGCTCAGCGGCCATGGCTCACGGGCCCAGTCGTTCCACGGCATGTGGGATCTTCCTGGACTGGGGCACGAACCCATGTCCCCTGCATCGGCAGGCAGACTCTCAACCACTGCGCCACCAGGGAAGCCCTGTTACTAGTTTTGTATCTTAATTGTGAATTATCATTGATTTAACTTTATTATTAATCTAGTGTGTGGTGATATAAATTTGCATTAATAGAACTTTTGACATAAAAATTTCCAAATTTAGACTGACAATGTATTGTTATTCAAATAGGAAACATCCATTTTATTTATTTATTTATTTATTTTTGCGGTACGCGGGCCTTTCACTGCTGTGACCTCTCCTGCTGCGGAGCACAGGCTCCGGACGCGCAGGCTCAGCGGCCGTGGCTCACGGGCCCAGCCGCCCCGCGGCACGCGGGATCCTCCCAGACCGGGGCACGAACCTGCGCCCCCTGCATCCGCAGGCGGACTCTCAACCACTACGCCACCAGGGAAGTCCGGAAACATCCATTTTATTGTTAAAGCAGATGTCTATAAAAGTCCCTTGTAGTGATACTTCTTTGTTAATATGGTTCTCCACTGGAACTTGGGAACCAAGAGGGATGGGTAGGCTGTGAGGTTTTTTGCCCCACTTAAGTGGGCCATAGACAAAAAGCATTTGAAAACTACTAACTTTCCTTGAATTCATAGTCTTGAGGGGGAGACTGCCATCTAAACAAATAAGTTATACAGTGGCTGATTGTAATAGAACTGTATACAAAATGTAGTGTGATTAAATCTGTGTTTTGGGATATGAGGGACAACTTCATGGAGGAGTGGACATATATACTGGCTCTTGTAGTGTGAGTAGGAATTTGATAGATGGACAGGTAGGGAAGGGCACTCTAAGGAGAGGGGACAGCATATATAAAGAAGGGGAGGCATAACTACCACTGGTAACATTCCTTCTCTGAACCTCAGCTTCCTCAACAAAAATAATCTCTTTTCTCCTTACTTCATAGAGTCATAATGATTGTTTTGAAAAGGCTTTGTAAATTGAAGTGCTAGACAGATGTTTAATGATGAAGGTTCTCATTATTACTTTCTTTTTTTCTTTTCTTCAACATTTGAAAGTCTTCTCTGTCTCTCCTAGGTGGTGTCATTTCAAGACCTCTCCTAACCTCCTTTCAGCTTAGTTCTTTTCTTCAATGTTCTTTGTTTTTTTCTTTTGTTTTGTTGTTCCTTCAAGGTTCTGCTTTGTGACATCTAAAGACAGGAGCAGAAGAGCAGATATTTGTGTATATACCTAGCTTTAATAGCAGGAGAAATTCTTTAATTGCTTATGTATAACTATTTAAGCTGTGATCCACGTAGTTTAGAGCAGTGTCATAATCCATGGAACGTAATCCTGCAGCCAAAAGTCATTTTGTAGTAACTCAAAGTCTTTATTTGTGGATTTTTGAACATTGTAAAATAGAATAGAATTCACAGATGTGCTTCTTAAAATTCCCTTTTTATTTCCTATCTACTTCCCTTTATACATCATAGCTGGTCCCTTGCCTTTCCCCTGAAAACCCTGCCAAGACTCCTTTTCCAACCCAGTCCACCATTATTAGATGGTAAAACCTCTGGAGAATGTAAGACTGGGAAAGGGTATAGGAGCAGTGGTAAGAAGTTACATTGTGGCCAATTTAGGAAAAATAAAAGTGTGTGTATATAAATACACAAGCACATGTTTTCATTCAAAATTAAGATAGTTTTATTGAGTCTAATAAAAAATGTCTATTTTTACTAGTTGAATACATATATTATTGAAAAGTATGGCTATCATTGATTCAGTTGACACTGATTTTTGGTTATCTTGTAATATTTGAAAAGCAGAAACATGAATATAGCTTTATTTACATTTCCACAAATTTTTACTTTTGTCTTTTTTCATTTTTAATAATCTATTAATTTTGAAAACTATATGAAACATTTAGGTAAGCCATGGAACATAGTAAACAAATATCTAAAGACCAGCATCGAACTTAAGAAATAGAAGATAACCACTGCCATTTTTTCCCTTGTGTGCCCCATTCTTCTATGCCACTTCCACCCACCCCCAAGGTATCCAAGGTATTCACTGTCTGTTTTTTTTGGGGGGGGGGGCTTGCCAAACCTACGCCCCCTGCATTGGAAGCTCAGACTCTTTAACTACTGGACTGCCAGGGAAGTCCTGTCAACCATCCTTTTTTATTTTAAATCTTTCCCTTGCGCTTTTCTATAGATTTATCATAACATATTGTTTAGTTTAGAGGTAGCTTTATATATAATCTTCTGAAATAACTTTTCAGGCAATATCATTTACTATGCCTGTATAGATGTTTAAGTGAAATCCTGCTGCACGTACAGTTTTTATTTTGCTTAGACTAACTTTATTCTTAGCATTTTACTGTCTTTAAAAGTTATTCAGAAACATACATATTGCTATGTAATTATCTATAGAGTTGATAATACCATAATTTGCTTGCCATTTCCCCCCTGTTTTAGACATTTCTATATGTGGGTTTATTTTAGGGGGGTCAGAAAAACTGATTAATCCCTTTGTGTAAATACCTTTGTTAATATCTCTGATTATTTCCCTTTGCTTGTTTTTTTGGGTTTTTTTGGGTAAATTCTTAGATGAAGTACTAGATCCAGAGACTGGGTGTTTTTTGTTTTTTTTTTTTTTTTTGCGGTACGCGGGCCTCTCACTGTTGTGGCCTCTCCTGTTGCAGAGCACAGGCTCCGGACGCGCAGGCTCAGCAGCCATGGCTCACAGGCCCAGCCGCTCCGCGGCATGTGGGATCTTCCCAGACCGGGGCACGAACCCGTGTCCCCTGCATCGGCAGGCGACTCTCAACCACTGCGCCACCAGGGAAGCCCAGAGACTGGGTGTTTTTAAGATTGTAATTAAGTCTTTTCTATCAAGAAAAATTGTGCCAATTTATACTTTGACCAGCATCATTTGAGAGGACTAATCTGGGTACACTTGATTTGAATGATTCACAATGTCAGGATTATATCCTGTTCTAGAAAACACTGTGTTAACCAAAAAAATTAAATAAAGGGCTGTGGTGTTCTTTCAGGCTGGTGGTGATTTTGCTGTTTTCCATAGGATATTTTTTCAGCCATTGTTCAGGGACCATGTCATTCTGCCTGCTGTTACATGTGATAGTTAATTACAGGGCTTAGTTATCGCTTCTGATCACTTCCCCTGAGAATTTATCTATTCTTATGACTCCACTGTCACCAGTAGGGGATGATATTTTAATCTGTATGTTCAGCTGAATTCTCTCACAGAAGCATTATTAGTTCCTTTTCTGTACTTGCCTAAGCAGACAGACTCTCCACAGTCTTAACAAATTCCCCTGAAGAAATAATTCCTTGTCTTGTCTTCTTATCAGTCTTGTCAGTGACCTCATGGGAGTATTAATTACTATTTCATTTTTTATTTTCTAACTTTTTATTTTGACAATTTCAGACTTATAAAAAGTTGCAAAACTAACACGAAGAATTCTCATGTAGACATTCACCCAAATTCCCCAAATGTTAGCATTTTATCCTGTGTGATTAACTGTGCTCTTTAGACACACACACACACACACACACACACATATTTACTCCTGGTTAACTACTACTTTAAATCATGGAGTTTTTTTTTTTTAAATCTCGACTTCTCCTTCCTCTAGCCTTTTCCCTCCTTCATCTGAGCGGCCTATATGGGATAGGAGAAAGGACATGGTATTTGTAATTAAATACTTTGGTTCAAGGCCCAATTCTGCCACATTTTTAACTAGATGAACTTGGGTACACTGTTCTTTCTGATCTCCAGTATCCTCATATACAAAATGGTGTCTATTATACCAGCTCCACAGAACTGTTGTGAGGGCTAAATGAGCTAATGTATGTCAAAAGTATGCTGTATGAATGCTGGTCAGTCCTTCAGAGAATACTCGTGTATCTAGTACAGTGCCGGGCATTGTGCTAAGTACTGGGGATTCAGAAAAAATCAGCATCTATTTCCTATTCGGTCACTTACTGTATTTTGTCAATTCTTCCTTCGAATTATTTTTCACTTCTGATTTTTTTTCCATTTTCTTTGCTTCTATCCTAATCTATAGCATTATCACCTCATGTGTGAGTCACTGCAACAACCAACAGGTCTCCAAGTTGTTTTTTGGCATTTATGTCAGTGACAAACTAATAATTGTCCTGAGGTATGGTACAGTATAGTGGAAAAGATATGGACTTCATAATCAGTAGACCTAGGTTTGCATCTTTGCCCCACTTCTTACAAATACTGTAACTCTGGGCAAGTGTCTTTACCACTATTCTAATTTGAACTCATTCTTTTTTTCTTTTAACAGGTAACTATCAGGGAGTGTTTTGGCTGCTAAGGATATACAGGAAGGGTTAATATGTTCCTTGAACTTGAACAGCATCATGGTCTAGTGGGGGAGACAGATACAGTCATAAGTAACTATGGTGTAACATAGAATTATAAAAGAAAACTAGCTTTGGAGTCAGGTATAGAGGGCAGCCTATGTAGTGGTAAAAGCACAGACTTAACTCTAGAATCAGATTGCCTGGGGTCTAATCCTGGCTCTGGCACTTATTAGCTGTATCATCTTGGGCAAATTAATAAACCCCTTAAAGCCTCAGTGTCTTCATCTTCATAAAATGGGGATACTGATAGAACTTACAGAATTTTAATGAGAAGTAAATGAAATTATATATGTAATGTACTTAGCAGTTTATTGCATATAGCACATAGCCTATGTTAACAAATAATGAGCCCAATAATTATGATTATGATATTATTATAGTATAGTGGCTTAAGAGCTTAAAAATATAAGCTTTGGCCTCATTTTTGAGTTGGAGTTCGAGTTTATCAACATGCTAGCCATGTGTATATGGGGAAGATATTTAACCTAAACCTCAGTTTCCTCATTAAAATGCATATTGTAATGGTGCTTGATTCATAGAATCTAGAAATTGAAAGAGCTCATGTATCTAAAGAGCTCTGACCCAGGACCTGAGACATAGTGTTTCATGAATGATAACTCTTGTAATTTTTATTCTTGCTCTGCCATCTGCTGGCTCTGTTATCTTTCATAGTAAATTAATCTTTCTGAGCCTTAGTTTACCTACTTTGTTCAAAACAACGTTGTCTGGAAGATTGCAAGTGTATATAAAGTTGCTGAATTGGTGCCTGGTACCACACAACTGTCATTCAGTACATAATAGCTAATAGTTAATGGTGCAGATTAATTACCCAGGTGCTGAGGGTCAAATTAATTCTGCCCTGGAAATTAGGAAAGATAGTCACAGAACTGAATGTTGAAGGATGTGTGAGATTTTGCCACATAGAAGGACTAATCTAAAAAAAGGTTCAGAGGTGTGAAAGTGCCTGTTAAAGTGCTTAGGAAGTGATGGTAAATAGTAGGTTTCTTTAGGGAATACTCAGTTTAGTATATCTAGTAGGTAGCATGTTTGGAGGGAGAAGGAAAAAGTGGAAAATGCGGCTAGAAAGGAAGGTTGGAGCCAGTTAGTAAAACATTTCGAATACCTTACTAAATTGTTTACACTTTATTCTTTAGGTCTCTGTTTTTCCAACTTCTAACAGCAGAGGGAACTAAATTTGCTGTGGGGTAGAAAAGGGAATTACTTGAAACCAGTGTTACAAACAGGAATTTCTTGGTAATCTTGTGTTTTATCTTAAAATTCATATAGTGTTTGCCTTTTACATAATATATTTGTTTCAGTACAAAAATATTTTAAGTTATTTACTGGTTGCATAACTTGATTACCTCTCCCCCAACCTCCCATACTCGCATCCCCTCAAATAAGCTTTGAGTGTGTTTGCTATTTTAAAATGTGCCAAGTTAATACTGTAGCTTTAGTCCCCTGGCACACTTCTGCTAGGAACCCCTTGAATGTGTTCCCAGCATGAGAACTGTGCTTATAGATGATATGGAGCCTTTGAAATTTTTTTAGGAGAGTGATAGGATAAAAGCAATGCAGTGAAGAGCTGGGTTGGTCCAGATTGAGTAGAAGCCATTTCAATTAATTAGAAAGAACTTTCCTGTTTGTTCTTCCTAGAAATTGTTTAGTCTTTGAACTGTGTGGATCTCCTTATGATCCAAATGAAATCAGACTTGACCTTCTCTCCCTTCTGCTTTTTTTAGTAGGAACTTTGTTTTTACTTTGCCTAGGGTATGCCTAATTGGTGAAGGGAAAAATCTTTCTGAGCAGGAATTTCCAAGAGATGAATTGTTTAGACATGGAATTCCAGCTTCTGCTTTGTCCTTTCTTTGTTAGTTCTCCTGTACTGCTGCTGTGTGTTTAAAAATAAGGGGAATTCCCTGGCAGTCCAGTGGTTAGGACTCGGCACTCACTGCCATGGCCCGGGTTCAATCCCTAGTTAGGGAACTAAGATCCTGCAAGCTGCAGCACGGCTTCTTCTTCTACTACTACTACTACTACTACTACTACTACTACTAAAATAGGAAATACTGATCTATCAGTACTTCTATGTTAGCTTAAAATACTGGAATTTGGAGAGTCACAGATGGCCGTATGGTTTTTGGAGTAGATCTCAGATAATCTGAGTACAGTTCTAGTCCTGCCCTGGCTTGATATATAACGTCTCTGTTTTCTTCTTTAAATGGAGATGATTATCCTTGTTCACATCACAGACCTTCGAGTATCAGGTGAGATAACATATTTAGAATTTGTATATAAAGTTGAAAAGGTAGTATATTATGGTGGATAAGGGCATAAGCTCTTGGAGCTACATTTCCTGGGTTTGAATCCTGCCTCTGACCCCTACAAGCTCTGTGTTTCCAGACGCACTGCCATTATTCTAAGTTCTTTGGTTCCTGTTTTATCTCATTGAATCCTCACAGCAACTTTATGAAGTAGGTATTATTATTATCTACATTATAAGATGAGAAAACTTAGGAGCAGAAAGGATAGGTAACTTGTGTAATGTCACACAGTTAGTAAATGAAAAGTTGGGATTTGCACTGTAGCTCCAAAGCCCAGGTGGATTAACTGTTAGGCACATGTACTTCCCAAAAGAAGAGCAGCTGACTAGAAAAGTCTTATGCTTACTAATCGGAATTAACATAGAGATGACGGGAAGTTTTCTTTGAAAAGGAAAAATTTGTGGGGTCTAAAAACCTGTTTTTGTTTGTGGACATATTTTATCAATTGGAAAAAAATTTTTTAGAATGATTAATTAAATATTATAAATGTCCATATGTTACTACCTGGGTTTGTTCTGTTAAAATGACTTCTAAAAATTATGTACTCAGAAGGTTCAGATGTCTCCCCTCTGATAGTTACCCAACTTTCATTTATTTTCTCTTTTGTAAAATAAATAGATCATTTTGAAACTTACCAACGGAGGTCAAAGGGCATCTTGTTTCATCTGGGTGATGAATTTTAGACATTTAGAAAGATGGTACAATGAAGAGTAGAAAAAGCAGAAAGAATTCATACTTACAACACAGGAAATAAGAGAGAATAGGCAAAGTTCTGTGATGCAGAAGTTGAATTTGAAGAATTACTTACTCTGAACTTTTTCTTATTTGTCCTAGCTACACGTAGCTGCAGAGGATACAGAGATATATAGTCTTTGTTACAAGTGGTCCTGTGCCCAGGTAAAAATAAAAGGTTTTATTAACATGGAAGAAAAGAAGAACAAGTTTTAGGGTTGGCAGCTCACAGTCTCTGCTTCATTGGGCCAACCATTTAACTTTTGTGAAGTCTGTTTCCTCATCTTAAAAAATAATGTCTTTGTTGTCCATCTTACTCAGTTATTACAATATCAAATGTGTCAATGTGAAAGCGCTTTGTAAACTGTAAAGTATGTAACCATTTTAATAAGTTGAAAAATTATTTATTTATTTATTTATTGGCTGCATTGGGCCTTCGTTGCTACACGTGAGCTTTCTCTAGTTGTGGCGAGCGGGGGCCGCTCTTCCTTGCGGTGTGCAGGCTTCTCACTGCAGTGGCTTCTCTTGTTGCGGAGCATAGGCTCTAGGCGTGCGGGCTTCAGTAATTGTGGCACATGGGCTCAGTAGTCGTGGCACGCAAGCTCTAGAGCGCAGGCTCAGTAGTTGTGGCTTGCGGGCTTAGTTGCTCTGCAGAATGTGGGATCTTCCCGGGCTAGGGATCGAGCCCGTGTCCCCTGCATTTGCAGGTGGATTCTTAACCACTGTGCCACCAGAGAAGTCCCAATGCTATTTTAAATGGAATTGTTGCCTTAATTCCATTTTCGTATTTTTAATTGTAAGTGAATAGAAATATAGGTATTTTTATATATTGATCTTATATCCTATAACCATGATGAACTTGTTTTTGGTTTTTCTTTTTTAGATCTGATAGTTTTTTTGGTGTGAATTCCTTAGGATTTTCTTTTGCAAAATTATGTTACCTGCAAATAGAGACAGTTTTACTTTTCCTCTCCAATCTGTATGCTTTTTCTTTCTTTTTATCTTTTTCTTTCTTTTTGGTTTTCTTTTTTTTTTGCCTAATTCTAGGACCTTCAGTACAATGTTGAATTTGACGTGGTGAGACCAGATATCTTTGTCTTATTCCTGATTTTAGGGGGAAGGTATTCAGACTTTCAACATTAAGTATGATACTAATTGGGTTTTTCATGGATGACCTTTATCAGGTTGAGGAAGTTGTATAAACTATGTAATTTTTAAAACTTACCTTTTAAAAAATTATTTATTTATTTATTTATTTAGTTGCTCCAGGTCTTAGTTTACACTTTGTCACTTACTGTGTGTAGAATACTGAGAAAGATGTTAGTTTTCTGAGCCAGTTTTCCGTTGTTCAAAAATGAAGATAATCCTTCACTGCTTTGTAAAGTAGGGGTGAGGAATAAATGAAATAATGGATAATTCATGTTAAACACTCAGCAGAGTCATATAGAAAGCACCTAATGGATGGTAGCTACTGTAATTATATTTTAGTTATATTATTGTTGTTGGGGACACTTAGAGTGTTTATTTCTGTAATTAAAACCCTTATACTTAATCTTTGTGCTTATTTGATTAGTTCTTTATTCCTCAGGTTGGAATAACTGGGTTAACCTTTTTCTTTTTTGAGGATAACACCTATAGCACATTCTTTTACCCAAATAAACTGATCATATTTGAACTATTAGGTTGGGATAGGAATTTTGTGGGAGATTAACTTGGAAAGTAAATTGGGGCTAGATTTTGGAAGGACTCGGGCATCGTCTTTCTAACAATCTAAGAATTTTGTCTTTTGTCTCCAGCTCCATGAAGTCCATTGACATTTTGAGCAGTAGAGGGTAATTTAGGGCTGGTAAGTTAGGAAGATTAATCTGCTGTGCCTCTGAGGTCTTCCCTGACCATCCCTGACTGATTAGGGTACTCTGCTATGTGCTTATGTGACTACCCAATATATCCTCTATATTTAGTATTTAATAGACTTTATGTAAATATTTGTTTAAATGTTTCTCTTTTCCTGCTTCTTGAGAACATGGACCACATGTTGTATTCCCACTGTCTAACACGGTATCTAGCACAAGGTAGACATTTGAATAAAAGTACTTGTTGAACAAGGAAATGAATATTTTGTTCTCCACTTTTCTGGAAACTAACTTGTTGGCTTTTGTTTTCCCTTTGTTTCTTCCTGGGATCCAAGGAGGAGGCATCTCCTTATTCCTTACTTGATATCTGCTTGAATTTCCTGACTACTCACCTTGAGAAGTTCTGCTCAGCAAGGCAAGATGGAACACTGTGTCTGCAGGAACCTGGAGTATTCCCACAGGAGGTGGCTGATCGGCTGCTTCAGACCATGGCTTTTCATGGTAAGAAATGAAATAAATAGAGGAAACAAAAATTATGTGCTGTTAATTGGCATTGAATTTTGAAGTGCTACTGTGGCCATTTAATGATTTTCGTAGAAATAACAGAAAACCCTAATTCTAGGAAAAGGAATTCATTTATTTTTGCCAATCCTGCCACTTACTTTATAATTTGTGATAAGCATTTTTATTTTCTAATGTGGCAAATCATTTTTTATTTGTTTCTTCTATATTGTTTTGTTTTGAGGAGCCATTCTCAAGGCAAAAATAACTTCTCTTCCAAAATAGCAGTTTAGAAGTCTGCTGGTCTAAAACACCTTACATTACCATTTGGCAGCAGGAAAATCAATAAATACTACTATGGAAAAACTAGTTTCTGCTTTTGACCTTTGAAATGGGAAATCATAGCTAATTTATTACTTCTGTTTTTAAGAACAAATTCTGAAAATAAATTATGAAAGATTTATCTGTGAAATTCTGGTTATGTATATTGATAATTTTTGTTACCTCTATATAAGTTTTAAGTTGAAAGAGATATAATGCCTTTATATATTTAGGGTGTATGAACTCTTACAAGTAAGAAACACAATTTTCCCACAACTATAAAATAGAATGAAAATGTGGCAGTAACGATAATTATCATTTATTGATTGCCTCTTGCATGTAATAATGTCAAGCGTTTTATATGCTTTTCTTGAATTTGACTTTTCTCAAAAACCTGTAACATAGCTATTTTTATCCAATTTATATACAGATAAGGAAACTGAGGTTCAGAGATGTAACTTGTTAAGAGTCACAGTGTTAATAGCTGTCGTGGTTCAAATGCAGATCTGTTTGATTCTAAATCTATGCTATTTTCACTGCCACACAACCTTCCTATACCTACATTAGAGGTATTCCTGCTCCTAGATGCCTGATGATGGTATACACTTTTGTTGTGACTTTAAATATGTAGATACACACAGACACATACACATTTATTGAGTTGGCCAAAATATCTTACAGAAAAACCCGAACAAACTTTGTGGACAATCCGATAACATAAATATATTTATAAATATTATATTTTATTAAATATTAAATATAAATATATAAATTTATTATGTATACTTAAAGTCGCAGCAAAAGTGTATACCATTATCTGGCATATAGAGAGAGAGAGAGAGGGAGGGCGGGAGGGAGAGGGAGAGAGAGGGAGAGAGGGAGGGAGGTAGAGGGAGAGAGAGAAGGAGGAGAGCGAACACAAATGCAGATAATGCATTCCAAGGAAAGGTGGGAGAAATAAGGCTGTAATTGAGGTATTTTGGAATAATTTAGGGAAGAAGAAGATACCTACATTCCTTGGTTTTCACTAAGCTGCTCAAGTCTGTAGTGTCTTTGAATTCTTCCAACCTGCCAAAGGAACTAGGGTAAATTTCAGTAGATATTATCCATGTTAAAGTTAGAGGTCCCTGGGCTTCCCTGGTGGCACAGTGGTTGAGAGTCCGCCTGCCGATGCAGGGGACACGGGTTCGTGCCCCAGTCTGGGAGGATCCCACATGCCGCAGAGCGGCTGGGCCAGTGAGCCATGGCCGCTGAGCCTGTGCGTCCGGAGCCTGTGCTCCGCAACGGGAGAGGCCACAACAGTGAGAGGCCCGCGTACCGCAAAAAAAAAAAAAAAAAGTTAAAGGTCCCCTACAAAGCTGCACAACAATTTAAGAGATCATGCCAGTGCTAACATTTCTTTCTGGTCTCAATTGAATGATTACACTTACCAAGCTCAATTTAAATGTTTATATATATAACTGGTCTTGTCAATCAAAAGAATAAATGTTAACTGAAGTTTTAACTTTGCCAGATTCCTTTTGAAATATGACTACTATTGGTTAATAATAGCAGCTAACATTTATTGAATGCCTATTATATACCAGGGACTGTGGCAAATGCTTTATATGGATAAAATAATGAAAGTAGTTTTTAAGTAAATGTAACTAAATAATTGTCCTCCAGAGTAATGTCTTGGGGAGGCTATATGCTTGATCAAAATGTGTTTTCTACCTCTGTTTTTCAAACTGCCTTCAGATGAGGAAAGTGAGAGTCAGAGAAACAATGTGCTGTCCCCATTTGTGTTTCCCCAGTGTGATTACCTGCCTTTTTCACCAAAAAGTGTTCTGAATTATTTAATCTCTTTGTAAAAATCATATCCACCTTCAGTCAGGAGTGGATACTGCTAATATGCAAAAGAACAAATTCTTGTCACAGTTTTAAAAAGTTGTTTGGTAAATGTTTCTGTGTTTGAAAATTTTCATAATAAAATGGGGAAAAAGTTGTTCTGTGAATTTTTTTTTTCTTTTTTGCTGTGCCATGCGGCTTGTGGGTTCCTAGTTTCCTGACCAGGGATCAAACCCAGGCCCCTGGCAGTGAGAGCGTGGAGTCCTAACCACTGGACCAACAGGGAATTCCCTATGAATGCTTTTAAAATTGATAATATATTTTTTCTAATAGCATAATGATTTAAAAAAATAATTTATTTACATTAAAAAATTTTACTTATTTACCTGACTCAAAGGATTAATGATATTGGTGGCAATCCTTATTAAAATAAGACTATTACTAAAGAGTTTTACTTATTTGGTTCTGTGATTCTCTTGTCATAATCTTTGCTCATTGTGTCTGTTGTCTCAAAGCTAAAAATCTTCCAGGAAATGTGTGGATAAAAGCTAGGAATCAGAATAAGAATTTTACCACCTAATGATAATGCTATTTAGCTATTATGAATATAATATCTAACTATTAGCTATTATGAATATAATATCTATTAGCTATTGTGAATATAATATCTAATATTATGAATATTATAATGCTGTAATCATCCATGTACAGGTCTTATTTGGACATAAGTTTTAATTTCTTTGGGATAAATACCCAGGAGTGCTACTGTTGGGTTCCATGGTAGTTGCATGTTTAGGTTTTAAAAAACTGCCAAACTGTTTCCAAAGTGGCTTCGCCATTTTACACTCGTAACTATATAAGACTGACCCAGTTTCTCTGCATTTTGCCAGCATTTGGTGTTATTACTATTTTTTATTTCAGTCATTTTGATAGGTATGTAGCCATTATTTCTTCAAATACTTTTTCAACCCTACCCTGTTTCTCCTCTGGGACAAATAGCTCTGTTCCATTTTTTTTTTTTTTTTAGTCTATTTTTATTTCTTGTTCTTTAGGTTTGGGTAATTTCTATTTTTTTATCTTTTAGTTCACTGATTCTTTCTTCTGTTCCTTCTGTTCTGTTGTTTAGCCCAGCCATTACTGTATTTTTCAATTCTAAAATTTTCCTTTGTTTATTTTATTTATTTATTTTTGGCTGCATTGGGTCTTCATTGCTGCACGTGGGCTTTCTCTAGTTGTGGTAAGTGGGGGCTACTCCTAGTTTTGGTGCGTGGGCTTCTCATTACAGTGGCTTCTCTTTGTTGCAGAGCATGGGCTCTGGGCGCGCAGGCTTCAGTAGTTGTGGCATGCGGGCTCAGTAGTTGCGGCTCATGGGGTCTAGAGTGCAGGCTCAGTAGTTGTGGCGCATGGGCTTAGTTGCTCTGCTGCACGAGGGATCTTCCCAGACCAGGGCTCAAACCCGTGTCCCCTGCATTGACACGCGGATTCTGAACCACTGCACCACCAGGGAAGCCCTCCCTTTGGTTCTTCTTTATTCTTCTATTTCTTTTTTGAGGCTTTTTGTTTTCCATTTGTTTCAAGCATGTTTCAAGCACACTTTAGGTTTTTTATGATGGCTCCTTTAAAATCTTCATAAAATAATTGTAACATTTCTGTTATTTCAGTGTTGACATCTATAGATTGTCTTTTTTCAGTTTGAGATCGTACTGGTCCTTTGTATGATGAGTGAATTTTTATTGAAATCTGGACATTTTGGAGACTACTGTTTTGGAGACTACATGACACTACTGTTTTAGTCTGTGTTTCTGACACCACTTTAGCAGTGGAAGGTGGAGGCACTGCCTTGTTATCACCAGATTGGGATAATATTCTGGTTCCCCACTTGACTTCTGTTGACACCCAAGACTTGGGGCTCCTCATTATTGCTGTGTAGGGGATTGGCGTTCTGTTTCCCCACTAGGTCTCTACTGATACTGCCCTAGCTGACAGAGGTATGAGTACCTCATTTCTCTTCTTCAGTTGGCCTCCACTGACAGCATGTTGGGGTGAGGTGACCTCATTACTTACTGTTGGGCAGTGATGAAGTCTCGACTCTCTACTAGGCTTCCTTTGACACCACTCCAGCACTGAGGGGGAGGAGCACCTCATTACTGCCAGATGGACGTGAAAGTCCTGGCTCCCTACTCAGCCTTCTGTAACACCTCCCTGTGGGGAGACTGGGGCAACTAGTTACAGCAAGGTTGAAAGTCTAGGTTCCCCTCTTGGCATTTGCTGGTGTGGATGAGGGTGTGGCCACAGTTTTTTCTTTGGTGTTTGACTGAAGTAAAGTAGTTACTGTCTAAAAGTTGCCTGCCTTGCTAGGCTGCCCCATTCCTGATACTTTGGCTAGAGTGAGCAGATTTTGGGGGAGAGCTACTTTTGTGTGTGCTTGTTGGTATTTACCAATTGTCCACTTCTTTGACTTTAAGCCTGGGATGTATGGTGCAAGGAAAAAACCCAGTATCCAACGTATTGTTCTTTGTGTTCCAAGACCCCTAGCTGATCTGGTTTCTTCTCTTCACCTTTCAGAGTGATCTAGCCTCATTTCTTTTCTCTTCCCACTTCCATACTTAAATTTCCAGAAACGTACCATGTTCTCACTCATATCTAGGTTTTCCCCTATATTCTTTTTCCTCTCTTTACCAGGGAGACACCTTATAGCTCTAGCTGTTTCTTATGTTCAAGCAGTGTAGAACTACTTGTTGTTTTCTAACTGTGTGCTGGGCTTTCACATCTCTAAGGCTGTTTTTTTTTCCATTTTTTAAATTGAGATATAATTGACACGTAACATTGTATTAGTTTCAGGTGTACAGCATAATGATTTGCCATAGGTATTCTAAGGCTTTGCTGATGCTGTTTATTCTTCATTTAATTCCCCTCACCTTCTTTCTCTATCTTTGAACTTTTCCTTCATCTTTGAAGGACTTTCTCAGAGATCACCTTTTCCATGAAGTCTTTTTCAGATCTCCAGGCATCATGGATTATTTCCTTTTCTTTGCTTTCATGATACTGTGTACTTGGCTCTGGTATACCATTGGCTAGATCTAGGCACATAGCCCCATCTAAGTCCAAGGGTAGGTTGGGAAACGTAGTTGTCCGTGTGTCCAGGAAGGGGAGGAGAACCAAATGTTAATAAAATCAATAGTGTCTACCACAGTCCTGATTCTGCCATGTGCTATTTCTGTGCTCTTGGAAGGCCACTTTTTTTTTTTTTTGCGGTACGCGGGCCTCTCACTGTTATGGCCTCTCCCGTTGCGGAGCACAGGCTCCGGACGCGCAGGCTCAGCGGTCATGGCTCACGGGCCCAGCCGCTCTGCGGCATGTGGGATCTTCCCAGAACAGGGCACGAACCCATGTCCCCTGCATCGGCAGGCAGACTCTCAACCACTGTGCCACCAGGGAAGCCTGGAAGGCCACTTCTTTGAACCCCAGTTTACTCATCTATAAATTGTAGATAATCATATTCTTACCTCACTGAATTGTTACGTCAATTAAATGAAGTATTGTTACATGGGAGTGCTTTGGAAATTTTAGCTATCCTTTAACCGTTTTTTGAAGTTAAAGTGTTGCTTGTTTTTTCCTAGGTCTCCTGAATGATGCCACTGTAGGTATTTTTAGGGGCAACCAGATGCGCTTAAAACGAGCTTGCATTCGCAAAGCCAAGATCTCTGCCGTTGCGTTCCGGAAAGCCTTCTGCCACCACAAGTTAGTGGAACTTGATGCCACAGGTGTGAATGCTGATATCACAATTACAGACATTATCAGTGGGCTTGGCAGTAACAAATGGATCCAGCAAAATCTCCAGTGCCTAGTGCTGAATTCATTAACTCTCTCACTCGAAGATCCTTATGAACGGTGCTTTAGCCGGCTTTCTGGCCTTCGAGCATTAAGCATCACCAATGTTCTCTTTTATAATGAAGACCTGGCTGAAGTTGCCTCATTGCCAAGATTAGAGAGCCTGGATATTTCTAACACCTCGATCACAGACATCACGGCTCTGCTGGCCTGCAAAGACCGACTCAAGTCTCTAACCATGCATCACTTGAAATGTTTAAAAATGACAACTACCCAGATACTGGATGTTGTTCGGGAACTAAGACATCTGAATCATCTTGATATTTCAGATGATAAACAGTTTACATCAGACATAGCTCTTCGATTACTAGAACAAAAGGACATCCTGCCCAACCTCGTCTCCCTGGATGTCTCTGGGAGGAAGCATGTGACAGATAAAGCTGTCGAAGCCTTTATACAACAACGGCCCAGCATGCAGTTTGTAGGTTTGCTGGCCACTGACGCTGGCTACTCTGAATTCCTCACAGGCGAAGGACATTTGAAGGTTAGATTTAAAAATATATTCCTTTGTCTGGCTGACCAATGTTTTAGTTGCATAAGACTCCATTAAGGTGAATGTCTAATAACACATGGAACATGTTCATGAAACAGGACATTATATAGTGGAAAGGGCTTGCTTTAGAGTTAGAGTCCTAATTAAAATCCCAGCTTACTTGCTTCACAACCCAGAGCAAGCTATGCTGTAACTTTTTTGAATTTACATTTATTTATAAAATAGATACGATTCGTACCTTGCAAAATTCTTCTGAAGATTAATAATTATATATGTAAGGTGGAAGTCATTATAGTAGGCCCTGGATAAATGATAGTTCACATGATGATAATGTTTAGATATTTTGAACCACTTAAACATACCATTTCTAAAGGATCACTTCAAAGAAACTAGGGATGCTCCTTGTTGAATTGAGTATCTGATGGAAGAGCAAGTTCTCCAAGGAGATGTCTATTGTAGAAATGGTAAAATTTTGCTTTTCTTAAGGTTTCTCATGCCTAATTGTTTAAATTCCGTTTAGGAAATATCTGTTGGACTTGATACAGGTTGGGATTCAAAGATGAAAAAGATATAGGATTTGCCTCCAAAGAGCCTGATAGTAGTAGTGATGTTATAACTATAATGCCAAGGATCAGTGAAGTTGCTGTAAGAAAGTAGGAGAAATTTTTTCTAGCTGGAGAATTTTAGACTTGATAGAAGATGGTATCTGAATCAGACTTTGAAGGATAGAATTATAACAAGTTAAGGAAAACTAATATTCTTCTAACATACATTGTATCCTATATGTGCTTTATATTGTATATGCTAATATCTATAGATAGGTATTAACTCTATTTTATAGGTGAGAATCAGAGTCATAAAATTACATGATTTACTTTTTTTTTTTTTTTTTTTTGCGGTACGCGGGCCTCTCACTGTTGTGGCCTCTCCCGTTGCGGGGCACAGGCTCAGGACGCGCAGACTCAGCAGCCATGGCTTATGAACCTAGCTGCTCCACGGCATGTGGGATCTTCCCGGACTGGGGCATGAACCCGTGTCCCCTGCATAGGCAGGCGGACTCTCAACCACTGCACCACCAGGGAAGCCCATGATTTACTATTAGTTAGAACCAATATTTGGATCTACATCTGTCTAATTCCAGAGCCCCATTTTTCTTCCCCTACTTCCTATACCGCTTAAGCAGAAGTATCATTTGATCCTACCGGGGGCAGAGTCAGGGATGGCCTAGAAATGAATACTGTGAGCAAAATGACAAGGTATCTTTTTTGAGCATTATTTTATTTATTTTTTATAGAAGTATAGTTGATTTACAATGTTGTATTAGTTTCTTGTATACAGCAAAGTAATTCTTTTACATATTCTTTTCCATTATGGTTTATTACAGGATATTGAATATAGTTCCCTGTGTTATATAATAGGACCTTCTTGTTTATCTATTTTATATATAGTAGTTTGTATCTGCTAATCCCAAACTCTTAATTTATCCCTCCCTCTTTTCCCTTTGAAAACCATAAATTTGTTTTCTATGTCTGTGAGTCTGTTTCTGTTTCACACATAAGTTCATTTTTCTCATATTTTTTAAAAATAAATTTATTTTATTTTTTGGCTGCGTTGGGTCTTCATTGCTGCGCGCAGGCTTTCTCTAGTTGCAGCGAGCAAGGGTTACTCTTCATTGCTGTGCACGGGCTTCTCATTGCAGTGGCTTCTCTTGTTGCGGAGTATGGGCTCTAGGCACGCGGACTTAAGTAGTTGTGGCACGTGGGCTCAGTAGTTGTGGCTCGCAGGCTCTAGAGTGCAGGGTTAGTAGTTATGGTGCACGGGCTTAGTTGCTCTGCAGCATGTGGGATCTTCCTGGACCAGGGCTCGAACCAGTGTCCCCTGCATTGGCAGGCAGATTCTTAACCACTGCACCACCACGGAAGCCCCTGTCTCATATTTTAGATTCCACATATAAGTGATATATGGTATTTGCCTTTGTCTGTCTGACTTACCTCACTTAGTATAATAATCTCTAGGTCCATCCATGTTGCTGCAAATGGCAATATTTCTTTCCTTTTTATGGCTGAGTAGTATTCCATTGTGTATATATACCACATCTTCTTAATCTATTCTTCCGTTGATGGACATTTAGATTGCTTCCATATCTTGGCTATTGTAAAATAGTGCTGCTGTGAGCATTGTGGTGCATGTATCTTTTCGAATTATAGTTTTCTCCAGTTATATGCCCAGGAGTGGGATTGCTGGATCATATGGTAACAGTATTTTTAGTATTTTAAGGAACCTCCATACTGTTTTCCATAGTGACTGCACCAATTTACATTCCTACCAACAGTGTAGGAGGGTTCCTTTTTTGTGTCTAACCATTATTGATTTCAAAAAAGGAGAAGGAAAGTTTAGTTATAAACATTTTAAAACATTTCAGTTCTTAGATTATTTGTAAATGTAGACTTTAAAAAATAGAATGTAAGAAATTATTTTGAGTCACTCTTTTTTATTCATTCAATAAATATTTTATTAAGTGCATACTCTGTACTGTGCTGGACATGGGGATTTGATGGTGAGGCAAAACAGGCATGCTCTTGCCCTCATGGAGCTTGTAATTTAGTGAGGGAGTCAAACAATGAAGTTTCATATGTCATGGGTATATGCTTTAAATATATATATATTTATATTTCATATACATATTTTTTTTGTATTTTATTTATTCATTTATTTATTTATTGGCTGCATTGGGTCTTCGTTGCTGCGCGCAGGCTTTCTCTAGTTGTGAGCGGGGGCTACTGTTCGTTGCAGTGCGCGGGCTTCTCATTGCGGTGGCTTCTGTTGTTGCGGAGCACGGGCTCTAGGCACGTGGGCTTCAGTAGTTGTGGCTTGCGGGCTCTAGAGTGCAGGCTCAGTAGTTGTGGCACGTAGGCTTAGTTGCTCCGCAGCATGTGGGATCTTCCCGGACTAGGGCTCGAACCCGTGTGCCCTGCATTGGCAGGCAGATTCTTAACCACTGAGCCACCAGGGAAGTCCTCATATACATATATTAACATATAATATGCATACATACATATGCTTTAAACTGCATAGTGCTAAGAATCTAGAAGATATACAATGCTACTTTTGAGAATGTTTAACAGAGAGACTCGACTTAGTTTAAGGCTTCTCTGAGGACTTGATGAATGAGTGAAGATCTTATGGATGAGTAGCTTGGTAGAGGAAATTCCAGGCAGCGAGAATGATATATGTAAAAGATGTGTGGTAGGAAGGAGCATGGTACATCCAAGGAACTGCAAGAAGGCCACTGTGGCTAGAGTTCCAGAGTAAGAAGTTGAAGTTGCAGAGCGATAAAGTGAGGCTGGAGAAGTAGGTGCCAGGACCAGATTTCGCAAGGTCACATAAGCCAGGTGCAGGGCAGCAAGAAGTTTGAGGAACTTATATACAACTTGTTATGGAACAAGATAGATTTCTAGCACAGGGCTTGTTGGTAAAAGAAATATAAACATGTAAATTACTATTTTAGTGTTACTTAACTCCCTAAGAAGTGGGTCAGACAGTAAAGAACTGTAAAAAATCAAAGGGAAAGAATTCTTATCTCTGTGTACTGGGAGTTTCGGAAGGATTTCCCAGAAGAGGTGAGCTTGACCTGTGTCCTGAAGGATGAAAGGAATGTGTCCCTAGTACACTGCACAAAATAATCTTCTCAAGGCAAAGATCCTCTAATAGTTGTGATTCCTGAGCAGTACAATTTTTGCTGATTGTTCTTACCACCAACAGACCCTAGAGTGAATTAGCCTAAGTTTTTTTTTTTTTGCAGTACGCGGGCCTCTCACTGTTGTGGCCTCTCCCGTTATGGAGCACAGGCTCCGGACACGCAGGCTCAGCGACCATGACTCACGGGCCTAGCCGCTCCGTGGCATGTGGATCCTCCGGGACCGGGGCACGAACCCACGTCCCTTGCATCGGCAGGTGGACTCTCAACCACTGTGCCACCAGGGAAGCCCTAGCCTAAGTTTTTTAGTTGAGGCTAGTAGGACATCTGTGTTCCACAATGCCTCTGTGAAACAAGTTTGATTTCACAAATGGAACTGTTACTACTTTGAAATCTTGGCTTTAGGAAACACCTACTTTATTTGCTATCATCTAGTTTCTACCTCTGTAAACATTGAAGCAGTGATTCTCAGCCTTGACTGTAATTAAAATTACCTGGAGTGTAATTATTTGAGATGAAGGATGTGTTAACTAACCACATCATGGTAATCATTTTGCAATATTTACATGTATCAACTCATCATATTTTACACATTAAACTTACATGATGTATTTGTGATATATGCATGTATAATATTATATATCTTGATAAAGCTGGAAAAATTTTTAATTAAAAAAAATCATCTGAGGAACTTGAGCAGTTAAATCAGAACCACAGGGAGGTGGGACCCAGACATCAGTATTTTTTAAAGCTCCTTGGGTGATTGTAATATGCAGCTAAAGTGGAGAATCATTGTTTTAAAATATTTTTTTAAAAATAGAGATCATTGGAACTTTGTCCTTTATTCAACTATACACAAAAGTTGATGTTTATTTTTTTTTCCATTAGTTATCTATTTTATACATATTAGTGTATATATGTCAATCCCAATCTCCCAATTCATCCCACCCCTCCTTTCCCACCTTGGTGTCCATACGTTTGTTCTCTACATCTGTGTCTCTATTTCTGCCTTGCAGACAGGTTCATCTGTACCATTTTTCTAGATTCCACATATATGCGTTAATATACAATATTTGTTTTTCTCTTTCTGACTTACTTCACTTTGTATGACAGTCTCTAGGTCCATCCACATCTCTACAAATGACCCAATTTCGTTCCTTTTTATGACTGAGTAATATTCCATTGTATGTATGTACCACATCTTCTTTATCCATTTGTCTGTTGATAGGCATTTAGGTTGCTTCCATGACCTGGCTATTGTAAATAGTGCTGCAGTGAACGTCGCGGTGCATGTGTCTTTCTGAATTAATGGTTTTCTCAGGGTATATGCCCAGTAGTGGAATTGCTGGGTCATATGATAATTCTATTTTTAGTTTTTTAAGGAACCTCCATACTGTTCTCTGTAGTGGCTGTATCAATTTACATTCCCACCAACAGTGCAAGAGGGTTCCCTTTGCTCCACACCCTCTCTGGCATTTATTGTTTGTAGATTTTTTGATGATATTCATTCTGACTGGTGTGAGGTGATACCTCATTGTAGTTTAGATTTGCATTTCTCTAATAATTAGTAATGTTGAGCATCTTTTCATGTACCTCTTGGCCAAAAATTTGATGTTTCTTTTAAATTATTTGTTTGACTACTAATTTGAGAGCTGAAAAATAATAGGTTATGTTAAGGGAAGAGAGCTGAGATTGCTCTGTCTCCTTGTTTAGAATTTTCCAAGTTAGCAAAGTTGATGAAAATCTTGTCTGAAATGATTGTCTTAGTATTGTGATGCTTTAAAAACTAGTTTAGGTTGACATTTTTGGCTTTACATGTTTTTTAGACCACACTGAAAGATGCAGGAAATAGAGACAGTGTGACTCCCCAGTATTCCTTATGAGGCATTATATTATACTGTTAGTGGGTGGTTATAAGAACAAAAGTTTTGTTTTTTTCCACTTTCATATATATTATTTATTTTGATCTCTTGACTCTGTGTGGGAAGTATTGTCCTCAGTGGGAGGGAATGGCTTTCTTAAGGGTCACAGCCAGCTGATGAGCCTGGTATGTGTCCTTTCTACTACATCTCATTGCCTATATTTGAGAATCTTAGTCTCTGTTTCTAGTCCCAACACAGATGGTTTTCTTACCACAGAATTACCAACTCTGTCATCTCTGTTTCCCTACCCAATTTATTCATCTGTAAGCATCAGTTTCTTGAACCTTCCACTTCTCCACAATTAGGACTCTTATGTTTTTTGGCTGCCTCATTCCTAGACTCTGGGGTTATTTACCAAACTGTGGTTCCCAGTTCCTGAGAATCACTGGTTGTGTGCTAAACCCAGTATTCTCAGTTGTCATCTTATTTGATCTAAAGTGGCATTTGACACAGTTGATCTTGTCCTCCTTCTTGAAATACTTTTTTTTACTTAGTTCCTAGGATATCAGACTTGTCTTGTTTTTTCCCTACTTTTTGGACTCACCCTCAATTTCCTTTATTGGTTCTTCCTGATCTCCCAGGCCCTAAACCTATATGCTGATGACTCCTAAATTTATATCTCTAGCCTAGACTTCTCCCTTGAGAACTAAGACTCTTATATTAAACTGCAGTAATCAACATCCAGTGAAGGTACATATAAGTTTTTTTAAGCAAAGGAGTCAATCCATTTTAAAAAACTCTAAGAACTTTTTAAAGATGTCTGAGCTAAGGCCTCTGCCCTTGAGGAATTCTAGTCTCGTGGAGAGGAGGCAGACCAATTTAAAAATAGCTTTAATCCATTGTAAGAAATGCTATAATAGAGTTATATACTGAGTGCTACAAGAAAGTTTTTCCTTAGAATATACATTTTAGTTTTAATCCATATATTAAATATTAATAAGGCTTAATTTAGTGGTTAGGGATATTTTCTCTGTTTTAAATTGTTTGCAGAAACTAGTGCATACAGACACTTGTTTGTTTTGTTTTGTTCTTTTTTTTTTTTTTTGATCTAGCATACGAAATTGATTGAATTGAAGATGCGTTTAGTTTCAGGAGCCAGATTGCTTGATTTGAGGGTTTATCACTGGCTAGAGAAGTGTTGATCACTGAATAAACATACAGGCAATGAAATTTGGTTTAGAGTATTTACATTCCAGTAACAAAAGTTCTTTAATTTTGGGCTTCCCTGGTGGCACAGTGGTTGAGAGTCCACCTGCCGATGCAGGGGACACAGGTTCGTGCCCCGGTTCGGGAAGATCCTACATGCCGCGGAGTGGCTAGGCCCGTGAGCCACGGCCGCTGAGCCTGCACGTCCGGAGCCTGTGCTCCGCAACGGGAGAGGCCACAACACTGAGAGGCCCGCGTACCACAAAAAAAAAAAAAAAAAAGTTCTTTAATTTTATGTTTAAAGGTAACTTGAGGTTACATTTCATGTAAGTTAATATAAAGCTGTTGGAATCAACCAAATGTGGACTGATGAAGTCTGATGAAGATTATTGTTAATGTGTTTTCCCTCATACAGTCTTTTTTATCTCATGTAATAATTCAGTGTCTTTCCAAATCTGAGAAAATCTAAGAAAAAGTTCAGGGTAATTCCAAAAGAACTGAACACTTGGAAAGTTTTTATTATTCAATAACTGCTTGTATATGTGAATACATAGTCAAGACCAATGTTTATGTATGTATATTATACATAAATAGTTTAAAAAGCATTTTGTAAAGAAACTTCCACTGTTATTCCTACAATCTTACAAATGCTCAAAACGTGCCTTTGTGTCACTTGGTACACATCTGTACTGTAGTCTAATTCTTATTAGACCTTTGTAGCATATCCTATCAGTGTTGGAAATGTCAGCCATGATGCAGCTCTTCATTTCCTCAAAGCTGCATATTCCTGCCTGAATACTCTATGTTCATATAAAACCTAGTTATTGTGTAATATATTTTAAAAGTGTTTATTTTTGTGTCACCTTTTATAATGGTACTGCCAAAAAAAGACAGTCTTCCACTTTAATGAGAAGATTCTCTCTCTCTGAACAGCAGGGTTTTGTTTTTGTGTTTTTGTGTTTTTTTGTGTTTTTTTACCTTTTTGTAAAATAAGACAGATGCAAAGACCATAAATAACAACTGTATACCTTAATGAGTGAAAATAAGGTGAACACACTTGAAACCATCACTCAGGTTAATAAATAGAACTTGTCAGCTACAAGCTGATCACAACTCCCTCCTTCCCCACAAAAGTAATCTCTGTCCAGACTTTAATGATAATCATGTCCTTGCTCTTTTAAATAGTTTATCATCCAACTGTTTACCTCTAGGCACTTAATCTTACCCATTTTTCAAAATTATATGTCTTTTGAGTATCTTTTATAAGTTCCCTCTCCATCCCTTTCTTTTCCTTATAATTTGTGTATTAACGAATCCAGCCCTTTGATTTGTAGAGTCTCCCTCAACCTGGGTTTTCTTGATTGTATGCTTGTAGTGCATGTTTCACTGACTTTGTATTTTCTGCAGATTGGTAGTTGGATTTAGTGGCTTAATCAAACTCATGTTTGATCCCTTTGGCAGGACCCTCAGGTGTTACGCTCTTTCATTAAGGAAGTACATAATGTCTGGTTGTTTTTCTTTCTGTGAATTTTAACAGTTGTTGACACTCAACACCTAGTTATTCATTGGGGATCATGGTGATATTCTAGAAGTTTCTTTCTTTTTTTTTTTTTTTTGCGGTACGCGGGCCTCTCACTGTTGTGGCCTCTCCCGTTGCGGAGCACAGGCTCTGGACGCGCAGGCTCAGCGGCCATGGCTCACGGGCCCAGACGCTCCGCGGCATGTGGGATCTTCCCGGACCAGGGCACGAACCTGTGTCCCCTGCATCGGCAGGCGGACTCTCAACCACTACGCCACCAGGGAAGCCCCTAGAAGTTTCTTTTTTTTTTTAATAGTTTTGTTTATTTATTTTTGGCTGCATCGGGTGTTCATTGCTGTGCATGGGGTTCTTTAGTTGTGGCGAGCGGGGGCTACTCTTCGTTGCAGTGCACAGGCTTCTCATTGTGGTGGCTTCTCTTGTTGTGGAGCACGGGCTGTAGGCACGCAGGCTTCAGTAGTTGTGGCACGCAGGCTCAGTAGTTGTGGCTCACGGGGTCTAGAGCTCAGGCTCAGTAGTGTGGCGCACAGGCTTAGTTGTTCCGCCTCATTTGGGATCTTCCCAGATCAGGGCTCGAACCCATGTCCCCTGCATTGGCAGGCGGATTCTTAACCACTGCGCCACCAGGGAAGCCCTCTTTTTTTACTCATTAGTTGGATTACTTTTCTAAAAAGCCACTTCCTGTTAATATACATTTCATTACCCAATGGTATATGAACCACAGTTTAAGGATATTAACCTGTATAAATGGGAAATTCCTGGATAAACTTACTCTTGAACAGCACCTCTTGATGCTGAGTGGGAGCTTGATAAATCTGGGAAAATTAATTAATACATTTATTTGATAAGTATTTATTGAGTGCTTATTATGAGCCACACACAATGCTCCCTGTTGAGGTACAGTGGTGAATAGGTCAGTCTACTAGGGGGGTTATGATAATGGCTATGAAGGAGGTGTTTCAAGGGAGACCTGATTTAGATTGGTGGGTCAGAGAAGGCCTTTCTAGAGAAGTGTCATTTAACTTGAAATGGGAAGGATGACTAGAAATTAGGTAGAGAAAGAGAGGAAGATTTCACTCAGAGAGGATATTATATTTAGTAGCCTTTTCCTGGGAAAGAGCTTGGCTTATTGAAAGATCAGAAAGAAAGGCCACTGTAGGGTGCGGGGGAGGGATAGATTGGGAGTTTGGGATTGACATATACACACTGCTATAAAAATTAAAAAAAAATAAAAGAAAGGCCACTGTAGTTATAACATTGTGAGTTAGGGGGAGAGGGTTACCTTAAGAGGCAGTAGGAGCCTAATCATGGGTAGTAAGACCTTATAAATAGTGTTACATATCTTGAGATTTATTTTAGGTACAGTATAGAAAATTTTACCCATAGACTTATAGTAGGGTCTTAGCCTATCTAATATACATCTCTTTAGCATATGTACACCTCCATAGGATGACTTTTCTGGATGGATTGGAAAGTGATCATTCCCATTTGTTTCAGGCTTTGCAAAGCTACCCTGGATGCCATCCACACAAATGACATTTGGATAGAGACAGTTAGAGGGTTGAAAAGAATCCTAAAATCTCATCTTCTGTTTATGTTCAAAGGTGTCTGGAGAAGCCAATGAAACTCAGATTGCAGAAGCACTGAAGCGGTACAGTGAACGGGCATTCTTTGTCCGGGAAGCTCTATTTCACCTTTTTAGCCTGACTCATGTGATGGAAAAAACAAAACCAGAAATTTTAAAGGTAAGAATAAGAAACTGCATATGAGAAATTTGAAATTGTCTTCCTAGATAGATGATGGTTTTGTGAAGAAAATTAGTGAAAATTTGCATTTAGTCTGTTTTTTTGTAATGGGGTTGATAATGTATAATTTCAGTTATTAGCCATAAATGAGAATGAGAGGAGATAGTTGCATAGTGTTACTGAAGTTTTATAGTAGTCTCATTTAAGCAATATAAATGCCTTCAAGTTCATATTTAACTATCTAAAACCAGTAATCACTGTGATATGTTTTCACCAGCTATAGTAGAAAATGGAATATATGACTGGAATCAGGACACTGCTTTGTATATTACTGCTGTATTGCTTCCATATAGGCTTTCTTAAGAAATACAATATTGGAATTTTATAAGGTACTTTTCCATGCAATTTATGAACCTCCTGTGCTTTTGTAACTAATCTGCGTTATTCCTCAATTAAGATATTTTAACCAAGACAGCTTTTGAAAGGCAAGAAAGGAGGATTCTTAATTTTGTTGATTACTTAGGGCATTGTTTGTCAGAATGTGGTCCTCTATCCATCAGAAGTCTGGGATACTGCTTATTTTAAGAAGCATATTTGTGAGAGGCTTCCCTGGCGGTCCAGTGGCTGAGACTTTGCCTTCCAATGCAGTGGGTGCGGGTTCAATCCCTGGTTGGGGAGCTAAGATCCCACATGCCTCGTGGCCAAAAAACCAAAACATAAAACAGAAGCAATATTGTAACAAATTCAGTAAAGACTTTGAAAATGGTCCACATCAAAAAAAATCTTTAAAAGGGGCTTCCCTGGTGGTGTAGTGGTTAAGAATCCACCTGTCAATGCAGGGGACAAGGGTTCGAGCCCTGGTCCGGGAAGATCCCACATGCCACAGAGCAACTAAGCCCCTGTGCCACAACTACTGAGCCTGCGCTCTAGAGCCCGCGAGCCACAACTACTGAAGCCTGCACGCCTAGAGCCTGTGCTCCACAACAAGAGAAACCCCCACTCGCTGCAACAGAGAAAGCCAGCGCGCAGCAACGAAGGCCCAACACAGCCAAAAAATACATAAATAAATAAACAAATTAATTAAATAAATCTTTAAAAAAATAAAATAAAAATAAAAAGCATATTAGTGAACCTCATGCCAAGACATTTAGATTCAATAGGGCTGGGTACAGGAATTATAAGGAAAATTAGAGTATCTCAGGAATTCATGAGGTACAAGAATCTAAATTTTAATAATCCCCCAAGATAATCCTTATGCACATTCAGTTTAGAAACCAATGAGTATAGGACTATATTATATTTGATACCTCGTTTAGTGGGCACGACAATCCCAAGAGATAAGTTTTATCTCCTGTTTTACAGATTATGTACCTGAGGGTCTGTGAGGTTAAGTAACAGAATGTTAGTGTCAGAGCCAGAAATACCTTAACCTCCCAGTTTCTTAGATTTTGAGAATGGGGTGTTTGGAAAGGAACCAGTAACATTTAAGTCCTAAGGTGTTACCCCCAACATCTGTCACCTCCTATGTACATACCAGAGGATGTTGGCACTTCGTATATGCATTATCATTTTTTGGTTTTGGTTACTGTGAACCTGAGTAACAAAGGACCAGACCTCTAGTCCTGATCTGAAATATTTACTCATTCATTCATTCATTCATTTAGAGAATGATGCAGAGAGAAATGTGATTCTTGCAAAGGAGAGCAAAGAAAAAAGGTGGTAGCTGGCTGAAGAAGTGTGTGGTTTTGTTTTTTTTTTTTCTTTTTTTGGATGGGAGAAAAAAATAGCTTGTTTGTATGCTGATATTAATGATCCAGTACAGAATAAAAAATTGATACAGGAGTGAAAGGAGAGAACAGCTGAAGCAGTGTCCTTGAGTAGACAAGAAGGGAAGAATCTAGCATATAAGTGGAGGGATTACCTATAGAGAGGAGCCCCAAAAGGTCATTTATGGTAATAGGCAGGAAGACAGCATATGCACATGTATATGCTGGTAAGGAGGTACATGTGGAAGTGAGAATCTGAAGTTCTTTATGATTGATTCAGTTTTCTCAAGGTAACTGGAAGCAAGGTCTTCAGCCAGTAGTGAGGAATGGGAAGGATTTGTTGGGGATGAGGAGAGAGGAAAAGGAGAGAAGTAGTTATGTCAGCCAGAGGGAAGTGAATGGATTTTATGGTACTCTAACTTTAGCAGTGTTCTTAAGGAACTGAATGTTGGAATTTGAAAGTGAAGGTTGCTACTGGTTTACTCTCTTCAAGTCAGTAAGAATTTGTTTAGTGCTTAGCATATAATAGGCCCTGAACTAGGTCTTGGAAATACAAAGATGTTTTCCCTGAATAGAAAAGATTCTTTAGCCTTACAGAAAAATCTCTAGACATGAACAACTTGATACCTGCCTTGACCAGGTGAACAGGAACTAAATATTGGTGAGTAACTGCTATGTCCTAGGCTCTGCACGTGAGGATAAAAAAGATACTTAAGACATCTTAGAAATTATTATAGATCAACAAAGTAATGTTGCTATATGAAGAGAGCTTATATTTATAAGTTGGATCAAAAGAATTAATTTTTTTTTTCCAGCTTGTGGTTACTGGGATGAGAAACCACCCTATGAATTTGCCAGTGCAACTTGCTGCAAGCGCTTGTGTGTTTAACTTAACGAAGCAGGATCTTGCTGCAGGAATGCCTGTGCGACTCCTCGCCGATGTGACCCATTTGCTGCTCAAAGCCATGGAACATTTTCCCAATCACCAGCAGGTAAGCATATGGGAACTCCCATTCAAATAGTCCTTTTAGTGTCTCTTACCCATCTCCCACCTCCATACAGTTCATTTTAGTAGACCAAGGCTGGAAATTCAAATGCCTTTGGAGGCTGTGAAGTAATAAATTTATGATGTGACTGAGAGCAGGACAATAGAGAATTAGAAAACTAGAGAATGCTTTCCTTGCCTAAAAGTATTTCAGTCCAAATGTTAAGGGAAATAAAGCAAGCCATACAAAACATCTTGCACCTAGACCTTGAGTTAGTGATAATTTCAGCAAACAGGCATAGGCATAGAGCTTTTGTTCTGAGCCAGGTACTGGTTCAGTATTCAAGTACTCAGTACTTAAGTACTGGGATAGAGAAATGAGTAAGACATGGATTTTCTATTTCTAGCAGTATAGGTAGACTACAAAACTTGTCCTGTCCTCAGGACAGGACTGTTCAAAATTTGAACAGTTTGGCAAGTTAGTAAAAAATACTCAAAGGTGCAAAACCAAGTAAAAATGGCAACCCAGATAGGTGAGTGGGTCATTAAAGCCAGCTTCCCTCATTGAGAGCAATTGCCAAACTAGATGAACTTTAGGCTTTGGTGTTCATGGACTCTGGAAGCCAGGTGAACAGAAGACAAAATAGGACTCACCCAAAGGCCACCAGAAGGGAGGGAGATTAGCTGGAGTTATCCTATTTATTACCCTAGTTCTCACGTAATAGAAAAGATTTTAAAAAATGTGTGGGCTTCCCTGGTGGCGCAGTGGTTGAGAGTCCGCCTGCCGATGCAGGGGACATGGGTTCGTGCCCCAGTCTGGGAAGATCCCACATGCCGCGGAGTGGCTGGGCCCGTAAGCCATGGCCGCTGAGCCTGCGAGTCCAGAGACTGTGCTCTGCAACGGGAGAGGCCACAACAGTGAGAGGCCCGCGTACAGCAAAAAAAAAAAAAAAAATGTGCAAGTAAACTTATATGGGCCCAGTGGAAGTCAGTCTTTGAACAGGAGGTGGGCAGAATAAAGGTTTTAAGAAATAAGTGGTGTTTTATCAATCTTTCTTTTTTTTATAGAGTCTACCCCTGTTTAAAAAATAAAATAATATTTTATTCAGGATTTTTTTTCTCCGTTTGGTTCTTTAGTTACAGAAGAATTGCCTCCTTTCACTTTGCAGTGACCGAATTCTTCAAGATGTTCCATTTAACAGGCAAGTGATAGCACTAGAACTTAAAATGGGGCAAAATGGAATTCTAGAATATGTCTTGGGTCATTTCTTACCATTCAGGCTATTCGTGGTGTACAATTAGTCAAGTGGGTGGGATCGTGCGTTGCCTTGTAGAATGCTAAATCTACTTTCTCTAATTTAGTGATTTGATGTTCATGATAACAGATTGGCCCCTGTTTTCATAGCCCTTTGCATAAGAATTTATATTGATTATAGTTTTTAGAATATCTGTACAATATTGTGGGCTGAAGAAATTGAGGCATATAGACATTCAGTGTCTTGCCAGTGGTTTTGTGACTAGTAACTGCTAAGCTAGAAAGACTCAAGCCTTCTAGGTCCAGTGTTCTTTTCTCTGTATCATACCTCATTATTATTGTTATTTGATATTTAATTATAGAAGAAACTTTTTAAGCAGAGGTTAAGGGAGACCATATAGCTGTATTCCAGTAAGTATAAAGGGTTTCCTTGTTTTCTAAGATGTGATTTGGGAGCTAAACAGGTTATTATTTTTTTTCATTTTACTACTTTAAAATATAATTTTTTAATGATGGTATTTTGAAGAAGAAATTTATACTTTATGATTTAGTGAGAAATGTCTTTCTCAAGCAGTAATTTTACTGTGAATTATTTTTATTTGGGTAACAGTACACTTATCTGGCATGGCTGAGGCAATGAAGTATTCCATTTACTATTTGAAATAAATAGTTTGGATAAAAATATAACTACATATATCTCATGTAGATTGCTAATTTTATTTTATAAATATATTGAGCATCTGTATTGATCACATGAAGTCATAGGTAGAAAAGACATAATCTCCTAAAGAAAATTATAAACTACCCCAGGGTTGGCAAACTTTTTCTTAAAGGGCCAGATAATAAATGTTCTAGGTTAGTGAGCCATTGGGGCTCTGTTGGACCTACTTAACTCTGCCGTTGTACCTCCAAAGCAGCCATAGACACTTTATAAACAAATGGGGATAACTATGTTCCAATAAAACTTTAGAAAACAGGCAGCTGGGCCCACAGCTATTAAGATCACTCAAGGTAGGCTATCATTTGCCCTTGATGTAGCCCGTGCACTCTGCTAGAATTGAGCTTCTTTGTGGTGAGAGACGGTGATTGGTTAATCTTGCCCCTAGTACTTAGTACTTAAGTGGATGTTTAATGGAAGGATGGATGAATGAATGAATTATGAGTATAATAGAAGACAGTCATTCATAGAAGAGGATGACAGAGTGTACTGGGCCCCCAAGCAAAGAGGGAAAGATTCCATCTGCTTGGTGATCATTAAAGATTTCATGTTAGTGATGGTATTTAAGATAATAAAGATAACAACTAATGTATGAAGCACTTATCAGGCACTGTGCTAAGTGTTTTACATATGCTTATTCAGTCCTTACAACAGTCCTGTGAAATTGTTACTCTTGTAATCTTCATTTTACAGATGAGGAAACAGAGGCACAGAGAAGTTTAGTAACTTGCTCAAGGTGATAAGATAGTAAGTAGCAGAATTTAGATTTAAATCCAGACTGACTCCAGAGCTTCTACTTTTTATATCCATGCCATATTGCCTTGAAAATGAAAGCTGGTTGAGTGATTGTTTTGTGTTTTGGGAACTGCACAGATAAAGGCACAGAGGAAGACAATACTAGTAAAAAATTAACCTTTATCAAAAATTTGGTATGTGCCAAGTTCTGTACTAAGTCTTAAGCTTTATGTGTGATATCATATACAGCAGTCCTACGGAATAAGATCATATTATTTTACAGATAAGAAAATTGAAGTTCAGAGAGATTAAGGAAGTTGCCCAGGGTCCCAAAGTTAGTAAATGGTGAAGGTGATATTTGAATGCAGGCTGATTCCAAAGTGTATCATGTTCTTAATGACCTGACTGCATTGCCTCACATGATAAAATAGTTTATTTTATTATTGTCATTAACATTAGATAGAGCTATAATTCCGACCCCAAAATTCAGAGGACTTTGGAATCTGCTCTTAACTACCAAGCTATATTACCTCATAATTATGGGCATGTTTGGGGACTAATAAAGTTTCCACATGTCATATCCTCTCTTTTCCTGCTTTCTTTTTTTCTCTAAAGCATATGTCAGTACCTAAACAAACCATATATTTTACTTACTTATTTATTATCTGTCTTCCCACTATCTGTAAGCTCTAATGAGAGTAGAGATATTTTCTGTTTTGTTCACTACCCTCTCTCCAGCACCAAGAACAGTATCTGGCACAAAACAGGAGCTCAATAAATGTTTCGGAGTGAATGAATGAATGTTCCCATTGTGCTAGGTACTGGGAGGAACCCAGAAAATACTTTAAATTATTGCTATAGTATAGAAATCACTACAGAATAGAAATATGTTGTAATTCTAGAAGATGAATGCCAGATATTTTTGACCATATTTTCCAAACTCTTGTTCCTTTACAAAGTGTTGTCAGAATTAATAATGACACCATCTCCACAACACTAAGTGCACTTGTTATTCTCTTATCAATTAGGAGGAATTTTCCCCTTCCTTCTCACCTACCTAAATTGTAGCATCAGTTCCCAGCTGGAGCTTTGGGAAATGCCTGGGGCCTCCAGGATTAATTCATGAAACTCTTTGTGTGTTTTCAGGTTTGAAGCAGCCAAGCTTGTCATGCAGTGGCTCTGCAACCATGAGGATCAAAACATGCAAAGGATGGCAGTTGCAATCATTTCCATCCTGGCTGCCAAGGTGCCTGAACTCTTGTTGAATAATCTTCTGTAGGAAACTATTTCCCATGACAGTTACTATTTTTCCCCAAATCTGTGTGCCAGTGAGGTTTTAGTAAGCCAGGTAACTTACTGAAGCTGTATTCAGTATTGTGGAATTCCAGGTTGATCAGAGATTTTAGTCTGACCTTTGGAGTCTGTTACAGTGAATGATATTAAACTCACACTGGTGAATTCTTGGACATTTACTTTGTCTTCTGCTTGCTTGCAGCTTTCTACAGAACAAACTGCACAGCTTGGTGCTGAACTCTTCATTGTCAGGGTAAGTCTGTACAGACTCCTAAACAGTTTTCATTTGCATTATTTTCAGGCAGTGTTGTGTATCTTCTGACATTTTATATTTTAAAAGATTATTTTTGTTACTTCTAAGTGAGTGAATTAATTTCTCTTCATTGAGGCAGATTTACTCCTTAACAGAGATGGAAAGAGCCCTGAACTAAGAGTCAGATGACCTGGGATCTAACTTGTAAACTCACTTTGTGAATTTAGATAAATTGCCTGGACCATTGGGGCCTGAATAAACCTTAAGATCCTATCTAGTTCTAAAATTCTGTGATTTTGTTATTTATGAAGCAAATGTGGAGTCTCTATTTTAGGCGTAAGGTTGTGCTAGATGCTTTAGGGAAGAAGATAATGTAAATAGCTGATATATGATTTTACTTGCTTTGTTTGAGGAATTAATATAGTGAACAGTGAAAAGTTAAAAGCTTTAAAGAGAATAAATTTAAACCATGCCTTAGGGGGGACTGAGGAAAAAGTCCACTTAGGAGCTGCTTGTTACAATCCTGGCATGAGATGTTTGAATAATAATAGTAGATGGAAAAGTCAAATGAGAGACTCCCCTTTTCTATAACTTACAAGTTATGTATGTAATGAGAAAGTAAGTCACTCATTTGGTAAATATGTATAGGATACTCATCAGGTACCTACCACCTTACTAGGTGTTAGGGATCTACACTGAATTATATCTATAATTCCTGCCCATAAGAAATTCACAGTATAGTAGAGAAAATAGCTATGTAGACCTGGTCGTAATACAGTAATACAGTCTAATAAATATATAATAATAAGAGTGATATGAGTGAAAAAAGCAGTGTAAAAAGAGGAAAAGGCTGTGATGGTATAAAGGAAGGAGTAGTCAATATATCTGGGCTTATTCCCAGTTCTATCACTTACTAGCTGTGTGATTTAAGACAAGCCACCTAAATTTTCTTAGGGATGATAAAATGCTTTATGCAGTTGTTATGAAGATTAAATAAAAAGGAAAAAAGATTAATTGAAGGAATATGCTAAGTGCCTAGCACAAAATACGATACGTATGTTAGATGAATAGAAAAGGATGCTGATTTGATTTATTTTTACTCTTTTAGGGATGACATTTTAGTTTTAAAAATGGCTTTTTATTGCTGTACATGTGTTTCAGTAATTTTGGCGGGAGGTGTACTCAAAGATATTAAGGAAGTAGTGCACTCATATGCTTTGGGAGAAAATTGTTTGGTTTAAAGTAGGAATTAGCAGGAATTAATAGTAGTAGTAATGATGATGCTAGCTAACTTTTTTTTTTAAGCCCTTAATTATCACCCACAATTTACAGATGAGGAAACAAAGAGTTAAATTGGCAAACAAGGTTATTACACAGTTAATCAGATGCAGAGATTATATTTATGCTCAGGTAGCCCAATTCTAGTGCCACACTCTTAGCCACTATGCTATTAAGTTACATAATTGCAACTAGATGTTTGTGTTTCTTAAAAATTTTTTCCTGAATTGTACATAACTTTAAGTAATAGTGTTCGTTAGTGTTACTTGTATCTGTTGTTGCAGAGCTCCCTTTTACCCTCAAAAGTGTAAACTAAAAATGGAATTATGTATGCCCGTGTAGGTCTTAAAATATTTCTTTTTCAAGCTTAAATTTCTTAGGTTAAAGCTATGATAGAAATAATTTACAAATGGAATTTCAAAGCTATTATCTTATTTAAATCCAATTTAGACTTTAATTCTCTTACTATTGTATGTAGTTTGTCCTTTCTTTTTTTCTTAAGGAAAACTTGGAGTTAGAAGGAATTAGGTCTTCCAGTTCTTGCTTTCTCTTACTAAGTTGACTCTGATCAAATTACTTAATATTTCTCGGACTCAATTTCCTCTCCTGAAAAATGGGGATGACAATATTACAATATAGGATATGATTTGCTGATGTGTAGTAAATATTAGATTCATTCCCTCTTCACCCCCTCCACCTTTTTTATCCCAGGATCTGAAATGAGTATATGTTGTGACCCATTGGATAAGATAGTTGGTCCTAAGCTTTAATCATCTTGCTTTTCATTTTATTTACAGGCGATTAGATTTTAGGTGTGATCAGAATATTTTAAAAGTATTTATGAAAATCCTCTATTTTTTTCTTGTTGAAGGAAAAGTCTGATCCAAGAGGCTGTTTGTTGTCCATGTAAGAACCTTTATAGGAAATGTTTGAAACCCTGAAACTAATCCTCATGGACTTGTTAGTCAGTGTTATTACCAGTAATTGTAATAACAATTCAGTAATTAGAAATTAATTCTATTTTCCTCCTTTCAGCAACTTCTTCAAATAGTGAAGCAGAAAACCAATCAAAATTCAGTGGACACTACTTTGAAGTTTACTTTGAGTGCACTTTGGAACCTCACAGATGAATCTCCAACCACTTGCAGACACTTTATTGAAAATCAAGGGTTGGAACTCTTCATGAGGGTTCTAGAGGTTAGAATGGGAATTTAGCCTACAGTTTTTGACATTGATTTATTGATTGATTTGAGCATTTATTTATTATATTTGGTTCTTTAGTTATAGGTTTCTCATTCTTTTTACAGTCATTCCCAACTGAGTCATCCATTCAACAGAAAGTCCTAGGACTTTTGGTAAGATATAAGTATTTCCTGCTATTTTCAAGCTGTAATTATTTTCCATCTGAGGTAATACATAGAAAGATGCTACTCTATTTGTAAACACTTAATGACGTTAGAAAATATATATAATATAATTAAGGGGAAAAAGCAGGCTACAAAATTATATATACATATTAAGATTTTTACCACACTAAAAGGAAAAATATAAATTACATACTTTTACTTATATATTTTGGTGTAGTACAAAGCTTCACTGTGAGCGTATTTTACTTGTATAATCAGAAAAAAAAAATCTCATGAAAAATGTCACTAACCTACAAGTGTCCTTAGATTCTATGTTTGGTAATTGATAATTACCGCTTAAACAACTGTTTAACAAATCAGATGTTCCATAAATATACTGGATATATGTTAAAGTGAGCCCTCTAGGATTTTGAGACAAAGGTGAGGATCAGATATTTTATCACCTTTAATCACTGCAATAGGAAAAGTACCCATATGGTAAAGCCCATTTCAAAGCAGACCTCTGCTCTCGAGGAATTAGATCACAGGAGGCATAGATTAGTGTTTGTTTTCTAGATGCAGGAGTATGAAAGATGGATTTTGGGGAAAGCTGAGGGCTGGCATTTAAGGAAGACTATCTATTTACTGTAGTTTTAGTTATATAAAGCAGAAAATGTAAAACTACCTAAATGCCCAGTAATAGAGAAGTATTAAGTAAATTATAGTATTTGATTGTTTTATTCTGGGTTTGTAGATTATTAGATAGAGAATTTGACTCAAGTCATTATAAAAGGAAAAAGGGAATTGATTTTAAATATTCAGAGAGATCTTATAGGGCTTTAAAAAATTTCATAAGGAATACATGCTGGGGACTTCCCTGGTGGCACACTGGTTAAAAATCCACCTGCCAATGCAGGGGACATGGGTTCGAGCCCTGGTCCGGGAAGATCCCACATGCCGCAGAGCAACTAAGCCCGTGCGCCACAACTACTGAGCCTGTGTTCTAGAGTCAGCACGCCACAACTACTGAAGCCCACATGCCTAGAGCCCACGCTCTGCAACAAGAGAAGCCACTGCAACAAGAAGCCTGTGCACCTCAACGAAGAGTAGCCCCCGCTTACCGCAACTAGAGAAAGCCTGCGCGCAGCAACAAAGACCCAACACAGCCAAAAATAAATAAATAAATAAATATTAAAAAAAAAAAAGGAATACATGCTTATTGTAGCTAGTGAAACAGTGCGAAATGTATTTAAAAGGTTTAAGGTTTTGTCCCCAACATTTATTTATTTTCATCTCTGTGAGGTAATTAATATTAATACAACTTGGTGTGCTTCCTTCCATATCTTTCTCCTTTACTTTGTGATTGAATTGTTTTCAATAATTTATTTTCAGATATAGATTCTAATTTAATTTTTCATGGTCAGAGAACATACTTTGTTTTAAGTCCTTTTGAATTTATTGAGACTTGTGTGTGGCCCAGGATATGGTCTATCCTGGTAAGTATTCCCTGTGCACTTGATAAGAATGTATATTCTGGGCTTCCCTGGTGGCACAGTGGTTGAGAATCCGTCTGCCGATGCAGGGGACACGGGTTCGTGCCCCGGTCCGGGAAGATCCCACATGCCGCGGAGCGGCTAGGCCCGTGAGCCATGGCTGCTGAGCCTGCGTGTCCGGAGCCTGTGCTCTGCCACAGGAGAGGCCACAACAGTGAGAGGCCCGCGTACCGCAAAAAAAAAAAAAAAAAAAAAAAAGAATATATATTCTGCTATTGTTAGAATGTTCTATAAATGTCAGTCGGGTCTAGTAGGTTGATATTATTCAAGTCTACCACAGGCTTACTGATTTTCTGCCTACTTGTTCTAGCAATTATCATATTGTATCAGTTTCTGCTTCCTATATTTTGAAGTTCTGTTATTAGGTTCATAAACAGAATTGCTATGCCCTCTTAATTGACCCCTTTATCATTATGAAATGACCTGGTATATTCTTTACTTTGGAATTTCCTTTGTCTCCTTAATATAGTTATTCCAGCTTTCTTTTTTTTTTTGCGGTACGCGGGCCTCTCACTGTTGTGGCCTCTCCCATTGCAGAGCACAGGCTCTGGATGCACAGGCTCAGCAGCCATGGCTCACGGGCCCAGCCGCTCCACGGCATGTGGGATCTTCCCAGACCGGGGCACGAACCCGTGTCCCCTGCATCGGCAGGCGGACTCTCAACCACTGCGCCACCAGGGAAGCCCCTCCAGCTTTCTTTTGAATAATGTTACCATGGTTTATCTTTTTCCATCCTTTTACTTTTAACCTATATTTGTCTTTATATTTAAAGTGTGTTTCTTATAGACAGCATATACTTTGCACCCTGCTTTTTTATCCAATATGAGAATTTCTCCTTTTTTTTTTTTTTTTTTTTTTTTTTTGTGGTACGCGGGCCTCTCACTGTTGTGGCCTCTCCCGTTGCGGAGCACAGGCTCCTGACATGCAGGCTCAGCGGCCATGGCTCACGGGCCCAGCTGCTTCACGGCATGTGGGATCTTCCCGGACCGGGGCACGAACCCACGTCCCCTGCATTGGTAGGTGGACTCTCAACCACTGTGCCACCAGGGAAGCCCCTCTCCTTTTTATTTGGACTGTTTGGATTATTTACATTTAATGTAATTATTGGTATGGTTAGATTTGAATTCATCAACTTGTTATTTGTTTTCTCTTTGTCCTATCTGTTCTTTGTTTTTTCTTCTTTTTCTGCCTTAAAAAAAAAGGTTTAATTGAGTATTTTTTTATAATTCCATTTGATCCCCTTTCTTGGTTTATTAGCTATTACTCTAATTTGTTATGTTAATGATTGTTGTGGGTTTATAGCATACATCTTTAAACACAGTCTCCCTTTAAGAGATTTTATATTTCATATATAGTATTAAGAACCTTATAATAGTACATGTCCATTTCGGCTCTTCTTTCCTTTATGTCATCATTGTCATGCATTTTATTTTATATATGTAATAAACCACATAAAAAAAACTTTTTTAATATCAATTATCTTTTAAGAAGATTTAAATAATATTTTAAAATTTGTATGTTCGCCCAAATAGTTACTATTTCTGATGCTCTTCTTTCCTTTGTGTAGATCCACATTTCCAACTGCTCTCGTTTTCCTTCTACCTAAAAAACATCCTTTAACGTATATCGTAGTGTGGGTCTGCTGATGGTGAATTCTTCAGCTTTTGTATGTCTGCAAACATCTTTATTTATTTAACATTCATTTTTGAAAGATTTTTTGCCAGGTGTAGAATTCTAGGTTGACAGTACTTTAAATATGTTTCTTACCTTTTTTCTGATTTGCATCTTTCCAGTGAGAAATCTGATGTCATTGTTATCTCTATTCCTCTATATTGTATATGATTTTTTCCTCTGGCTACTTTTAAGATTTAGGATTAGCAACAACAGTTCTGAGTAATTTGATTATGATGTATTTTAGTGTAATTTACTTCATGCTTCCTGTATTTGGGATTCATTGAATTTCTTGGTTTATAGTTTTCAAGTTTGAAAAGTTTTTGGCCATTATTTCTTCAAAAAAAAAGTTTTGCACCCCGTTCCCTCCAACCCACTGGAGTCTTTTGGAGACTCCAATTTCTCATATATTAAGCTGCTTGAAATTCACAATTTATTGGTGCCTTTAAAATTTTCTTTGTTCTATTTTCTATGTATATTTCAGTTTGAATTGTTTCCATTGCTATGCCTTCTAATTCAGTAATTGTTTCTTCTGCAGTGTCTAATCTGCTGTTAATCCCAGCTAGTGTAGTTTTTATCTTTAGACATTGTCATTTTCTCCTCTAGAACTTCATTTTGGGTCTTTTTTATATCTTCCATATTTTTACTTAACTTCTTGAACATACGAAATATATTTGTAATAACTGTTTTACTGTCCTTCTCTGCTAATTTTAACATCCTTGTTAGTTCTGGGTAAATTTCAAATGATTGATTATTCCCCTCCTTTAGAGTTGCATTTTCCTGCCACTTTGCATGCCAGGTAGTTTTTTTTTTTTTAGATGTTGGGAGTAGGAGTTTATTAATTAATTATTTTATTTTGCTGTGTTGGGTCTTCATTTCTGTGCGAGGGCTTTCTCTAGTTGTGGCAAGCGGGGGCCACTCTTCATCGCGCTGCACGGGCCTCTCTATCGCGGCCTCTCTTGTTGCGGAGCGCAGGTTCAGTAGTTGTGGCTCATGGACCTAGTTACTCCACGGTATGTGGGATCTTCCCAGACCAGGGCTCGAACCTGTGTCCCCTGCATTAGCAGGCAGACTCTTAACCACTGCGCCACCAGGGAAGCCCGCCAGGTAGTTTTTGATTGGATGCCAACCATTGTGAATTTTACCTTGTTGGATGCTGGATATTTTTATTTTCCTATAAAATATTCTTGAATTTTGTTCAGGGATTAATTGACTTACTTTTAAACAGTTTGATCCTATTTGATCTTGCTTTTTTTTATTATTAAAAGTTTGCTGTATTTTTCTGTTGAACCAAGTACTACCTCCTAATTACAGTTAGATTTTATGCATTACAAACGTTAGCACAGTTAGCATCACCTCATTGACAACTGAATAATAAATCAAACTAGGTCCCAGTGGTTATGTCCACATCTAGGTTGTTAGGGTGATCAGAACTCTTATTTGTTTGCTTTAGCTTTTAATCCTTGGTTGTATCTCCAAATACGAAAGAGCTGAGAGGCTCCTGCTGTCCCAACAAAGAAATTAACAGCAAACAGACTCCAGTTTTTGGGAATAATTACAAGTGAGTATCTTGACCAAATAAACCTTGTAGCCATCAAAACAGCAGATTGAGCTGTGCTGAGTTTTTCTGCAGGTCTGACCATGTCAGCCAATCCAGCACACACCAACCCCCATTTCATAATTGGAGCCCAGAAGAATACTGTTCTGGGACCTGCTGGTTGGTTGTACAACGGCCTCAGTTTGTCAGGCAGCAGGAGCTCCACTTTATCAAGTACCCGGTGGTAGGTGCCCCGCAGGCCCCGGGCGCCGGCGGCTGACATTTCTGCAGATGAGTGATCGTGGGCAGCCGGGTGGGGCAGCAGCCACATGCTCGTCCCTAGCTGGTAATGCAGGGCAGCTGGTCACTTTCCCCTGCCTCAATGCCTTGCGCCCTCCTCTTCCCCAGGGTTCCCTTCCCGCAGCTCAGCCTGCTCTGCTGAGAACCACCCGGTGGCCTGCGCCCAGAGAAGGTTGTGAGGGCAGAGCTGATCTTGCTTTTATGATCTATTAGGAGGATCCAGAGCAGTGCTGAGGCTAGGGTTGATTATTCTGTACTACTGAAACAAGACCTTCCTGAGTACTCTGCTCAATGCCCTGTGAATGAAGAGTTTTTCCAGAATGGATGATGAGAACAGGCACTATTCCTGGCCCTTTGTGAGTGCTGGGAACTTTTCTCTAATCTTTTTGATGGCTTTTTTTCTTCCCTCAAATAGTTTTCTCACAGTCATGCTCTGATCAGTACTCTGCTGAATAGAGTGCTACTCCCTGCAGCTCTCTGGATTCTCTCCATATACATTGTCTTCTCTCTGGTACTCTGTCCTATGAATTGCCTTGGTCTCCCTGGACTCTCAGCTCCATCTCTTCAACTCCATGAGCCCACTGGGCTCTGCTTTTAGTTCTATATCCCTGTGCCACAGCCTGGAAACTCCCTCAAGGCAGCATCTCACCTTGTTTGTTTTCCATCTCTAAACGTCACTGTTCTTTATTACCTAATGTCTAGTATCTTGAAAACTGTTGTTTCGTGTTGTGTTTTTTCAGTTGTTTTAGAAGGGAGAGTAAATCTGGCCCCTTTTAGTCCATCTTGGCCAGAAGCAAGAGTACTCATCAATCTTTCATTAAATAGATTTAAGAATGAGAAATTTGTTTTTTATACTTAGCCACGTATTTCTCATACTACTCTTTTTTTTTCAAAAACATTTCTTTTAGTGTAGGTAAGCTGGCAATGAATTTTCATTTAGGTTTTGTTTATGTGAAAAAGTCTTTGATTTAATTTTCAAAAGAAATTTTTGCTCACTATTGAAGTCCAAGTGGATATTTTTCTGTTGGGTTTTGAGGTTTATAATTTTCATAAATTGAAAAAATTTTGGCCATTATTTCTTCAAATATATTTTTCTGTACCCTCTCTTATCTCCTCTCTTACTGAAACTCCAATTACAAGTATGTTAGATTGCTTAAAATTGTCTCAGAAGTCACAGAAATACTCTGCTGGCTTTTTTGGCAGGTGTCTTTCCTTTTTTCTTTCTGTGTTTTGACCTTGCTGTTTTCTATTACTGTTTTTTAGTTCACTGATTATTTTTTTCCTGCAGCATATCATCTGCTGTTAATCTCATCCAGTATATTTTTCATTTCAGGTACATGTATATATTATTTCTAGAAGTTACATTTAGATCTTTTTTATATCTTCATTTTTTTCTCCTCAAGCTTATATTTTTCTTTCATTCGTATCATATTTATAACATTTATAATAACTGTGTTTTTAAATTAATTAATTTTATTTTTTTGGCTGTGTTGGGTCTTCGTTGCTGCGCATGGGCTTTCTCCAGTCGCGGTGAGTGGGGGCTACTCTTTGTTGCAGTGCTCAGGCTTCTCATTGCTGTGGCTTCTCTTGTTGTGGAGCATAGGCTCTAGGTACATGGGCTTCAGTAGTTGTGGCATGCAGGCTCAGTAGTTGTGGCTTGTGGGTTCTAGAGCACAGGCTCAGTAGTTGTGGCGCACGGGTTTCGTTTCTCCGTGGCATGTGGGATCTTCCTGGACCAGGGCTCAAACCCATGTCCCCTGCATTGGCAGGCAGATTCTTAACCAGTGTGCCACCAGGCAAGTCCCTATAATAACTGTTTTAAATCCTTGTCTACTGATTCTATTATCCCTGTCATTTTTGGGTCTATTTTTATTGATTGACTTTTCTCCTGTTTAAGGATCATATTTTTCTGACTCTTTGTATGCCTGGTAATTTTTAGTTGGTTGCAGTCATTGTGAAATTTAATTTACTTCGTTGATTAGTAGTTTTGTTGTTTGCCTTTAAAGAATCTTGGACTTTGCGCTGGCATTCAGTTAAGCTACTCACGGATCAAGTTGTTCCATTCAAAGCTTATTTACAGGCATACCTCATTTTATGCACTTCACAAATACTGTGTTTTTTACAAATTGAAGGTTCGTGGCAACTATGTGTCGAACAAGTCTGCCTGCACCATTTTTCCAACAGCATTAAGTCACGTTGTGTTTCTGTGTCACATTTTAATAATTCTTGCAACATTTCAGAATTTTTCATTAGGATTATATTTGTTATGGTGATCTCTGATCAGTGATGTTTGATGTTACTACTGTAACTTGCTGAAGGGCTCAGATAATGGTTAGAATTTTTTAGCAATAAATATTTTTTAATTAAGATATTTACATTTTTTTTAAAGACGTTATGCTTTTGCACACTTAATAGACTACAATATAGTATAAACATAACTTTCTATGCACTGGAAACCAAGAAATTTGGGTGGCTCACGTGATTGCAATATTTGCTTTATTGTGGTTGTCTGAAATCAAAGCCACAATATCTCCAAGGTATGCCTATATTTGCTTTGTTAAAGTGGCTTCAGATCAACCTTTACCCTACTACTTTATCCTAGTTACCCCACTACTATCAAATGTTTTGTTTATTATGAGATCTCTTCACTCTGGCTGGTGAGAATGTGAATTATTCCTAACCCTGCGTGACTTTGGGATTTGTTCACGTACTGCTTTCTGGTGGTTCTTTCCCTGGCCTTATGGAGTTTCACTCCGTATCAGTACTCAGCCAAAGATTTTAGGGGATCCCTCTGCAGATGTCTTTCCTCTCTTTCTCTTTCTCTGGAACTTTTTCCTCTACATTGCTCTGTTCTACAAATTTTTGCTGCCTTGGCCACCCTGAAGACTGATCTCTGTCTCCTCAACTCAGCAAAACTGCCACCTCTTTAGGTTCCCCTTATATGCGTAGCAATCTAGAAACTGCCCCATTTGAATATCTTCTCTCAGGGATCACATTCCTGTATAGCTAGTTGTCTGCCGTCTGAAAACAGTTCTCTCATATATTTTGTCTGATTTTCCAGCAACTTGTTTATGGCAAGAAAGAATGGCCATAATTCTTTTGATGCTCTATTCCAAATCTTTCCTTATCTGTTGTTTTTTGTTTTAATGGTGTTGTCTTTTGCATTTTCGTGTGTATGTGTATGTGTGTGTGTTTAACTTTTTAAAATCAGGTACTATCTTATATTACACGAGGTTCTTGGGAGAGTCTAATTTTCTACTGTATTTGATGATTTCACTCATTATGGATTGTTTTCATTGTGAATTGTAATTTATCACCATCTGTGGGGCTTTGAGTACAAGGTGTGTCCTTCTCAGAGGGTCTTTATATTTCTTTCTATCAAGCTTCCCCAAGCTTGAAGGAGACAGAGGACTATCTTTTTTTAATTTGTTTATTTTAAAAGGCATATCTATCTTTCCTTTTCTTGTCACTATAAAATGATACATGCTGTGTTAAAAAACATAAATAGGGAAGAGTATAAAAAATGAATGTGAGCGCTTCCCTGGTGGTGCAGTGGATAAGAATCTGCCTGCCAATGCAGGGGACACAGGTTCAATCCTTGGTCCGGGAAGATCCCACATGCCGCAGAGCAACTAAGCCCATGCACCACAACTACTGAACCTGTGCTCTAGAGCCCGCGAGCCACAACTACTGAAGCCCGCGTGCCTAGAGCCCATGCTCCGCAACAAGAGAAGCCACCACAATGAGAAGCCTGAGCACCACAACGAAGAGTAGCCCCCGGTCACCGCAACTAGAGAAAACCCGCACGCAGCAGCGAAGACCCAACACAGCCAAAAATAGATAAATTAATTAATTTTTTAAAAATGTGAAATTCCTTTTCTTGTTTGAATATGTGAGATTAGAGAGGGGCATAGGAGACATTGATTTATCACTAATGTTGATGGAAAGGTACAGGATTATACACATTCATGTAGTGAGTAAAGTTAACTTGTCTCTTCCATCCTCACTCTTCCATGATTGGAAAAGAAAACTTGTTAGTCGTTACAGAGAATACATTTGGACACGGTAGCTTTCATTTTCATTTGTTATAGAATGACAAGCTAGGGAGTGAATAGTTTCTTACCAACGAAAAGGCCAGGGTTTTTGGTTCCTAGGAAATGGAATCAATGTGTTAGGAAGAGAATTATGATTTCATAGTAGATCAAATGAAGTTTTAAGAATGAGGATTAGGGACTTCCCTGGTGGTCCAGTGGTTTAGAATCTGCCTTCCAGTGCATGGGATACAGGTTCGATCCCTGATTGGGGAACTAGGATCCCACATGCCATGGGACAACTAAGCCCATGCGCCACAACTACTGAGCTCGCGTACCTCAATGAGAGAGCCCACGTGCTGCAAACTACAGAGCCCACGCACTCTGGAGCCTGCACACCACAGCTACAGAGCCTGCGTGCCACAACTAGAGAGCCCGTGCACTGCAACTACTGAGCCCACTCACCAGAACTAGAGAGAGATACCTAGGCGCCGCAACAAAGAGCCCGTACGCCACAATGAAAAATCCCGCATGCCTCAACGAAGATCCTGCATGCTGTACTAAAACCTGACGCAGCCAGAAATAAATAAATTAAATAATTTTAAAAAAAAGAATGATGATTAATCTTCAGAGTAGTGAGATAAGTTGAATCTTAGATCGTTTTGGAGAAGATCAAGCACAATCTAAACTGGCCAGAGCCCAGATTACTTCTTTTTTATGTATCTATGTCAATCCACTCTTTTACTGAGGTATAATCCTTTGAAAGTTCTTGCCTTGTATTAGTTCCAATCTCTGGACCTTACTTTTGCCCTTGCATGTCTATTAAAACCCAGTTCTCTTGCCCCTGCAGGCCTGTGATAGCCTGTTATGCTCTTGTTTGATTCCCTATTTACATTTTGTCCCACAAAAAAAGTTACATATATAAAGTTTGTTTGCCTGTTTTTACTCAGCACTTCTAGATATTTTATAGCAGGAAATTTTTAGGTTATCTAGTTTACTGTTTTACCTGAAACAGAACTCGCTACTGTTTCTTTATTATTTTATTGTTTGGGGAGAAGAGGAATAAAATCACCTGTAATCCCACTGTGCTAACATAGCAACAATATTCGCTTTTGTCCATACATATTTAAATCGTTGCAGTGTCATTTAGCCATTTATTATACATATTATTTTAATTTTTATATCTTCTTTTTTTTCCAGAACAATATAGCTGAAGTACAAGAATTGCATTCTGAATTAATGTGGAAGGATTTTATAGACCACATCAGTAGCCTTCTACATAGTGTTGAAGTGGAAGTCAGTTACTTTGCAGCTGGGATTATTGCCCACTTAATATCTAGAGGAGAACAAGCTTGGACATTGAGTCGTAGCCAGAGGAATTCTCTTCTGGATGATCTGGTAGGGTAATTTGGTGTTTTTTGGAAGCATACAAACAACATTCATAATGGTTAAACTGTCAAATCCTCGAAATGCAATGCTAAATAAATATTGTAACCCTTTCTTGTGTGCTTTGTGTCTTTCAGCATTCAGCAATTTTGAAATGGCCAACTCCAGAGTGTGAGATGGTAGCATACAGGTAACTAGCAAGATAATTAATATTAAGCCAGTAACCTAGTCATTTTGCTTGTGTAGAGGTCATTCCTATTAGATGTAGATTTTACCCTTTGGCATCTATCTTCGTACTGGCTTTAAAATAAAGTATTTTTAATTTATTTTGCTACCTGTCATTCATCAGTCCTTCCTTCATTCTACATTTATTGAAAACAGGTGCCAAGGTCTTGTTCTGTGCTCTTGAAATTCAAAGACGAGTAAGATATGGTGCCTCCGTACAAGAACTTTACAGCCTAGTGATGGAAACCAAATGTAAATCAGAAATAATTCACTCCTATGCTAGTTATGTACATAGAATGCTCTGAACGTGCACTGGAAAATGGTAAAAAGCTTCCAGAGGAAGTAGGTTGTGAGCTGAGTTTTGAGAGATAATTAAGTAGAGACAGAAGATTTTAGGTAGAGTATTAATGCAAGGAGGTCTAAAACGAGAACACATTTAGAGAACTAGAAATAGCACCTGATTTGTTCAGGGAAACAGTTTATAATAATTTACTGAAGGGCATACTAGATTCTAACTCTGTTTATGACAGGTGACTTGGTAGATAAGTTACTAATATACCAGAAGTATTCCAGATTGCTGCATAAATATTATTATTGCAATTTATTTTGTTGTCTACTTTATAAATGCTGATGCTGCCAACACTTTTGATTCCCACTTATGTTCTGTACATTTTTGGGCAGAAGACTTGTAGAAATAGAAAGGCTAATTCTAGAGCTCCGTCATGGTGTTGTTCTGGTTAGCTATCAACTAACTTCTCCTTATCTAAGTTTCCAAACCAAAGTCTGCAATTCTTCAAATGTGTATCTTCAAGACCAACAGGTGCTTTTGAGAAAAAATATGTTGTTCTGATTTCCTTCCATCTTCTGTACCAAGACTTTTGTCTGAATATACTCGTTTATCAAATGGCTAAGACAAAGAAAAGATGTTCTACAGAAGCTCATTTATATTATATAGTTTAAAAATAGCAGGATGAAATTTCTGTAGCAAAAAGCTCAGGAATCATTGCTTTAGAAAATGACACTAAGTACAGGATGTAACTTTTATTCTTTTCTTTGAACGTTTAGGTCCTTTAATCCATTTTTCCCATTACTTGGCTGTTTCACAACACCAGGAGTCCAGCTATGGGCAGTTTGGGCCATGCAGCATGTCTGCAGCAAGAATCGTATGTACCAAAAAGAGAACTGTGTTTTTCTTTTTCAAGTGAAATTCTCCTTGCACAGGAAAGCCATTTCTAAATTGTGTTTGATTTTTAAGGACACAGACTTTTAAAAATACAGTGTAAAGAGAATCTTAAGTTATGAACTAAATTTATACTTTCAGAATGAGCTTGGCAATATTAGAAATCAATGACAGTGGCGAATGAGACTTACACTGTTCTAAGAAAGAACTTCAGAAATCTTCATAGGAGTTTCTTGAGTCTTAGGCTGTGCATGCCTAGGGTGAGACTTCCTGAGGCCTGAAAAAGAACAAATACCAAGGAGCTTCTAACTGAACAACACATGGAGCTTACACAGGTTAGAAAATATTTGAATTCCAAACAGTGGAAAGAACTTAATACCCAGGACATTCACTACAGATGCCAGAAAAGATTAAACTAGCCCTAAATTAAAGGTTTCTCTAAGGCAACCCTGTGAAGCTTAAAAGCAAGTCTTAAAATGATCAAGCTGCTCTGCAAGTAAACTGTCTGTCAGAGAAAAACTAAGCACTCTGTTAAAAAAGACAACAAAATTTATACACTCAACAACATGTTTAGTTATATGGTAAGAGTTGCTAGGTGAAAGATGAAGCAGAAAAATATGACCCATAACCAGGGGAAAAATTAGACAATTGAAACAGACCCAGAAATGGTAGTGATGATGGAATTAGCAGGAAAAAATTTCAAACTTTTTTTGTAGATATGATCCAAGATTTTAAAGAAAACATGAAATTAAGAGGAGGAAAAAAATAAAAATTTGACATGAAAAATATTTGGGTGAGCTTAAGAGTAGATACAAATGAGAAAAGGTCAGTGAAATTGAATACACAGCAATAGAAAATATCCAAACTGAAAGAAAGCTGGTTTAAAAAAAATTAGAAAGCAAGAACACCAGAATTATCGTGATATCAATACCAGGCAAAGACATAAGAAAAGAAAATTACTGAACAATATCTCTCATGAGCATAGATGAGGAAATTCTTAAAAATTTTTTAACAAATGGAACCCAACAGTATATAAAAAGGACCAAGGAGGTTATTCCAGGAATGCAAAGTTGGTTTAACATTTGAAAGTCAATGTGTTTCATCCTATTACCAGACCAGGAAAGAAAAACAATCTGATCATCTCAGTAGATGCAGAAAGAGCATCTAAGGATATCCTACAGCTAACATCAAAATTAATAGTGAAAAATTAAATGTGACTGTTTCCCCTCTAAGATCAGGAACAAGGCAAGGATGTCCAACCTCACTGCTATTGAACATTGTAATGAAGGTTCTGTCCAGTGTGATCAGGAAAGAAACAGAAGGCATCCAGATTGGAAAGAATGAAGGAAAACTGTTTTTATTCACAGGTGACATGATATCTATGTAGAAAAATCCCATGAAATCTACAAGAGGGCAACTAGACTTAATAAGTGAGTTTAGCAAGGTTCCAGGATAAAAGATCAATATACACAAATCAGATGCATTTCTTTATACTAGCTGCAACCAGTATAAATGAAAAAATGACATTTACAGTTTTACCAAAAACTATGAAATACTTAGGGATATATCTGACAAAGATGTACAAGACCTGTACACTGAGAAAAACAAAGGCATTGCTGAGAGACGTTAGGGAAGGCCTAACCAAATAGAAGGACGGCACTTATGAGTTGGAAGACTTACTATTGTTAAAATGGCAATTCTCTCCAAATGTATTGTAGATTTATATAGTCCCAGTCAAAATCTTAGCAGTCTTAGCAGAAGAGAAATTCACAGGCTGATTCTAAAATTCATACAGAAATGCAAAGGACCTAGAATATTGAAACAACTTAGAAAAACGAAGAACAAAATTGGAGGAGTTACACTACCTGACTTCAAGACATACTGTAGAGCTACAGTAATCAAGACAGGTGTTTTGTGGCTCCAAATGTGTGTTTTTTCCATACCTCATCAAGGAGTTCTGTAATTCTCAGCAGACATTGACTGGGTGTCCAACAAATTTAACTCAATTCTGACACTGTCTCCCTGGAGATAGTGTCAGATCCCACAGGTTAAGGGCTCAATCCCACAACACTGCTGTCCCCACTTCAGATGCCAATCCCAAGTTTATGTTGTTACCTGTGCTTCTGACTGACTAGCTGCAGATCTGAGGTTCCCACGACCCACCCTCCTCTGGTTCAATTAATTTTCTAGAGCAGCTCACAGAACTCAGAGAAACATTTAATTATATTTACCGGTTTATTATAAAGGATGCAGATGAGCAGCCAGGTTAAGAGATACATAGGGCAGGGTTCTGAAGGATTCTGAGCACAGGAGCTTCTGTCCCCATGGAACTAGGCTGTCCCATCATCCAGGCATGTGAGTGCATTCACCAACGTGGTGAATGCTTCCTTGCCCTGAGAGACATTTTCATATGATAAACTGGACTAATTATTAATGACTGAATGGGACTCTAGTAATGTGCTAGTATCTGTTAACTGTTACAGTCATTTTGTTTTAAGGGATCTGTCATCAAAGACCAGAAGATATAATAAGAACTATATTTGGTCTTTGTTCCTGGTTCCTAGCACAGAACTCCTCAAACCTTTATAATTTCCTGAGTGATAGGAGTGTCTTTTGTCATTCATAAGGATCCCCTTTTGACATACGGTAATGAGGTGACAGAGTGGGATGTCTCCCAGGGCAAGGCCACTGAGGTTTGCAGGCTTCCAGTAGATTTTGTAAGGCTCCAAAAGCAGAAGTGGTCTTAGGGTGAAGCCATATATTGCTCTTTAACTAAGAAATAATATCATCTCTTGATCTGAGACTTTTTTTTTTTTTTTGCGTTACGCGGGCCTCGCACTGCTGTGGCCCCTCCCACTGCAGAGCACAGGCTCCGGACGCGCAGGCCCAGCCGCTCCGCGGCATGTGGGATCCTCCCGGACCGGGTCACGAACCCGTGTCCCCTGCATCGGCAGGTGGACTCTCAACCACTGCACCACCAGGGAGGCCCCGCTCTGAGCCTTTTTTGATGTGTTAATGTCATATTGAATTTCTCTTATTACATAGCCTATTTATTCATTCCTGTACCCTCAGCTCCTGATCCTCCTTCTCTTTATGTACACTCAAACTTTTCCACCTTTGGAAGGGACATTAATTTTGACCACTGTTGGTCTAGATTGCCAACAGCAATACTAGTCTAGCAAGTGTCTCCCCCTCAGTCCACTGTCATTCAGATAGGGTAAGATTACATAGGTGCAGAACTAGCGGGCTGTTTTTACCAGGAGGCAATATAGTTGCATTCAGTGTTATTCCCAATTTTGCCAGATGGAGTTAAGGCATAACCCAACCCATTAGGCCCTTGGGAATCCTGACAAAAAGAGTTTACAACATAGTTACAATTTCTTGCTTAGGAATCATTCCTGCTTCCAGCATTTGTAGTTGCAGCCTTGGTTCTGTGACCACTGCACCAGGTAGGGGAATTAACAAACGTTGTGATATGGGGAAGAAGAAGAAAAAAGTATAGTCATTATACCAGTATCCTCCCTTAGCAAGAATTATATAATCATATCAACATCCTTTCCCACTCCCTCTTCCCCAGGTTCCCCAGAAAAACAGGAGAATATCTAGTGGGGACATTCTATCTATCTATCTATCTAGTTGTGCTGGGTCTTAATTGCAGCTCATCAGATCCTTGGTTGCAGCATGTGGGCTCCTTAGTTGCGGCTTCAGGGCTTCTTAGTTGCAGCATGTGGGCTCCTTAGTTGTGGCATGCAAACTCTTAGTTGTGGCATGCATGTAGGACCTAGTTCCCTGACCAGGGATCAAACCCGTGCCCCCTGCATTGGAAGTACAAAGTCTTATCCACTGCTCCACCAGGGAAGTCCCTAGTGGGGACATTCTTTTAGCTCCACTCATACTGAGTGTGAGCATACATATACTCGTGAAGGTGTGAAAGCTAGCCCTTCAGGCCTGTATCTCCCCCCTCCCTCCCATCTCCGATTTTAGATAACTAATGTTTTAATTGCCCATTCCAATTCTGTATCGAACTATTACTCTGAGGAGGATATCTCTCTGCCCATTGTTGGACATTGTAGGGATAGAAAACGTTTTCCTTGACTCTGGCGCTTTGTGCCTTAAAATGCAAGAGGAATATGTCTAGATTCAGTCCATTTCTGCATTGCTGCAGTTCCTCCGTATCCACTCATCTCATGGACTCAGGTGGCCACCTCAAGCAAGCACATTGGGATATCTGCTTGTCAGTTCCAGTCAGCTTCTGAACATGGAAGAGAGTTCTTCTGATGGGCACAGATATGTCCTGCCTTAATGACCAGGTTTCCATTGCCCTTGTATCCACCTACACGGCTAGACCATTGGCCACTGCCCATGAAAAAACCCAAACAGAGGGTTTTACCACTATTCAGTATTTCATCCTTGGGAAAGGATGGGAAAACAGCATGCAGTTCAGTCCACAGAGCTGTTTTGGTTTTACCTATTTCAATCAGAATGGTGGCCTTCCAAACAGGATGTTGTCTGTTTACCTTGGAACTGCTATCCACAAACCAAGCAGCTGTTTGTTGGTTGTTGGTGAGCTGTTTATAGGGCACTGTCCAAGTGACTATACAATCTGGCAGCTCCTTGTGCAGTTCCAAAGTCAGTCATAGGGACTGACTAGGGAGAAAGAGGCTCCCTGCTCATGAGTATCTCCTTGCATTCTCCAGGTAGCACGATCCTGTATAAACGAATTCTGTTTTATCATGGAACTCTTCTGGGCACTGCCATCCCCATTAGAGTGTTTCTCTGACATCACTCAAAACGTCTTGGGTATTTCAGGTTTGCAGATCATTTTTTGTCCTTCAGTCATGAGGGTAGCTTCAATTAATGTCAAATAGCAAGGTAGTAAATGCCCCTCAAATGGAAATTCTCAAGTCCAAAGTCCCAGTAATCATCTCTGGTAGGCACTCACAGGCTTTTGCCATAAACCCCAGTCAGTCCTTCACATAGGGCTATGGCACAGAGAATTTGTCCCTACCAGCACTCCAGCTTCTATTCTACATTGCATTGGCTTGGGCAACCTTACTGGTTCCCATTTAGCATGCCCAATTAACATTGCTTGAAAGGTAGATTTACATGCTTTCTGTTTTATGATGTTAGGTAGTGGAAACATTTCCCAGTCAATAAAATGTTCATTCTCATAATACCATCAGGTAAAAGAAATGTAACCACTTCACATAAAGTCTGTTCAACCATACCAATTCTCCTACAAACTTTTACCTTAATTCTTTTAACCCTTATGTTCCTAACTGTAACCATCCACAGATTTTGGTCTTACACTACTAGGTAGGAGAGTGTTCCCCAGCCAGACATAATACTCATTTCCATAAAATATTGAGGCAAAGGAGACACAACTTCTTTACATAAAGTCTGTTTAAACATTCCAGTTTTCAGGACTTCCCTGGTGATCCAGTGGTTGAGTATCTGCCTACCAATGCAGGGGATGTGGGTTCGGTCCCTGGTTGGGAAACTAAGATCCCACATGCCTCAGGGCAACTAAGCCCAAAGGCTCTAGAGCCTGTGGGCCGCAACTAAAACTCCATACAGCCAAATAAATAAATAAATATTTTTTAAAAAAACACTCCCAACTTTCATAATCCTGTCAATCCTTACATTTTTTTTTTTAAACTCTCTAATTGTAGCCCATATCAGGACTTCACCAGGAACTTCTCCACTTCCTAAGTTACCCACTCTTGTGCAAAAGGCTTTAAGTCCCCAGTAAGGAGTCAAGCCAAGGAATCCTGGCCTTTTGTCAATCTTTGCCTTGATTAGATAAAACAATTGAAGGTCAGGTTTGGAGTCATCTCTAAATTCCATTGGTTGGGACTTCCCTGGTGGCGCAGTGGTTGAGACTCCGTGCTCCCAGTGCAGGGGGCCCGGGTTTGATCCCTGGTTGGGCAACTAGATTCCACATGCATGCTGCAACTGGGAGTTTGCATGCCGCAACTAAGGGGCATGCCTGCTGCAACTAAGACCCAGCACAGCCAAATAAATATTTTTTTTTTAAAAAAACAAACATTGGGCTTCCCTGGTGGTGCAGTGGTTGAGAGTCCACCTGCCGATGCAGGGACACAGGTTCGTGCCCCGGTCCGGGAAGATCCCACATGCCGTGGAGCGGCTGGGCCCGTGAGCCATGGCCGCTGGGCCTGCACGTCCGGAGCCTGTGCTCCGCAACGGGAGAGGCCCCCGTACCGCAAAAAAATAAAATTAAATTAAAAAAATAAAAAAACATTTAACAAAACTCTTAAAAACATAAATAAATAAAAAAATAAATTCCATTGGTAACTTTTACTGTTAGTAACTGATGGCAGCACAGCTGCTCCTCCACATCATGGAGTAGCCACCCAAAAACCAGAGGTTCCTTATCCCTCACCTTTTTATCCTTTCTGTTCCCTAACCACATGTTTCCAAAGTCAGGACCAGGATAGCAAATCCCACTTCTGACACCAATTCTGATATGTGTTTTTTCCACATCCCACCTAAAAGTTCTCCATTTCTCAGCCGACACTGACTGGGTGTCCTACAAATGTAGTTCAATTCTGACACTATTTACCTTGAGATAGTGTCAGATTCCACAAGTTAAGGTCTCAGTCCCACAAAAGTGCCCTCACTTCAGGCACCAATTGGAAGTCCAGGCATAAGCATAAACAAAGAATGTTCAAAGGACCAGAATAGAGAGTACAGAAACAGACCTATACACATATGGTTAGTTAGGGTTTTTTGTTTTTTTTTTCTCTGTAGACTTTGGCTTTTTTTTTTTTTTTTTTTTTTTAGGCGGTACACGGGCCTCTCACTGTCGTGGTCTCTCCCGTTGTGGAGCACAGGCTCCGGATGTGCAGGCCTAGTGGCCATGGCTCATGGGCCCAGCCGCTCTGCAGCATGTGGGATCTTCCCGGACCGGGGCACAAACCCGTGTCCCCTGCATCAGCAGGCGGACTCTCAACCACTGTGCCACCAGGGAAGCCCCTGGTTAGTTAGTTTTTGATATAAGTTCAAAGCAATTCAATAGAGAAATAAGAGTCTTTGCAACAAACAGTACTGCATCAAGTGTATCTCTATCTGCAAAAAAAAAAGAACTTTGATTCATACTTTGTATAAAAAAATTAACTCTTGGGGCTTCCCTGGTGATCCATTGGCTGAGACTCCAAGCTCCCAGTGCAGGGGGCCCAGGTTTGGTCCCTGATTGGAGAACTAGATCCTGCATGCATGCTGCAACTAAGAGTCCACACACCACAACTAAGAAGCCCACATGCCACAACTAAAGATCCCTCATTCCACAACAAAGATCCTACATGCCACACCTAAGACCTGGCACAGCCAAAATAAATAATTAATTTTTAAAAATTTAACTCTTAATGGATCATAAGTCTAAATATGAAACCAAAAACTATTAAAAGTTTCTACAAGAAAATGTGACAAAATATTTGTAACCCTGTCTTAAGCAGATTTTTTTTTTTTTAACATCTGTATTGGAGTATAATTGCTTTACAATGGTGTGTTAGTTTCTGCTGTATAACAAAGTGAGTCAGCTATAGATATACATATATCCCTATATCTCCTCCCTCTTGCGTCTCCCTCCTAACCTACCTATCTCACCCCTCTAGATGGACATGGCACAAAGCATGGAGCTGATATCACTGTGCTATGCAGCTGCTTCCCACTAGCTATCTTTTTTACATTTGGTAGTGTATATATGTCCGTGCCACTCTCTCACTTCGTCCCAGCTTACCCTTCCCCCTCCCCATGTCCTCAAGTCCATTCTCTATGTCTGCATCTTTATCCTGTCCTGCCCCTAGGTTATTCAGAACCACTTTTTTTTTTTTTAGATTCCATATATATGTCTTAGCATACGGTATTTGTTTTTCTTTCTGACTTACTTCGCTCTGTATAACAGTCTCTGGGTCCATCCCCCTCACTACAAATAACTCAGTTTCATTTCTTTTTATGGCTGAGTAATATTCCATTGTATATATGTGCCACATCTTCTTTATCCATTCATCTGTCGATGGACATTTAGGTTGCTTCCATGTCCTGGCTATTGTAAATAGAGCTGCAGTGAGCATTGCGGTACATGACTCTTTTTGAATTATGATTTTCTCAGGGCACATGCCCAGTAGTGGGATTGCTGGGTCGTAAGGTAGTTCTAATTTTAGTTTTTTAAGGAACCTCCATACTGTTCTCCATAGTGGCTATATCAATTTACATTGCCACCAACAGTGCAAGAGGGTTCCCTTTACTCCACACCCTTTCCAGCATTTACTGTTTGTAGATTTTTTGATGATGGGCATTCTGACTGGTGGGAGGTGATACCTCATTGTAGTTTTTTTTTTGTTTTTTGTTTTTTTGCAGTACGCGGGCCTCTCACTACTGTGGCCTCTCCTGTTGTGGAGCACAGGCTCCAGATGCACAGGCTCAGCGGCCATGGCTCACGGGCCCAGCCGCTCTGCAGCATGTGGGATCTTCCAGGACCAGGGCACGAACCCGTGTCCCCTGCATCGGCAGGTGGACTCTAAACCACTGCGCCACCAGGGAAGCCCCCTCATTGTAGTTTTGATTTGCATTTCTCTAATGATTAGTGATGTTGAGCATCCTTTCATGTGTTTGTTGGCAATCTGTATATCTTCTTTGGAGAAATGTCTATTTAGATCTTCCGCCCATTTTTGGATTGGGTTTTTTTTTTTTTGATACTGAGCTGCATGAGCTGCTTGTATATTTTGGAGATTAACCCTTTGTCAGTTGCTTTGTTTGCAAATGTTTTCTCCCATTCTGAGGGTTGTCTTTTCGTCTTGTTTATGGTTTCCTTTGCTGTGAAAAGCTTTTAAGTTTCATTAGGTCCCATTTGTTTTTTTTTGTTTTTACTTCCATTTCTCTAGGAGGTGGGTCAAAAAGGATCTTGCTGTAATTTGTGTCTTAGAGTGTTCTGCCTATGTTTTACTCTAAGAGTTTTATAGTATCTGGCCTTACATTTATGTCTTTAATCCATTTTGAGTTTATTTTTGTGTATGGTGTTAGGGAGTGTTCTAGTTTCATTCTTTTACATGTAGCTGTCCAGTTTTCCCAGCACCACTTATTGAAGAGACTGTCTTTTCTCCATTGTATATCCTTGCCTCCTTTATCAAAGATAAGGTGACCATAGGTGTGTGGGTTTCTCTCTGGGCTTTCTATCCTGTTCCATTGATCTATATTTCTGTTTTTGTGCCAGTACCATAGTGTCTTGATTACTGTGGCTTTGCAGTATAGTCTGAAGTTCAGGAGCCTGATTCCTCCAGCTCTGTTTTTCTTTCTCAGGATTGCTTTGGCTATTCGGGGTCTTTTGTGTTTCTATACAAATTGTGAAAATTTTTGTTCTAGTTCTATGAAAAATGTCATTGGTAGTTTGATAGGGATTGCATTGAATCTGTAGAATGCTTTGGGTAGTAGAGTCATTTTCACAATGTTGATTCTTCCAATCCAAGAACATGGTATATCTCTCCATCTGTTTGTGTCATCTTTAATTTCTTTCATCAGTGTCTTATAGTTTTCTGTATACAGGTCTTTTGTCTCCTTAGGTAGGTTTATTCCTAGGTATTTTATTCTTTTTGTTGCAATGGTAAATGGGAGTGTTTCCTTAATTTCTCTTTCAGATTTTTCATCATTAGTGTATAGGAATGCAAGAGATTTCTGTGCATTAATTTTGTATCCTGCTGCTTTACCAAATTCATTGATTAGCTCTAGTAGTTTTCTGGTAGCATGTTTAGGATTCTCTGTGTATAGTATCATGTCATGTGCAAACAGTGACAGTTTTACTTCTTCTTTTCCGATTTGGATTCCTGTTATTTCTTTTTCTTCTCTGATTGCTGTGGCTAAAACTTCCAAAACTATGTTGAGTAATAATGGTGAGAGTGGGCAACCTTGTCTTCTTCCTGATCTTAGTGGAAATGGTTTCAGTTTATTACCATTGAGAATGATTTTGGCTGTGGGTTTGTAATATATGGCCTTTGTTATGTTGAGGTAAGTTCCCTCTATGCCTACTTTCTGGAGGGTTTTTGTCATAAATGGGTGTTGAATTTTGTCGAAAGCTTTTTCTGCATCTGTTGAGATCAAATTCTGAAATATGCACAAAAGTATGATCTACAAAAGAAAAAACTAGGGACTTCCCTGGCAGTCCAGTGGTTAAGACTACACACTTCCACTGTAGGGCACGTGGGTTCAATCCCTGGTTGGGGAACTAAGATCCCGCAAGCCACACGGAGCAGCAAAAAAAAGAAAAAGAAAAACCTGCTAAATTGGACATGAACAAATCAAACTTAAGGATTTCAGCTTTTTGAAAGACATTATCAAGAAAATGAAAAGTCAGTGCACATACTGGGTCAAAATTTTCAAATCACATGTCTGATAAAGCGTTTGTGATCAAAATATACCATGTACTCTCAAAACCTAATGATAAGAAAAGAATACAAGAAAATGGACAAAAGAGTTGAACAGACTTTTCACCAAAGATTTACAGATGACAAATAAGCACGTGAAAAGATGCCTAACATCATTAGGATAGTTGTATAGATCAATGCAATAGAATTGAGAGTCCAAAAATAACCAAGCATCTATGGTTAATTGATTTTTAACAAGGGTGCCAAGACAATTCAGTGGGGAAAGAACAGGTTTTTAAAGAAATGGTGCTGGGAAAACTGAGTAGGCACATGTAAAAGAAAGAACTTTGACCCTTACCTCATACCATATACAAAAATTAACTCAAAAATGGATTACAGGCCTAAGTATAAGAACTACATTTACATATGCATAAGCATATAAAACTTTTAAAAGAAAGCATAGGTATAACTCTTTATGATGTTGGATTAAGCAGTGATTTCTTATATAGGACACCAAAAGCATGTGACAAAAGAAAACTAGTCTAATTGGATTTAATAAAAAATTTTAAAACTTTTGTGCTTTAAAGGACACCATCAAGAAAGTGAAAAGACGACTCCCAGAACGGTTGAAAATATTTGCAAATTATATACCTGATGAGAGATTTGTTTTCAGAATATATAAACACAATAGTAAAAAAGAAAATAACCCAGTTTAAAAATTGGCAAAGGATCTTCAAAGAAAACATACAAATGGCCAATAAGCATTAAAAGAAGTTCAGAACTTCCCTGGTGGTCCAGTGGTTAAGACTCCATGCTTCCCCTGCACGGGGCACAGGTCTGATCCCTGGTCGGGGGACTTAAGATCCCGCATGCCACAGGGCGTTGCCAAAAAAATAAATAAATAAAATTTAAAAAATAAAGATACTGTCATGATGGCCAAAAAATAGTTCAGCATCATTAGTTATTAGAAAATATAAATTAAAGCCACAGTGAGGTGTAAGCCACTTTACACCTGCTAGGAAGGCTGCCTATAATCAAAAAGGTGGACAATGACAAGTGTTGATGAGGACATGAAGCAACTTTCTCATTCATTGCTGATGGGAATGAAAAATTATACAACCATTTCAGAAAACAATTTGGTGATTTCTTATAAAGTTAAACATACATTTATGGATGGATCTAGAGACTGTCATACGGAGTGAAGTAAGTCAGAAGGAGAAAAACAAATATCGTGTATTAATGCATATGTGTGGAACCTAGAAAAATGGTACAGATGAACCGGTTTGCAGGGCAGAAATTGAGACACAGATGTAGAGAACAAATGTGTGGACACCAAGGGGGGAAAGTGGTGGGGGGGGGGATAGGTGTGCGATGAATTGGGAGATTGGGATTGACATGTATACACTGATGTGTATAAAATTGACAACTAATAAGAACCTGCTGTATAAAAAAATAAAATAAAAATCAAGAATAAAATAAAAAAATAAACATACATTTAGCATTTGCCCATCATTTTAGGTATTTTCTCAAGATCCAGGAAATGAAAAGTTCCCAAAAAACTTGTGAAAGAATGATTATAGCATTTTTAGTCATTGTAATGAAATGCTCAGGGAGAGAGAACATCCAACAAATGTCCATCAGTACAATAACATCAAAAACATGTGACGTATTCAATGCAGTGGAATACTTCTCAGCTTAGAACAACAAAAAAAGATTACATACAGGTAACAACTTGGAAACATCTCGAAAACATCATGCTGAGCAAAAGTAGACAGACACAAAAAGTTACATGCTGTCCATTTATATGAAGTTGTAGGCAAAAGTCTATATCACAGAAATTAGAACAGTGGTTACCTGGGATGAGGGGTGCAGGGGAGATTGACTTCAAAGGTGCACAAGGAAACTTTAGTTGTTGAAAATATTCCATATCCTGATTGTGTTGGTGGTTACACAAGTGTATACGTTTGGCAAAACTCATAAAACTATAGATTAAATTAGGTGTGTTTTATTGTGTGTAAATTAGACTTTATGACTAAAACTAAAAAAATAAACTTTATAATGTTTATATATGACTAAATAAATATGACTAAAACTAAAAAAAAACTTTAAAAGGCATGTGTAAAAAAAGGCAAAAGGAAAAAAATATTTAAAAATAATGAATACTGCATGTACAATATGACTGCTATTAAATATTTATTTATTTATTTATTTTTGGCTGCGTTTAGTCTTCGTTGCTGCATGCAGGCTTTCTCTAGTTGCAGCGAGTGGGGGCTACTCTTCATTGCGGTGCACGGGCTTCTCATTGTGGTGGCTTCTCTTGTTGCAGAGCACAGGCACTAGGCGAGTGGGCTCAGTAGTTGTGGCTCACGGGCTCTAGAGCACAGGCTCAGTAGTTGTGGCGCGCGGGCTTAGTTGCTCCGCGGCATGTGGGATCTTCCTGGACCAGGGTTCGAACCCGTGTCCGCTGCATTGGCCGGCGGATTCTTAACCACTGCGCCCCAAGGGAAGCCCTACATTTTTTTTTTAACATAGGAAATGCATAAAAGTGTAACAGTACCCATCTTACTCATGATTTGGGGGTCAAAGAAGATTGTCTATGTCTTATGGTTATGATTTTTATATATATTATATATAATATATATATATAATGGTATGTGTATTATCTATGATCTATGTGTGGGCCTTGTAGTGTAGGCATAACATCATTACACAGATGTTTTTCAAACTCTAACTTACGTTAGCAATAACAAAACAGCTTAAATTTAAGCAAAAAAATAAAAATTATTCCACAAAAAAACAAATTAAGTTTTTTAAGGAAAGCTCTTTCTCCTGTTTTCTTTCAGCCTCAAGGTATTGCAGCATGCTGATTGAGGAAGGAGGATTGCAGCATTTATACAACATCAAAGAACATGAACAGACTGATCCTCATGTCCAACAGATTGCTGTGGCCATCCTGGACAGCTTAGAGAAACACATTGTACGCCATGGAAGACCACCTCCCTGTAAAAAGCAGCCCCAGGCCAGACTAAATTGATAGCTATAGGTAATTGGATAATTGAATCACAGAAATTCTTTTTGTGATAGGTTCACTTGGAATATCTTACCCTCTCTGATGTTTTGGGGGTTTCTACAACAAGAGTCATAAAGTGAGTATGGGATTGATAATGTACAGTACTGCCCATGTGAACAGTCTCTGATTTGTCTTGTGATTTTTAACTTATCAGATGAGAAGAGTCTCTTCCTTGATCATTGCCTTTTAGGAAAATTTCCACATCCTTCAGTGTTTGAACTTACTTGTGCTTAAAATTCTACAGTTTTATGAGGAAGTTTGCACGGACCCTTAGGCCAGACTTTTCTGATCTTAAAGTCCCTTCCGTCAATTTGCAGCTTCAGATAAGCTGTTAACCTGATTTCTGGCACTGCTTCAGTTGTAAATTTTATATTGCTTCTGTATAAAATGCCTTTATTCTCTGTCTGTGTATCTTTTATAAGATGTCCTTCTTAGTGTGAAAGAATGGAAATCTGAGTCCTCTCCTTGTGAAAGCTACTCACTGGCTGGTGCTCGGATGGCTGGCAGAAAATATATTAAAAAGAAGAACTACTAAGGGAAAATAGAGTTTAGGAACTGGGAAAAGGTCTGCTCTTGTGGTATATAGTTTTTAAACTGGGACTGGCTAATCTTCTGGGGCCCACCTCTCCTGAGGCATTGCGCAGTAGCTTGTTCTTCATATTTATTCCTGGAGGCATGGGCTGCTGCTTCCTACACAGACTGCTGGTTACTCTCTAGAAATATTTCCCCAAGCACCACAGTTTAAAATACTACAGCATTCTGCATTAAAGATTAACTGTCTGAATTTCTTTATGTCATATTGTTGTGAAAATGTGAATTTTACAAAAATCATCTCTTCCTCAAACAGACCATCCTTTTCCCTCTATTTCAAAGTCATTTTGTTCAGTGGAATAGAGACTACACATGGTATTACCTGCTCACTTAAAATACAATTAACAACAGTAGATTTTGCCATGAGAAGTTAATTTTCTTTTGTTTCAGACTACATGTATCTTAATATTTTCATGTTGGGGAAGGATATCCACATCTCACTGCCAAAAGTAAACAAGAAGAATTAGACTATTGTTAAATGTAATGATTCTAGTTGCAGTGCATAAAAGGAAATATTTTGTGATGGGTTATTTTTTAGACAGTTGCCTTTCCTTTAAGAGGGTTGTTACAGTAAAGAATCAGTTGTCAATAATGGCAGTTGGGAGGCAGCAAGTCACCAAGAGAGTTATTTTTCATTAAACAAAAAAAAAAGGCAAAGGATTTATACGATCTGAAGAGAAACCAGAGTATCCACCTTAAATTTTAGTTTGTGAATAAAGTTAACCTACAGTCTTAGATGACTGCATCTTTTTCATATATGGCCAAAATGTTTTCAATAGAGATTTTAAATAATACGTTTAAAATCATGGTGATTATTCAGAAGCATTTTTATTTAGAAAGGAGCTGGCTTATTAGTATGCTGATAATATTTTTGACATACACATTTCATACCACTATCACAGTAGTCATACTTGAATTATTTGGTACTCCTTCACAGGAGTGAAAACTTAAACTAAATGAAAATAGATATTTAGAATCATTAAAAACCATATTAAATTATGGGTTAATTCTGACTTAACCAGTTTAAGGAATGTTTATAGGTGTGAGATAAATTTTCACAGATTATTTCTATTTCAGAGGAAATGGAAAATTCTTTTAAAAATTTCCCCCTTTTTCTGGGTTTTAAATATCTAAGGCAAAATGTAGAAAATAGAATGGCCTACAAAAGCTTGGAGTCGCTAGCTATGTAGAGCATTTCTAGGTCTTCTAGCTTGTGTAGTTAAGGAAAAGCCTATTTGAGAAGTTTGGCTTCAAGTTTCTATTGTATCCTATTCAAGACAAAAGTACATGTTCCTTCTAGGCTAATCCTAGGTTTTTGTCTTTATGAATTGTTTTCAAAAATGGCTAAAAATGTATGGAAAACAATAAATCCCTTCATTACTCAGAATAACTTGTTGATAGATGAAGACTCAAATATATTGAAATTGAAATTTGCTACTTTGAGCACTGGTAATGGCCAGATACTTTTGAATCTTAAAAGCAAAATAATTAGGCACATCCCAAATATATAAAAAATTTAGTGCCTTTGTGGCTGGGATAGCTCTTAAAATTGTGTATCTAATTATGGCACTGAATTGTCTATAAGGTCTTGAATCTGGCTATAATACAGTATATATGTATATGTATATATACATGTATATATATATAAAAATTGAAATTATGAGGTGTAACTGGCCTGTCTCTACAGAAAGAATCTATTAGGCCTCCCGTTTGCATTTGTACACTAGAATGTAACAGAACTTGGTGCCTTCAAGGGTTACCTCTTCAGTGACTTAGAGGTGCTGTTTCAAGCACAATTTAGACTAGGGTTGAACCACTCACTGCTCAAATCATTGGTGTGCTCAGATATTGCAAATTATCACTACATCAGTCCACAAGCAACAGCAAGGTTTAGATATACTAAAGGAAAAAGGAAATAGATCTACTAAAGGAAATGGGAAATGGAATTAGACTTTTTAAACTATAAGGATGCATGTGTAAATTTATTGAGTAAAACAAGAACAGTCTGAAATTAAAGCAAAAATAATTAGGGTATCTCATTCTTTCCATCAAGTAAGTTCTGCTGTTGCTGTTCTCTTTATACTCTAAAAAATCATTTTTTCCTTTTGCAGTTGAAAAGGAACATAAATCAAATCAAGTAGTAATAAGGGGTTAATTTACTCTCTGGCCAAGGACTCAGTGGTTACTGATCTTAGTTGAGAATTAAAAAAGTCATATCAGACTCACAGATCCAGGAATTGACCTTAAATATTGCCGCTCCTCACCCTTGGACAGAAATGCCGTTTAGTGGCACTAGTCAATTTAAGTGAATTACCCAAGGTAGAGGTGAATCCCACAAAGCAACTATGGGAATTTAATTTCATGATATCTTTTGTTTGCAAGCTTCCAAAGAATCAAGGATTCATGTTTTAAAATATCAGTGCTGTATATCCAGCCTAGGAAGTTGATCTTGCTAGTGGGACCTTTTGAGTTGGCCCTTTTTCTCCCCAGTCACTTTCATTTGGCTATATTTTAAATTATGCCATGCTCAAGATAGTATTGGGCCATCATCTAGACCTTTGGAGCACATTTTGATGAAAACATATTTTATTATGGTTCATTATGTGCTAAATTAGGGTAGAATCGATTAATGAACCGTGGTTTTGGCTTAGTGCTTTAAAATGCCTGACACCCCACCCTGTCCCCCCATAGAACAAGGTGCAGCAATACCCAAGGTTGAAAAGAGGTCATGAGTAGCCAGGAAAATAAACTTACTTTGTTGTATATGTTGAAACCCACCCCTCTCCTGCCCTCTAATGGTCTGTTTACATTATTTGGTTATTGTGCAACTTTTATCTTGAGATAAACAGTATTATTAAACTGAAGGTGTAAGTTAAAGGCAATATCATACTGTTGGCTGACGTGGGCAGTTTCATCTGTATGTTACTTATTTGGGGGCTTTATATGGCTAGGGCTTCAGAGTAGTGTTCCGAGATAGCTTACAGAGAGGTTTGCAAACTTATGGTTTCCCTCTCAAATCCATTGTAGCAGTTTCAAATGATTGTGTGGATATTGGATATTTAAATTTTACCATTTGCTTTGTATTGACACATTTTTCATTTTTTGTATTAACTCACGAACTGTTTATTTAAGTAATAATGCAAATCCAGACTTCATCCAGTGATGAAAATAGCGGTATGATAGGAAATTTTGCTGAGTGTGCTTTAAATGAGTAACTGCTTTATCTTTTTTTAGTATTTCATAGATTTTGTGTGACATGTACACTCCTAATTATGCATTCTTTGGTTTCCAAATCTTAACCTAAGACATTCTTATGTTAACTGATTGATAGCCTAAGAGAGAACTTTCTCTGCCTGTTTCTCCCCTCCCCCAATTTTTTTTGGGTAAAGAAAATCAATGCTATTTCTCGTTTCTCTGGATGAAGCAAAGCTCCTTTGGACAGCACAACCTAACTGCATAGCTAGATAGAATGGTTATCGAGAATATTTAGAAAATCCAAATTTATCAAATTATGAGAAATCATAAATGTAGTTCATTAATAATATGTGCTTAATTTTGAACTTATTTTGGAAAATTGTTCAAATTGGTTTCTTTTAAGCTTACTTTAATCAGCTTAGAAGCCAAGAAACTACTTTGCTAATGAAAGCTGAGACATACTTTCATAAAAGCAGGAAATTCTTGAGAGCATTTAAAAATGGGAAGATGTTATGTCAAGATTTATACTTTCAGATAATCTGTAAGAATAAAATTTTTAAATCCCTGACTTTTGTAGAATTCCCGCTGTCAAATTCTCACTGACTTGTGAGTATGGAAAAAGCTATCTTTTGCTTGAATTCTGATGGAAGAGTTTAACTCCTTTTAAAGGATATGAAAAATTCGTTGGAAAGTGTAATGTGTATACATTTCAAAGGCTGTCAATTGTCTGGACTGAAGGCACTGTTCTTACTGTGGCCAGATGAATGGGAGTGTCCTGTACATGAATCATGGTGTTTTAAATCAGGACATCACTTAGGTATTACTGTTGTGTATACAGATTTTTGTTTTGGGGATTTTTTTTTTTTTTGGCCTAAATAAATGTTACAAATTTTATGTAAAGTGTGTCTTGTCTACATTTATTCTGGGCATTTGCTTTAAAATTTAAAACTAATGCTTCAAGATTCAGATTCCTTGGTCATCCGTTTGTAACAGTTGCTTTCTGGAAAAGGCCAGTGGGTACTATTTATGTGTTGGAACTTGCATAATTTATAAATCCTTCAGAGAACTTAACAGTTTTGTGGAGAAGAGGAAGTGTCAAATAAACAGATAAATACTACATAACATTGTATTACAGACCAGTCCATGGTACTTGTTATAAAGCCACAGAGACTATACCTAATCCAGACTGGGCACCCATCAGACAGCCCAAGAACACTTCCTAGAGAGCATATCTAGGTTGACAGTCATTCACACAACTATTGAGATAATTAACTGATATAATATATATTGTATGAGTGCATTTAGTGAGGGAGGTTACCAAAAAACAAAGTATAATATAAGAACCCCATGACCAGGAAGAATTCTTAGTGACTTTAGTTTCAGAAACGTCATTTTTATAGTTGAAGAGACTAAGTCATAGGTAAAATGACCTTGCCCAAATCACACAGCAAGTCAGTAACAGACTCTGCATTACAATTCTTATTTCCAAATTTACAATCCAATGGGCCCCCTCTCCCCCTATTATTGCATAATCGCATGAGATTGCTTAGCTCTTAGGGAATATGTGATTAAACATCAAATGAATGGTACAGAAAAGAATGTGCGCCAGATGGTCAGAAGTGGAAGTTGACCATCCTTACAGATGGTGTAGGGCAGCATTAGTGTTTAGATGCTATAGAATTGTTAATGAATGATCAGTACAAATACTAATGCTTCACTAATACACAAACATGAGATTAGATGTGTTAGTGATAGGGTTTTTAATAGTAGTTTTATTATAATTTTTATAATAATTATTAGCTTAAAAAATTTATTTTATTTATTATTTTTGTTTATTTATTTATTAGTTTTGGCTGTGTTGGGTCTTCGTTGCTGTGCGCGGGCTTTCTCTAGTTGCCACGAGCAGGGGCTACTCTTCGTTGCGGTGCGCGGGCTTCTCACTGCGGTGGCTTCTCTTGTTGCAGAGCACGGGCTCTAGAGTGCACAGGCTTCAGTAGATGTGGCGCGTGGGCTCAGTAGTTGTGGCTCGTGGGCTCTAGAGCACAGGCTCAGTAGTTGTGGTGCACGGGCTTAGTTGCTTTGCGGCATGTGGGATATTCCCGGACCAGGGCTTGAACCCATGTCCCCTGCATTGGCAGGCGGATTCTTAACCACTGTGCCACTAGGGAAGACCAGCTTTTCTTAACCTTTTATTGTCTCCAATAATTCACTCAATACTAACATGGTATTACTATGGGCCATACATACTGAGGAAGATAAATACCTCTGGCCAATATTTAACCAAACAAGTTGTTGAGCTGTGTTGTCTATAGCCTATCTTCAAAAAGACAAAATCAAACCTTCCAACATTCTTCCCCTCCCCCACCCTTTCTCACAGTTTTTATGATGTAGATCAACCCAGTCTCTTGGCTAAATTTAAATTTCTTCCTTTCCTCCTGATTATCTTTCCATCTTCTATTCCCCATTCTTAATCTGCATCATAAGACTCCAGTGCACAGCTCTGAGTAACTGCATAACTCCTCACATTGAGAAGAGTAGGTGAATGGCGGAAACCATGAGCACTCACATTAATCATTTTTGTCTTTTTATAATTTAAGATTCTAATGCAGTCTGAAAATTCAGCCTATAAAAGAGCAAGTCATAGGGTGGGCGTATTGACTGAGCTCTTGGCTTCCAGAAACCAGACTTCACAGCAGGTTTGGGGAAATGATACCAGTGACCAGATGTTGCAGATGAATGGCTTACTCCTGTGCATTCAGTATGACAGCTGTTTTAAATCATCTTGCAATGACTCAGTCAAGGACTGTCACTAGAGAGTGTCTCTCCTAGACTGTGATGAGGCAATAAGAGCTAAGAACAAAAAAACAAAAAAAAAAGCCCTCAGCTCTCCTGTTACTTTACATAAAAACACATTACAAAAGGAACTGTTTTGGGGCTTCCCTGGTGGCACAGTGGTTGAGAGTCCGCCTGCCGATGCAGGGGACACAGGTTCGTGCCCCGGTCCGGGAAGATCCCACATGCCGCGGAGCGGCTGGGCCCGCGAGTCATGGCTGCTGAGCCTGTGCGTCCGGAGCCTGTGCTCCGCAACGGGAGAGGCCACAACAGAGAGAGGCCCGCGTACAGGAAAAAAAAAAAAAAAAAGGTAATCATTACATTTTATGGATAAGGAAATTGTGAGGTATTAAATAACTTTGTCAAGGTCACAAGTTATTAGGTTTCAGAGTCACACATGAGACTTGGGTCTGTCAGACTCTGAAATCTATGCTCTTAATCACTGTGCTATAAAGGGGAAAAACCAATTTTACCATTAAAGACAATCCCAAATCCAATTTAACCATTAAGGCCGTTCCCATGCACACTTTTGGCCTGTCTCAGAGAATGGAGACCATTGACAGCTTTCCAAGTTTATGATTTTCAACCTCACGGGCCCTCAGTGTCATTATGGTAGTGGCTCCTACAGTAAAACATAAGATTTTACAAATTTGGGGAGAAAATTTCCTCCCCCAAATAATGGGGCTAACGAGACCAACAACCCATGAAACTGATAGAGATAGAGGTTACTTCAATGTGAAAACATCTGAACATGGCTTATCTAAGTAGTATAGAGCTTTAGGAGAGTCAGCTGCCGCAAACCCCATTTCTAGGGAGGTCTCCAATCAGAGAGGCACTGACCTTGGGCATCAGGACATTTCCAAATAATTGTACAAACAACACTCATAACTTTCCATCCTTTGAAGCCCTAAACCAACTCCCCTGTCTTACTAAGCCAGGATGTAAACCTTTCCCCATAGCTGTACGAGGAGTTACTTTCTATGTAGGATATTCCACCGTGTGTAATAAATTTTTCTCTGGTTTATCTGTTCTCAGTTAATTTACAGGTCTCCTTCCACTTCCAACAATCGGACCTAAGTTGGTAGAGGAGTTTTTCCTCCCAACAGGGTTCACAGTAAGTTCATTTAAAAAAAAAAAAAAAATCGTTAAAACCAATAAATAGGAAGACATAATGTCAGAATAAAGGACAGTACTTTAAATGGATGCATGTAGTTTTATATGTATCACTTGTCCTTATTTTACTCATTTTGATGCCCACCTGTGATAAAGACAACAAGAGTCTTTGGATCAGCCTTAGGGAACCATTTCCTTAGTTAATTTGGTTCCCCAGGAGTGGTTTCTCTTTCTTCAAGTTCACTACTTCAGTGTGTTACCTTTTACTAATTAAGTTAGTAAAGAAGGAGACTAGTCAAGAGGCCGCTCTCTGAACTCTAGGCTGCCCCTCCCTAAATAGAGGCAACCTTTTCTTTAGGGCCATTGATGATTTGTACTTCTCTGTGGTTCCAGTTTCTTTGTTTCCTAAGCAGGCTATGATAATACAGGTTTTACTGCTGATCACTACAGTAGGAGAAATAAACCGAATCTACAGACATAGATAAGACAAAGACTTAGTAGCTAGTCTTTGTGTTTCTGATGCCCAGAAAGAGACAAAGACTTGCTCAAAGTCACAGAGCTTCAAATGACCCTTAGAAATCATCCTGTCTACTTGAGAACACAAAAATAACACATGGGGTGTTAGACAATCTCTTAGTTTTTGAAATTCTGCAAGTTTGGTATTATTCTTTATTTAGCTCACTTTCCAGAAGAGGAAACTGAGGCTCATAGGTTAAGTAACTACCCAAAGGTAAGGTGGAGATGGAATCTGAATTCAGGCTTTTTTGACATCAGAGCTCATGACCTTTCCCCTATACTTCATGCCAACAAAGCTAAAGAAATTTTACAAAGTCCTTAAAGATATCCAACCACGATTTAAAGAAATCTTGACTCTGGTTTCCTAATTTCATTTCAGAAGTTTAATTTCTTGAAACTTCCCAATTTCTATGTTTCTGCACTATCCTTCCCCTCCCTATTCAGAGTTTTCAGGAAAAGGGTGGGGCATGTCAGTGAAGGCTCTCTAAAGGAAGTGACATCTCAGTGAGATCAGAAGGATTAATAGGAATTACTTAGTAGGGGGAGGTGGCATGGACAACAATGAATGTGCAAAGGTACATTTCTAGAACTGAAACAATTTCAGTACCTAATTTTTTTTTAAATTTATTTTTGGCTGCATTGGGTCTTTGTTGCTGTGTGTGGGCTTTCTTTAGTTGCAGCGAGTGGGGGCTACTCTTCGTTGTGGTGTGCGGGCTTCTCATTGTGGTGGCTTCTCTTTGGTGCAGAGCACAGGCTCTAGGTGTGTGGGCTTCAGTAGTTGTGGCTCGCGGGCTCTAGAGTGCAGGCTCAGTAGCTGTGGCGCGTGGGCTTAGTTGCTCCGTGGCATGGGTCAAATGGGTCACTTGGGTCAAATGCTGCTGAACAAATAAGATGAGAGAGGAGTGACAACTGAATTCAGCAACTTTGAAGTTGACAAGAACGGTTAGTAGAGTGGCAGAGGTGAAAGAAAATGGTAAGAGAAAAATTGGAGACAGCAAGTGCAGACCACATTTTGGATAAGTTTTGCTCTAAAGGATGGAAGAGATGTGAGGGCAATACCTGAATAGGGAAATTAGGTCAAAAGAAGTGTTTTTTTTTTTTTTAATTATGGGAAAAATATCAGCTGGTGGGAATGATCCAAGAAGGAGGGGGAAAAATGATAATTTAGGAGAAAGGATGTTGCTGGATGATGTCTTTGACTAAGCAAGGGAAGATGAGATCTATTGCACAAGTCCAGAGTTGGCCTTAGATAAGGGTATAAATAGTTCATAGTAATAGGAGGGAATGCAAAGACAGAGAGCCTATACTGGTAGGTGGGTAGATGTGATGGGGGGAGCTTGGAATGTTCTTTTTGATTCTTTTCTTTTTTCAGTGAAAGAGGAAACTGACAGTATGGTTGGGGGAAGAGGTGTTGGAGAGTTGACAGAAGTTAGGAAATAGTCCGTTTAATGTACTCTAATATAAAATAAAAATTAAATTTAAAAAAGTATACCTGAAACTAACACAACATTGTAAATCAACTATAGTCCAATCTAAAATAAAAATTAAATTAAAAAAAGAACATTGATTGGATTTGGATTTAGAAAACTCAACTTTGACTCCCAGGTTTTCCACGCATCATGTAGGTAAAATTTAACTTGTCTGCTCAATCCCTCAGGTAGTTCAGTTTCTCTATGGGTAAAATGGAGTTACCTAAGGCCTGGGATTTCTATTTGTATGAGGATTAAATAAAAGAATAAATGTGAAAGGAAAGCATTTTGCAGTTATTTGAACTTGAAAAATAACTTTAACATTTCAATCCACTTATCAAGGACTTGTTTCATTACTCATTTTCATGTGTTTTACATAATCTTTTTTTTTCTATTTTTTTTTTTTGTCGTGCAGCTGAGGGATTTCAGTTCCCCTACCAGGGATTGAACCTGGACCATGGCAGTGAAAGCGTGGAATCCTAACCACTAGACCACCAGGGAACTCCCTACATACATTATCTTATTTAATCCTTATATTAACCCTGTGAGATAAGGCATTCTCATCCCATTTTACTGATGGGGAAGTTGAGCTTCAGAGAAATTAAAAACCTTGTCCAAGGTTCACAAGTTAGTAGGTGGCTGAGCAGGCATTCCAAAGCAGGATTCAAATCCAAGCCCCCTACTCTCAATAACTATCCTTTTCCAAGACATATTTTCTCTTAAATTAGCTAAAGTGTACTAATTCACTACTCTCTCTCAGGGTTTCTTTCTTGCAGCAGGTTAGAAGGGTCTTCTCCATACTTTTTAGGTCACAAGAAAGCTGAGCAGTTCAGTTTGTGTACTTACTAGATCAGAAGTGGTTTTGATATTTGATTCATCCAATGTCAGTAGAAGGTGAAACAGAGGTCTGATATAAGAGAGGTGCTGTTGCCAGATGTGTAGGAGAAAGGACTTTAAAAAATAGATTTCAAAATGTAGGGGCTTCCCTGGTGGTGCAGTGGTTAAGAATCCGCCTGCGCTGCCAATGCAGGGGACACAGGTTCGATCCCTGGACTGGGAGGATACCTCGTGCTGCGGAGCAACTAAGCCTGTGCGCCAAAACTACTGAGACTGTGCTCTAGAGCCTGTGAGCCACAACTACTGAGCCCGTGTGCCACAACTACTGAAGCCTGCATGCCCTAGAGCCCGTGCTCCGCAACGAGAAGCCACCGCAATGAGTAGCCCCTGCTCGCCGCAACTAGAGAAAGCCTGTGCCCAGCAACGAGGACCCCACACAGCCATAAGTAATTAAAAAATGTATACAATCAGCCCTCCTTATCCACGGGCTCTCCATCCCTGGATTCAACCGCTATGGAAGATGTTCAGGAAAAAAATTCCATAAAATTTCAAAAAGTAAAAGTTGAATTTGCCAGTACCAGCCGCTATTTACACAGCATTTACATTGTATTAGTATAAGCACTCTAGAGGTGATTTGAAGTATAGTGGACAAGGTGCCTAGGTTATAATGCAAATGTTACACCATTTTATATAAGGTACTTCAGTTTCAGAGGATTTGCATATGGTGGATCCTGAAACCAATGTCCCTGGGGACACGGAGGGCCCACCACATTCTATTTCCCAACTCCACAGAGCTGGTCCATGGCCATGCCTTTGACCGGCGACAAGAATGTGGTACCTAGCCCTATGGTGTCGGTTGGAGGGAGACGGTCTCAGAGGGATGTGTAGGAGTTGGGCGAGTGGTTCGGAAGGCTTAAGGTTGGTCTCTAGAGCGTCAAAAAGGCGGAAGAAGGGCTGTTGGGCCCTCAAGGCGTGGAGGGGTGGTCGGCCCGGTGTGGGTGGGGAAGGCCGTCCTGGGGGCGGGGTCTGCGGCGGACGAGTGCTTTACAAAAGCCCAAACCTTCCGCAAGAGCGCAGAGTGCCTGCCCGCCGAGCGGGCGCTGTTCAGCTGCTTTCCGGTGCCGGTCGAGACCACCTCTCGCGGGATCCGGGCCCGCTCGACGGCCGCTCTCTCCTCGACGCCTTTCCGGCGGGGCTCGCCATGGTTCACTTCTTGCACCCAGGCCTCTCGCCCCGGACTATCGTCCCTCCGGACGCTCATAAGGACGACCTGGGCTGCGGCGTAGCGCAGGTGAGCACCGGGGAGGGGGAGGGGGGAACGCGAGCCTAGGTGGGACGCCAGGCCCCTGGCGAGCACGGCGAGTCGTCGGGGACTGTGTTGAGGCACTTGTTGGCTCGTTTGACCGACGCGGGGGTAAAGTCTGAAGAGGCTGAGCCCCCTGCCAGGCTTCTATCTTTTATGGGAAGTGCATGCCGGAGAAGAGTTTTCCTCCCAGGGCGTCCCAGCCTTGGAGCCGAGCGAGCAGACCCTGCGCAGCTGAGAGGAGGGGCGGCGGGATGAGTCCCGCCTCCCGCGTGACCTTGGGCGAGTCCCCTGCTCAGGTCTCTGATTCTCAACTGTGCCTGCGAGGGCGGCAGCTATTTTGCAGGGTGGTGTAAATGTAGACGTAAGTGCTGGGCATGGCTTTAGACTTGGCCCGTAGTAGACGGTGGCGCTTTTTGTCATGATGCACCCAAATGCCTCAAACCTCGACCGTTCCCCGTGTGTTGGGGATCTGTTGCTTCCCAGAGGCCGTGACCTGTCGGTCCCGGGATCGTTAACAGGAAAGACCTTCTGAGCCCGGCGGGGGGCACTGGAGCCCGGAAGACTGAAATTCCTTAAATTCCACGTGTTTGTTTCCCTCTCTTTTCCGTCGGAATGCCTGTTAGACTAAACTGAGTAAAATGCAAACCAAAAGAGTTTGTATTTGGCGCCTACTGTGTGTCAGGTATTGCATTTCTAGAGTAATCTCGGATTTTTTTGTAGGCATCTTACTGGTGTAATACAGGAAATTGAGAACCGTTCCTTGACTTTCTAATGATCTGGAGCCTGACATCAGTTGTTCTGATGTCAGACTCCATGTTCTACAACATCCCAAGGGCTACCGCTCTTAGAACTCAAAATCTAATGAACGCTCAACCCACAATTAGTATGGGGGGGGGGAAGGAAGTATCCTGAGTGAGGTTGTACTTTACACGCTGACGCCGTGTTGGCTTTTGTGTCCTTCAAAGATCTAGCCTGTATTCCTGTAGACCCTTTTGGACTCACTTTTGAAAGCTGCCTAAATAATTTGTAAATTTGTTTGTAGCTAATGGAAAAGCTGCGTTTTTAATGTATGTACTGATACAGCGTATCAAGCACATTTTTTGTTGGCGCTGACTGGAATTGAAAAACAAGGTTTTCTTTAGAAAAGTGATCAGACTAATAATCCATTTTCTGTCTGGTTCCATACTGTACTGTGTACACTCGTTTTTTTGGTTAAGATTTTATTTTTAATTAATTTTAAAAGTTGTACAATGCATGAATACTTTTCCTTTAGATATATTTCTCTATGCTGTTTTTAATTTTATTTAGCAGTGTTTTGTAGTTTTTGGTGTAAAGGTCTTTTACATATTTTGTTAAATTTATCCCTGTTTTTGGTAGTACTGTAAATACTTTTTTTTTTTTTTTTTTTTTTTTGCGGTACGCGGGCCTCTCACTGTTGTGGCCTCTCCCATTGCGGAGCACAGGCTCCAGACGCGCAGGCTCAGCGGCCATGGCTCACGGGCCCAGCCGCTCCGCGGCATGTGGGATCTTCCCGGACCGGGGCACAAACCTGTGTCCCCTGCATCGGCAGGTGGACTCTCAACCACTGCGCCACCAGGGAAGCTCTGTAAATACTTTTTAACAGTTTATAATTTGGGGGGTATATTGATCTTGTATCCTACAACTTCGCTAAAGCCACCTATTTTCTCCAGTTTTTTTAAGATTTCTTAAGATTTTCTTTACAATCTGTCATCTGCAAATAAAGGCAGCTTTACTTATTCTCTTTCAGTCTGTGCTTTTTATTTTCTTTTTTTTAAAATGCATTTTCTAGGACCTTTTGTAGAATGTAGAAGTGGTGAGAATAGACATATTTGTATTGTTCTAGATCTTTCACCTCCAAGTATGATACTGGCTGTAGGTTTTTCTGTTAGATGCCCTTTGTCAAATTAAGGAATTTTTCTTCTATTCCTAGTTTAATGAGTTTTTTTTGTGTGTGTGGTACGCGGGCCTCTCACTGTTGTGGCCTCTCCCGTTGCGGAGCACAGGCTCCGGACGCGCAGGCTCAGCGGCCATGGCTCACGGGCCCAGCCGCTCCGCGGCATGTGGGATCCTCCCAGACCGGGGCGCGAACCCATGTCCCCTGCATCAGCAGGCGGACTCTCAACCACTGCGCCACCAGGGAAGCCCTGTTTTTGTTTTTTTAAATCATGAATGTGTGTTGAATTTTGTTCAGTGCTTTTTCAGCATTTAATAAGATGTTTTTGTTCTTTATTGTGTTAATGTGCTGGATTTTATTGATTGTGAATTTAACTTTATATTCTAGGAATAAACACCACCTGGTCATGATGTATTATTTTTATATATCGAAGAATTCTATTGCTAATATTTTTGAAATATTGTTTATGTCCATGTTTATGAGGCAAATTGCTCTTTAAAAATATTTTATCTGGGAATTCCCTGGTGGTCCAGTGGTTAGGACTCTGCGTTTTCACTGCTGTGGGCCCGGGTTTGATCCCTAGTCTAGGAACTAAGATCTCACAAGCCACGCGGCAAGGGCAAAAAAAAAAAAAAAAAAATTATCTGGTTTTAGTATCTAGATAATGTTGGCCTTAAAATATGAGTTGGGAAGTGTTCCCTATTCAGTTTTTTGAGTTTGTGGGATATTGGTATTATTTATTCCTTAGATGTTTAACAGAATTCACCAGTGAAACCACTGAGACTTTAATTTCTTTGGGGGATTTAAAAAAAAATTTATTTTATTTTATTTTATTTTTTAATTTTTATTTTATATTGGACTATAGTTGATTTACAATGTTGTGTTAGTTTCAGGTGTACAGCAAAGTGATTCAGTTATACATATATCTATTCTTTTTCAAATTCTTTTCCTCTTTAGGTTATTACAGAATATATTGAGCAGAGTTTCCTGTGCTATACAGTAGGTCCTTGTTGGTTATCTGTTTTAAATATAGTAGTGTGTTATGTCAATCCTAAACTCCCAATTTATCCCTCCCCCTGAGGGAAGGTTTTAAACTATATCTACTTCTTGGGGGAAGTGCTCATAAATTTTGATATATTGTTAAAAATACTTTATAAGTACTGTTAAGAGTCCTTCTTTGACCCATGGGATATTTAGAAGTGTACTGCCTAATTCCCAAATAGTTGGGGATGTTCCACATATCTTTTTGTTTAATGCAAATACATTGTTGTCAGAAAACATGCTCTATGATTTCAATCCATTTATATTTATTGAGATTTGTTTTATGGCTCAGATATTATCTATCTTGGTGCATGTTCATGTGTACTTAAAAGGAGTATGTGTTCTGTAGTTGGGTATAGTATTCTATGAATGTCAGGTCAAGTTGATTGAGAATGTTAATCTATATTCATTTTTTTTTTTGGCCACACAGTGTGGCATGCAGGATCTTAGTTCCCCTACCAGGGATCCAACCTGTGCCCCCTGCAGTGGAAGCGCAGAGTCCTAAGCACTGGACTGCCAGGGATTTCCCAATGTTAATCTATATTCTTATTCATTTTCCATCTACTTGTTTTTATCAGTTGCTGAAGACAAGTGTTAACTTCCAACTGTAATCATCAATTTTTCTGTTTATTCTTTCAGTTTTTACTTTATGAACTTTGAAGCTGTTAGTAAGTGCATATACATTAGGAATTATGTCTTCTTGATGAATTCATCCTTTTATCATTATGAAATGTCCATCTTGATTTCTGATAATATTCTTTTCCTGAAGGCTTCTTTTTCTGACATTAACATAGTCACTCCAGGCTCCGTATGGTTAGTGTTTTTTAAACAATGCTGTGTTGTTTAAAGCCCATCTCTTGTAAACAGCAGGCTTGCTTTTTTAATCCAGTTTGACAATCTGTGCCTTTTAAATTAGAGTAAATATAATTATCAAAATTGTTGTGTTTAAGTTGCTGTTTGTGTTCTATTTGTCCTATGTGTTTGTTGTCGTGTTTCTCCTTTGCCTGGCTTCTTTTCAAATGAGTATACACATATATATTTTGTGGCCATGCTGCGCAGCTTGCGGAACCTTAGTTCTGCGACCAGGGATTGAATTTGCACCCTCAGAAGTGAAAGCATGGAGTCCTAACCACTGGACTGCCAGGGAATTCCCTCAGTTGAGTATTTTTAAAGTTTCATTTTATCTCTTCTGTTGACTTACTAGTTCTGTTCCTCTCCTTTCCCTGCCCCACCCCAACTCTCTTTAATGGTCACTCAAAGATAGCAGTTTTTAAATGTGGACTCAAGACCTCTGGGGTCTCTAAGACTGCATTCTCTTTCATTAAGTCACACATTAATGAAATTTGCAAAAATGTAAAACAGTGCTGCCGTTGTCACTAAACTTTTAAAAATTCTTTTTGAAAATATAGCTGTTTTAAAAAAATGTTCTTTCTTGGGAATTCCCTGGAGGTCCAGTGGTTAGGACTTGGTGCTTTTACTGCCGAGGCCAGGGTTCAATCCCTGGTCTGGGAACTAAGATCCTGCAAGCCACACGGTGTGGCCAAAAAAAAAAAAAATGTTCTTTGTGTCAACATTTGATTTTTATTTTAACTTTTATTATTTCTAAATGAATTAATACATATTTTAAAGATTTCTTAGTTTTAATGCAGAAAATGTTGAAAGATGTAATACAATTTTTAAGAGTATAAAGGGGTTCTAAGTTTGAGAGTCACAGCTCCAGGTTTTAAAATATACATGTTTGACTTACCACAGTCTACTTTTAAATATATCGCTTCACCTTACAACAGTATTCTTTCATTTTCTAACCTCTTTCCTGTACTTTGTACTTTTGAAATAATACATTTTACTTCTCCATGTTAGAAATTGCACAATATATTGTTTTTACTTTTTCTTTGATCAATCATTTCTTAAAGGAATTAGGAAATAAGAAAAAAAGTCTGAAAATGTCTTTATTTTACTTTTATTTCTGAAAGATATTTTCATTGCACTTAGTTTTTCTTTTTTTTTTAATATTTATTTATTTGGCTGCACTGGTTCTTAGTTGTGGCATGCGACATCTTTAGTTGTGGCATTCTAACTCTTAGTTGTGGCACATGGGATCTAGTTCCCTGACCACGGATCAAACCTGGGCCCCCTGCATTGGGAGCGTGGAGTCGTAACCGCTGGCCCACCAGGGAAATCCCTGAAAATGTTATTTCATTGTCTTCTGGCTAGTATTGCTTCTGATGAAAATTTAGTGGTCATACTTCCTTTTTTTTTTTTTTTTAAACTGTGTCCACATTACCTCTGGTTCCCCCCTCCCCCAGTCTTAAGGTTTTTCTCTTTATTGTTGGTTTCTAGACATTTATTATGTTGTGGTATCTTTTGTTTATTTCACTTTGGGTCCATTTTTGCTTCTGGGATCAGTGGGTTTATATTTTGTATCTAAAGTCAATATTTTTTGACTTTTTAAAAAAGAAAGCTATTAAGTTTGTTGTTCTTTGTACCTGGTGAATTAACTGTGTAATTCAATAAATATTACACTGTAAAATAATTTCATAGATTCCAAGTGTAGGACATTGTCCTCCTTGACCATTATTTCTTAAAATATTTTTTCTTCTCCAATAACTCCTCTCTTCTGGAGTTTTAATTATACATTTGTATTAAACTGCTTAAGATTGTCCCTTGGAGTTCTATGATTCTCCACTTTTTTTTTCCCAGACTTTTTCTGTTTCAGTTTAGATAGTTTCTATTGCGCTACCTAACTTCACTTATCTTTAATTTTGTAGTATCTAATCTGTTGATAATATCATCTAATGTGTTGTTTACATTAAATAATGTATTTTTCAACTCTGAAAGTTCCATTTGGGTCTTTTTCAGATCTTGCACTTCTGTGTTGAGATTGCATATTTATTCCCTCATTATATTCATATTCTCCTCTATATCCATGAATTATAATATCTGTTTTAAATTTCTTGTCTGCTAATTATGTTATTTCTGGGTTCCTTCCTCCCTCCCTCCCTTCCTGGCATTGCGCAGCTTGTGGGATCTCAGTTCCCTGACCAGGGATTGAACCTGCACCCTAGGCAGTGAAAGTGAAAGCACGGAGTCCTAACCACTGGACCTCCAGGGGATTCCCTGGGTCTGTTTCTGTTGACTAATTTTATTTTCTGTCCTGATTCTTACCATATTTTATTGTAAGCTAAACTTTATGGATACTATTGTATTTAGATTTTTGTCGTCTTCCTGAGTCAGGCCTATATGTGAGGTTTTTAAAACAGATTTTTTTTTTAGGGGGGACCATGCCTTGGGGCATGCGGGTCCTTAGTTCCGTGATCAGGGATTGTATTCGTGCTCCCAGCAGTGGAAGTACATATTCCTAATCACTGGACCGCCAGGGAATTCCCTGAGGTTTTAATTTTTAAATTTTTGTTCAATTATTTTTTAAAAATTTATTATTTATTTATTTTGTCTGCATTGGGTCTTAGTTGCAGCACACATGATCTTTTTTTTTTTTTCTTTTTTTTGCGGTATGCGGGTCTCACTGTTGTGGCCTCTCCCGTTGCGGAGCACAGGCTCCGGACGTGCAGGCTCAGCAGCCATGGCTCACGGGCCCAGCCGCTCCGTGGCATGTGGGATCTTCCCGGACCGGGGGACGAACCCGTGTCCCCTGCATCGGCAGGCGGACTCTCAATCACTGCGCCACCAGGGAAGCCCACACGATCTTCATTGAGTCATGCAGGATCTTTCATTGCGGTGCACGGGCTTCTCTCTAGTTGTGGCATGCAGGTTTTCTCTCTCTGGTTGTGGCACAAAGGCTCCAGGGCACGTGGGCTCTGTAGTTTGGGGCACACAGGCTTTCTTGTTGAGACGCTCAAGTTCAGTAGTTGTGGCATGCGGGATCCTAGTTCCCTGACCAGGGATCGAACCCTGGTCCCCTGCATTGGAAGGCGGATTCTTTTTTTTTTTTTTTTTTTTTGCGGTACGCGGACCTCTCACTGTTGTGGCCTCTCCCGTTGCAGAGCACAGGCTCCAGACGCGCAGGCTCAGTGGCCATGGCTCACAGGCCCAACTGCTCTGCAGCATGTGGGATCCTCCCGGACCGGGTCACGAACCCGTGTCCCCTGCATCGGCAGGCGGACTCTCAACCACTGTGCCACCAGGGAAGCCCAGAAGGCAGATTCTTTACCACTAGATCGCCAGGGAAGTCCCCACTGAGGTTTTTAAAGTGCTATTGTGGGGAATTCCCTGGCAGCCCAGTGGTTAAGACTCTGCGCTCCCAAGCGCAGGGGGCACGGGTTTGATCCATGGTTGGGGAACTAAGATCTCGCATGCCACATGGTGTGGCCAAAAATCAAATCAAAAGAAAACAAAAATGCTATTGTAAATTTTTTAAATTTAATTTTCCAATTAATTGTCAGTTGTATATAAAATGCAGCTTTTGTTTTGTTTTGTTTTTTTACCTTGTACCCATTAAAGCATGTTCATTAGGAGAGTTATATAGTACTGTTTATATTTTAGAAATGATGAGTCTAAACTCTGGGTAGAGATGGATTGGAAAAGGATTAAGAGTGAAAGTAGAGAAACTAATTTGTAGTTTTTTAGTATTCTAGGAAAAGATATGGTAGTGACTTGGATTAGAAATTAGTAGTGGAGCTAGAAAGAAGGGGATGAACTAGAAATTTATTTGGGAGGTTTAACAGTCATACTCACAGCAGGAAATAGATGACACATTCAGAATAGGGATAATTTAATGAGAGTTTAATTAAGGGACTACTTCCAAAGATAAGGGAGAGGTATGGAAAACCACAATAATATGCTACTCAATGTCCAGTAACAGTAGCTATTGCCACCCCTAGGCCCAAAGGACCTCTCAGAAGGAATATCTTAGTTCATCTGGGCCGCTATAACTAAAATACTGTAGACTGGGTGACTTATAAACAACATAAATTTATTTCTCACTGTTCTGGAAGCTAGGAAGTCCAAGATCAAGGTGCTGGGGATTTGGTGTCTGGTGAGAGCCCAATTCCTGGTTCATATACATCTTTTTACCGTGTTCTCACATGGCAGAAAGGACAAGGGAACTCTCTGGGGTCTCTCTGATAGGGGCACTACTTCCATTCAGTGAGGGCTTCACCCTCGTGACCTAATGACTTCCTGAGGTTCCTCCCTCCAGATATCATCAAATTAGAGGTTAGATTTCAACATAAGAATTTTGGGGGGACTTTCCTGGTGGTGCAGTGGTTAAGACTCCACGACCCAATGCAGGAGGCCTGGGTTCAATTCCTGGTCAGGGAACTAGATCCCACATGCTGCAACTAAGAGCCTGCAGGCCACAAGTGAAGGTCCCACTGGCCTCAACTGAAGATCTCACATGCGGAACTAAAGATCCCGCATGCTGTAATGAAGATCTTGCAGGTGGCAATGGAGATCCCGCGTGCCATAAGTAAGACCTGGTGCAGCCAAATAAATAAATAAATATTAAAAAAAAAAAAACTTCAGAAGAATGCAAACCTTTAGTCAGTAGCAGGAGAGAGGACTGATTTTAGAGGAGTGATGAGGGAGACATAGCCAGCCCAGGGTACTTTAAAAGAGAAAGAGCTGGGGAAATTATCTGAAGTGATTCCACACAAGTCACCTCAGAGTAGAGGTAGAGAAGATTAAGGAGTGGGTCTGGGTGTGAGGTAGGTAGCAAATGGAAGATGTCTGGCACAAGTAGAACCAACAGGATTTGCTAATTTATTGGATGTCTGTCTTGTGTGGGATGTTGATTAAGGGCAAGGAAATGTCAGTAAAGATTAAGCAGCTGAGTAGATGTGATGCTGTTTACTGAGTAGGGAAAGACCGGGGAAGTTCAGTTTCATACATGGTGAGTTTGAAGTATTTGTGACACAGTTAAGTAGATATGTCAAGGAGACAATTGGTTATCTAACACTGTGGCTTAAAGAGAGATCTGACCTGGAGGTAGTAATCTAGAATTCATTGGATTTATAGATAATATTTAGAATCATGTAATCAGTAGTTAGATATTATAGAGGCAGAGTCGTTAGTCATTAATGGTCTTGATGGGAAATCAATCTCTAAAACATGCTACTGATTTATAAATCAAAAACCAGTAACAGAATACTGTAGTATAATTCTATTTATATAAAGTTCAAAAACATGCAGAACTAAACAGTATTCAGGATAATGATTACCTCTGGGTGAAGGGATGAGGAGTAGCATCAGGGAAGGGTATACAAGGAACTTCAAAAATTTGGTATATTCTATTTAAGCTGTGTGGTGAATACAAGAATGTTTTAAAAGTATTTATATATATATATATTTTACTGTGTTCGAGTTCTTTTTATTTTTATTATTTATTTATTTATCTATCTATCTATCTATCTATTTATTTATTTATTTGCGGTACGTGGGCCTCTCACTGTTGTGGCCTCTCCCGTTGCGGAGACAGGCTCCGGACGCGCAGGCTCAGCAGCCATGGCTCACGGGCCCAACCGCTCCGCGGCATGTGGGATCTTCCCAGACCTGGGCACGAACCTGTGTCCCCTGCATCGGCAGGCGGACTCTCAACCACTGCGCCACCAGGGAAGCCCCCTATTTATTTATGTTTAACATCTTTATTGGAGTATAATTGCTTTACAATGGTGTGTTAATTTCTGCTCTATAACAAAGTGAATCAGCTATACATATACATATATCCCCATATCTAAAAATATTTATATTGTTTTATATTTTATTATATTATTTAAATATTTTACATATGTTCTAAACATCTTTTATATGGATTTAATCTTTACTGTATTTAAAAAATATTTATTTGCTTTTGCTGGGTCTTTAGTTGCAGCACATGGGCTCCTTAGTTGTGACATGTGAACTCTTAGTTGCAGCATGCATGTGGGATCTAGTTCCCTGACAGGGATTGAACCCCGGCCTCCAGCATTGGGAGCACGGAGTCTTAACCACTGCACCACCAGGGAAGTCCCCTTTACTGTATTTTGAAAACGAGGCTGCCATGTCCAATAATATGGCAAATAATGTCATAAAGTCTTAAAAGAAAATATTCTGGATAAAATATAACAAACACTTTCAAATGCAAAGTAAGGAAAATCCCGAGCATCCCCACCCAATTCAAAGAAGCTGGAAATCACCACTGTAAGCAGGCCCTAAAATAACCAAAGATTAGAGACTAGACATTTGCCAAAAGCCGGCGGGAAGTTTGAATGGAGACTGTGAACTGTAATATATACATATATATGTGTATATGTAAACATGGGTTGACAAAGCCTGGTCATACTTCAGTGAAATGGTAGGTCTAAAACAATCTGCTTATGGGAAAGGGAAACAGGGAAGCTTGTCAGTTTTGGCTTGGATTTTGAGTGAGAAAAATATGTCCTAAAAATTTGCTATGACAGGTCTGTCCTCATACAGACTAAGGGTTTTCACTGACATTTCTAGCTTGGTTCAGGAAATGTGTAGCTGAGAAATTATCAAAATGGCCCCTGGTGATGCTCCTAAGTAAGTAGCATTTAGCATAATCTCTCTGATGTGACATATCTTCTTCCCAGGCTTCACAGGAGTCTAGTAAACTCTCACTAAAGATTAGCTCATGGACTTCCCTGACAGTCCAGTGGTTAAGACTCTGCACTCCCAATGCAGGGGGCATGGGTTCGATCCCTGGTCAGGGAACTAAGATCCTGTATGCCATGCTGTGTGGCCTTAAAAAAAAAAAAAGTAGCTCACAATCTTAAATTATAAAACATGAACCTCTATGATTAAGAGTCAACAGAGGGACTTCCCTGGTGGTCCAATGGTTAAGACTTTGCCTTCCAATGCAGGGGGTGCAGGTTCAGTCCCTGGTCAGGGAGCTAAGATCCCACATGCCTCACAGCCAGAAAAGCAAAACATAAAGCAGAAGCAATATTGAAACAAACTTAATAAAGACTTTAAAAATGGTCCACATTAAAAAAAAAAATCTTAAAAAAATCAACAGAATCAATAACTAACAGAATTAGATTCCCAGGGACTTCAGAAAATGGTATTACCAAAACAGTATAAAATAAGTGTATTTAAAATTTATTAAAGAAATAAAAGATGAAATAAAAATGAAAAAGAACAATATACAATTCAACAATGAAGAACTAAATGCCACAGAATAAAGAAATAGTAACCTGGAAGATAGATCTAGAGAAATTACCCACAGGAAGCAGAATTTCCATTTTCACATGGGCATATGAACCAATTCTAGGTATGAGACCCAAGTAAAAGTCCGCTGAGACTGTTTCAGGGAATTTTTTTGCTTTGTTGGCTCCTTTCTGACATGAATTCTGAAATGGCGAGGATTTGGAGCAGTTGAAACTCTCATATGTTCTTTTGGGAATGCAAAATAGTACAGTCACATTCTAAGAACGGGTTAGCACTCTGTTATGTAAAGTTAAATACATGCTTAACATGTAGGAAGTGTTGAATTCCAGGGACCCAGGAATCCCATTTTTAGGTAACTACCCAAGAAAAATGAAAACTGTGTTCCCACAAGACTTTGTGAATAGTTATAGCAGCTTTATTCAAAATTGTCAAAAACTTCAAGTAATCCAGATGCCCTTCAGTTGGTGAATAAAGAAATTGTGGTATATTCATTGCAGTGGAATGCTTCTCAGCAATAAAAAGGAACGAATTACAAAAACATGTAGCAACACAGATGAATCTTTGTTAAATGCATTATGCAAAATGAAAGATGTCAGATTCAAAAGGCCCAGTTACTTAATGATTCTACTTATATGACATTTTGGAGAAGGCAGAACACTGGGGACAGAACGAAGATAAGTGGTTGCTTGGGGTTGGTGGGAGGGATTGTCTGCAAAGGGACACTAGAGAATTTTTGGGTCATGGAACTGTTCTATATCTTTATTATGGTGGTAGTACACGACTGTATGCATCAGTCAAAACTCGTTGAACTAACTACACCAAAAAGTAATTTTTTTGCTATATGTAAATTATACCGCAGTTAAAAGAAAAACAAAAATGAATAACAGGATAGTGATTACAGCGTGCAGAGTAAACTTACTGAAGAAATATGGTTGAAGAGGATGTGGGGGTCAACAGAAGGCTTTTGTTTTTAAGGCAAATAATAGAGCATAAATTGTATGTTAAGAGTGATCCAGGGGCTTCCCTGGTGGCGCAGTGGTTAAGAATCCGCCTGTCAGTGCAGGGGACACAGGTTCGAGCCCTGGTCTGGGAAGATCCCACATGCTGCAGAGAAACTAAGCCTGTGTGCCACAACTACTGAGCCTGCACTCTAGAACCCACGAGCCACAACTGCTGAGCCCAGTGCCACAACTGCTGAAGCCCGCGTGCCACAACTACTGAGGCCTGTGTGCCTAGAGCCTGTGCTCTGCAACAAGAGAAACCACCGCAATGAGAAGCCCGCACACTGCAACGAAGAGAAATCTCCGCTCACCGCAACTAGAGAAAGCCCACCACAGCAATGAAGACCCAACATAGCCAAAAATAAATAAATTTATTGGAAAAAAAAAAAAGGGGTGATCCATTTGATGGGAATTCCCTGGTGGTCCAGAGGTTAGGACTTGGTGCTTTCACTGCCTGGGCTCAGGTTCAGTTCCTGCTCAGGGTACTAAGATCCCGCAAGCTGTGTGGCCTGGCCAAAAAAAAAAAAAGAATGATCCATTTGAGAATGAGAGTTTGAAGATGTGCATGAATGAAGAAATAACAAGGAGGGGCTAAGGCAGGAGGGATGAAATCCAGCCAGCACACGTGGAAGTGTTGGTCTTTGCAAGGAGGTACATGTTTTCCGTATAAGAGGAGACCAAGGAAAAGATGCATGCAGTTCCAAACTAAATTTGATGGTGAGGTGGCTTCATCTTTCTCACTGAAGTGAGCCAGATTCTGTTACCAGCATGAAATGGGTTTGAGGAACAAGTAGAAGGCATGAAATAATTCTTGCCTGATGGTGAGAAAATGCCCTGTCTAAAGAGACCTTGAAGGATTTCCAGCTACTGAGGGCTCATTTGAAGTTAATGTTTATGAATTTTCCATGACATACTATGTTGTGTGACTCTTCCCCTCTTCTTTTTTTAAAAAATATTTATTTATTTATTTTTGGCTGTGTTGAGTCTTAGTTGCGGCACACAGGGTCTTCATTGAGGCATGTGGGATCTTTCATTGTGGTGCACGGGCTTCTATCTAGTTGTGGCCTGCAGGTTCCAGGGTGTGTGGGCTCTGTAGTTTGGGGCACGTGAGCTCTGTAGTTTGGGATACATGGGCTCTAGTTGAGGTGTGGGAGCTCAGTAGGTGTGGCGCGTGGGCTTAATTGCCCCGTGGCATGTGGGATCTTAGTTCCCTGACCAGGGATCGAACCCAGGTCTCCTGCATGGTAAGGTGGATTCTTTACCACTGGACCACCAGGGAAGTCCCCTCTTCCCCTCTTCATAGATGATTAGCTGCTGGGTGTTGCCATAAAAAAGGTGAACAGTGAAGTTCTTCCAGGAGAATGTCTTAGAGTGTAATGGAGGAGAGGGAACAAGGAGTTGAGGATATGTGTAAAGGAGTAATTTATACTTCGGACTATGGAGGGAATTCAATCAGTTAAAAGTGAGGTGGAGGTCAGCGAATGTATTGCATGTTGAAACCTTTGACAAAAATGCAATCTCTGGCTAATCACTCTCTCTTCATGTCTGAGTGCCATACCTTTCAAATATATATTTTTAAAAATTTATTTATTTGGCTGCACCGGGTCGTGGTTGCAGCATGTGGGATCCGTAGTTGCAACATGCGAACTCTTAGTTGAGGCATGTGGGATCTACTTCCCTGACTAGGGATCGAACCCAGGGCCCCTGCATTGGGAACATGGAGTCCTAGCCACTGGACCACCAGGAAGTCCCTCAAATATTTGTAGAATGAACAAATGCTAGTCTCTTAGAGAAGATGTTTTACATCTGTCAGTTCTAATTCTTCTGCAGCCTCCTGGGTATAGCAACGTTTTACAGTGTGAACACTTATAAGGGTGGGAATAGGCAGGCCTTCTTATCCTCTGGCATGTAGTAACCATTCAATAAATATTTGTTGAATGAATGACCATGTGATTTCTGCTTGATTAGTCCCTTATGTTGTATGAAATTGTCAGATTTATTGGATGTATTCCACACTAAACTGTTAGCTCCCAAAGGATTAGAACTATATCTTACTCATCCCTGTATTTTCAGTGGCTGGCAGAGAACAGGAGATAAGTGAAGAGTTGAGAGAACTTAATTTTTTTAAAAAATACAACAGAAGCTACAACAGATAGAAGTGTCTTCCATTCAGTTAATAGTTGGAATAAGGTAGTTTCATTACATATAAATCATTAGAGTGAGGAAAATGTATCTTAAGATATCCTCATTAAGTAGTTTGATGTATGGCATGACCACTTTTATGTTGTATTTTTATAGATGTGTTCTAACAAATTTCTTTGGGGGTTTGTTTGCTAGGAGGAGGCGTCTCCCTACTCTTTGGTCAACATCTGCCTGAATGTCCTGGTTGCTAACCTGGAGAAATTGTGTTCTGAAAGATCTGATGGAACACTTTGTCTTCCGGAGCATTGGAGTTTCCCTCAGGAATTAGCTGATCAATTCGTTGGGGTCATGACTTGGCAAGGTAATGATAAGGCTCCTTTATAGTGTACTTTTATAGCACTTTACTGTTTGAAAAGCACTTTCACATATAATTCCTGTTTTGCTCCTCACAGCAACCCGGTGAGAAATACAGAAGTTATTCCCATTTTATTTGTGTGGAGGTTGGTTCTCCGAATCTTTCTGGGATCCCTTGATGGAAATTGTCTTACATCTGGGCTTGCCCTGCTCTTGCTATAGTCTCATCTCCCATTCTTTTCTTTGTGAATATGAACCTTTAAATTTTTTTCCTTTACCTCCTATTGTAGTGGGGCTTTCAAAGAGCTATGTTTAATTTGCAATGTTACAGTTTTTTCTTAATGAAAAATTTTGGGGGGTAACACATTATTGAGATAAAATTCACGTACTGTATAATTCATCCATTTAAAGTATACAATTCAGTTTTTTTTTTATTTTTTTAGTATATTCACAGATTTGTGCAGCCATCATCACAGTCAATTTTCATCACCTTAAAAAAAATCTCCTTATCCATTCCACCCTAGTTTTAAGCAGTCATAATCTACTTTCTACCTGTACGGATTTGCCTTTTCTGAACATTTAATATAAATGGAATCATTCAACATGTGGCCTCTTGTGTCTGGCTTCTTTCACTCAACATAGTATTGTCAAGGTTCATCCATGTTGTAACATCAATCACGACTGAATTTTTATGGCTGCATAATATCCCACTGTATTGAGATACCCCTTTTTATTCATTTCTCAGTTGATGAACATTGGGTTATTTTTACATTTTGGCTATTATAAATAATGCTACTATAAACATTAGTGTACACATTTGTGTGTGGGCATATGTTTTTATTTCTTTTGGGTGTATACCCAGGAGTGGAATTGCTGGATTAATTGCTGGATAAAATGGAAGTGCTGGATTTGGGTGTATACCCAGGAGTGGAATTGCTGTGTTTAACTTTCTGAGGAACTTCCAAACTCTTTTCCAAAGTGGCTGCACCGTTTTATGTTCCCACCAGCAGTGTTACAAGAGTTCAGATTTCTCCACATCCTCATCAAAACTTGTTATCTGACTTTCTGATAGCCATCCTGGTGGATGTGAAGTGGCATCTATTGTGATTTTGATTTGCATTTCCCTAGTGACTAATTATATTGAGCATTTTTTCATGTTCTTGTTGGCCATTTGTTTATTCTCTTTGGAGAAGGCTCTATTCAGATTTTTTGCCTATTTCTTATTAGGTTATTTGTCTTTTATTATTGAGTTGTAAGATATGTCCCTCATCAAACATGGTTTGCAGTTATTTTCTCCCATTCTATAGATTGTCTTTTCACTTAGTTGATAGTGTCCTTTTACTCACAGAAGTTTTTAATTTTGATGAAGTCCAATTTATCTTTTGTTGCTTATGCTTTTGGTATCGTATCTAAGAATCCATTGCCAAAGCCATTGCAAAGTCCTAAAGATTTTACACCTACATTTTCTTTTAAGAGTTTCATTGCTTTCACTCTTATGTTTAGTACTTTGGTCCATTTTGAAATAATTTTTGGCATGAGGTGTAAGGGTCCAGCTTCATTATTTTGCATGTGGCTATACAGTTGTCCCAGCACTATTTGTTAAAAAGGCTGTTCTTTTTTTTGTGTTGAATAGTCTTGGCATCCTTGTTGGAAATCAGTTGACCATTGATGTATGGGTTTATTTTTGTACTCTCAATTCTATTCCATTGATCGATGTGTCTATCCTTATGTCAGTACCAAGTAGCTTGATTACTGTTTGCTTTGTAGTGAGTTTTGAAATTGTTAAGTGTGAGTCTTCCAACTTTGTTCACCTTTTTCAGGATTGTTTTGGTTATTCTGGGTTCCTGATATTTCCATGTGAATTTGAGAATTGACTTGTCAATTTCTACAAACAGTCCACCTGGGATTTGAATAGGAATTGCATCAAATATGTATAATCAATTTGGGGATTTTTGCCATCCTAACAGCATTAAGTCTTCTGATCCATGAATATGATGTCTTTCTATTTATTTAGATCATCTTTAGTTATTTTCACCAGTGTTTTACCATCTTAACGATCTGAAATCCTTAATACATGAGCATGGGAGAGCTTTCTATTTATTTAAAATAGATCTTTAATTTATTTCAACAATGTTTTCTAATTTATGGGTATAAGTTTACATCTTTGTTAAATTTATTTCTAAGTATTTTATTCTTGATCCTGTTACACAATTGCTTTCTTAATTTCATTTTTGGATTGTTCATTTTTAGTGTACAGAAATCCAATTGATTTTTTTTTTTTCCAATTGATTTTTTAAAATTATTTTTAAAATTTTTATTAGGCTGTGCCATGCGGCATGTAGGATCTTAGTTCCCCATCCAGGGATCAAACCCGTGCCCCCTGCATTGAAAGCACGGAGTCTTAACCTCTGGACCACCAGGGAAGTCCCTACAATTGATTTTTTATGTTAATCATATACCCTGGAAACTTGCTGAATTGATTTATGTGTTCTAATAGTTTAAAGGATTTCTTAGAATTTTCTGTATACAAGATCATGTCATCTGCAAATGGAAATGGTTTTACTTCTTCCTTTCCAATTTGGATGCCTTTTATTTGATTTTCTTGTCCAACTTCCCTGGCTAGAACCTCCAATACAAAGTTGAAGTATTGAAACATTCACCCTTTTCTTTTCCTGATCTTAGGGGGAAAGCATCTAGTCTTTTACCATTAAGAGTGATTTTAGCTTTGGGTTTTTTGTAATTGCCCTTAACAGGCTGAGGAGGTTCCCTTCTATTTTAGTTTGTTGAATGTATTCATCAGGAAGAGGGTGTTGGCTTTTTCTGCATTTGTTGAAATGTTCACGTGGGTTTTGTTTTTTATTCTTTTAATGTGGTGTATTACATTAATTTGCTTTTGGATGTTAATCCATGCTTTTCTGGGATAAATCCCACTTGGTCACATTGTATAAATCTTTTTGTTTATTACTAGATTCAGTTTGCTGGTAATTTGATGAAGATTTTTGCATCCATAATTTAAAAGGATTTTGATCTGTGATATTCTGTTCTTGTGATGTCTTTTTTTTTTTTTTTTTTTTTTTGCGGTACGTGGCCCTCTCACTGTTGTGGCCTCTCCCGTTGTGGAGCACAGGCTCCAGACGCGCAGGCCCAGCGGCCATGGCTCACGGGCCCAGCCGCTTCACAGCATGTGGGATCCTCCCGGACCAGGGCACGAACCCGTGTCCCCTGCATCGGCAGGCGGACTCTCAACCACTGCGCCACCAGGGAAGCCCTCTTGTGATGTCTTTATATGGATTTTTGGCATCAGGATAAAACTGACCTCAATGAATTGGGAGGTGTTCTTTCTTTTTTTTTTTTTTAGAGGAGTTTGTGAAGAATTGGTATGTATTCTTCTTTAAATGTTTGGTAGATTTCAACAGTAAAGCCCTCTTGGCCTCTTTATGTGGATAGTTTTTTGATGATTAATTCAATCTGTTTACTTGTTATAGGTCTATTCATATTGTCTGTTTCTTCTTCAGTAGCTTTGGTAGTTTGTGTTATTCTGTGAACTTATCCATTTCATTTAAATTATCATATTTATCAGCATACAGTCTGTTCATGATATTTCTTTACAATTCATTTTATTTCTGCAAGGTCAGTAGTTCTGTCCCTTTCAATTCTCATTCTAGAAATTTGAGTTCTCTTTTTTTCTTGGTCAGTAGAGCTAAGTTTTGTCAACTTTGTTGATCTTTTCAAAAACCATCTTTTGATTTCATTCATTTTTTTTTTTTACTTTATTTTCTTTTCTGTCCTCCATTTCATTAATTCTCATTATAATTTTTATTATTTCCTTCCTCCTGCTCATTTTGTGTTTGGTTTGCTTTTCTTTTCCCTGTGTCTTAAGGTAGAAGTTTAGGTTATTGATTTGAGAGCTTCTTTTTTAAATATATGCAATTAGAGCTATAAATTTCCTTCAAGCACTGCTTTAGCTGCATCCTGTAAGTTTTTGTATGTTGTCTTTATTTTTCATTCATCTCAAATTATTTTCTGATTTTTCCCTTTTGATTTCTTCTTTGACCCACTGCGTTTTAAGGAATATATTGTTTAATTTCCAAATACTTTTGAATTTCCAGATTTCTTTGTTATTAATTTTTAAATTCATTTAACTGTACTTTGAGAACATACTTTATTTCAGTTTTAAAAAATTTATTGAGATTTGTTTTTTGGCCCAATATATGCTCTATTTTGGAGAATGTTCCAAGTGCATTTGAGAAGAATATATATTCTGCCATTATTGGGTGAGTTGTTCTGTAGATTTCTGTTAGATCTAGTTGGTTTATAATTGTTTTAATCTTCTATTTCACTGTCAATCTTTTGTAGTTTTTCTGTATAGAAAATAGTTTTTTAATCCTTTTAGTTATTCATGCTAAATAGGATATACATGTACTTTTAAAATACATTGTTGGGACTTCCCTGGTGGCATGGTGGTTAAGAATCTGCCTGCCAATGAAGGGGACACGGGTTCGAGCCCTGGTCTGGGAAGATCCCACATGCCGCGGAACAACTAAGCCTGTGTGCCACAACTACTGAGCCCGTGCTCTAGAGCCCATGAGCCACAACTACTTAGCCCGCTTGCCACAACTACTGAAGCCTGCGTGCCTAGAGCCTGTGCTGTGCAACAAGAGAAAACACTGCAATGAGAAGCCCACGCACTGCAACGAAGAGCAGCCCCTGCTTGCTGCAACTAGAGAAAGCCCGTGTGCAGCAACAAAGACCCAATGCAGCCCCCCCAGCCTAAGAAAAAATACATGGTTAGATTTGATTTGCTAATATTTTGTTGAGTTTTTTTTGTTGTTGTTGAGGATTTTTGCATCTGTGTTCATGAGAGATATTGGTCTATAGTTTTCTTTCATAGTAGCTCTGTGGTTTGTTTCTTATTTTATTTTATTTTTTATTTATTTGGTTGCACCAGGTCTTAGTTGCGGCAGGCAGGCTCCTTAGTTGCGGCATGCAGGCTCCTTAGTCGTGGCTTGCAAACTCTTAGTTGCGGCATGCATATGGGATCTAGTCCCCTGACCAGGGATTGAACCCGGGCCCCCTGCATTGGGAGTATGGAGTCTTATCCACTGTTCCACCAGGAAAGTCCCAGGTGCTCTGTGGTTCTGGTGTTAGGGTAATGCTGGCCTCAAAGAATGAGTTAGGAGGTATCCACTGTGCTACTATGCTCTGAAAGAAATTGTAGAGAACTGGTACAATTTCTTCCTTAAATGTCTGGTAGAATTCACCAGTGAACCCATCCAGGTGCTTTTTGTTTTGGAAGGTTATTAATTATTGATTCAATTTCTTTAATAGATACAGATCCATTCACATTGTCTATTTCTTTTTGTGTGAGTTTTGGTAGATTGTGCCTTTCAAGGATTTGGTCCATTTAATTTAGGTTATCAAACTTGTGGGCATAGAGCTGTTCATAGTATTCCTTTCATATCCTTCTTTTAAAAAATTAATAAATTTATTTATTTTTGGCTGCATTGGGTCTTTGTTGCAGTGCACAGGCTTCTCATTGCGGAGGCGTCTCTTGCTGCGGAGCACAGGCTCCAAGCGTGCAGGCTTCAATAGCTGTGGCATGCAGGCTCAGTAGTTGTGGCTCATGGGCTCTAGAGTGCAGGCCCAGTAGTTGTGGTGCAGGCTCAGTAGTTGTGGCTCATGGGCTCTAGAGTGCAGGCCCAGTAGTTGTGGTGCATGGGCTCAGTAGTTGAGGCATGTGGGCCCTAGAGTGCAGGCTTAGTAGTTGTGGTGCACAGGCTTAGCTGCTCTGCGGCATGTGGGATCTTCCCAGACCAGGGCTCGAACCCATGTCCCCTGCATTGGCCGGTGGCTTTTCAACCACTGCACCACCAGGGAAGCCCATCATATTCTTTTTTTTTTTTGTGGTACGCGGGCCTCTCACTGTTGTGGCCTCTCCCCTTGCAGAGCACAGGCTCTGGACAGGCAGGCTCAGCGGCCATGGCTCACGGGCCCAGCCGCTCCGTGGTATGTGGGGTCTTCCCGGACCAGGGCACGAACCCGTGTCCCCTGCATTGGCAGGCGGACGGACTCAAACCCACTGCGCCACCAGGGAAGCCCCATCATATCCTTTTAATGTCCATGAGATCTGTAGTGATGTCCTCTCTCTCATTTCTGATATTAGTAATTTGTCTCTTTATTTTAGTCTGGCTAGAGTCTTACTGATTTTATTGGTCTTGTCAAAGAACCAGTTTATGGTTTTATTGATTTTTTCCTTTATTGATCTGAGGTAACATTGGTTTATAACATTACTAGTTTTACACGTACAGAATATATTTCTACTTCTCTATAGAAATATGGTGTACCCACCACCAAAAATTTAGTTTCCTCTGTCACCATACAGTTGATCCCCTTTACCTGTTTTGCCCTCCCCTCCACTTCTTCCTGTCTGATAAACACTACTCTGTTTTTTCTATCTACATGTTTCTGTTTGCTTTAGTTTTTCTTATTTTGTTTGTTTATATTCCACATAAGAGTGAAATTGTATGGTATTTGTCTTTCTCTGTCTGACTAATTTCACTGAGCATAATACCGTCAAGGTCCATCCATGTTGTCAGAAATGCTAAGATTTCATTTTTTTTAATGGCTGAGTAGTATTCCATTGTACATATTCCACATCTTCTTTATCCATTCATCTGTTGATGGGCACTTAGATTGTTTCCATATCTTTGTTATTGTAAACAATGCTGCAGTGACCATAGGGGTGCATGTATCTTTTTGAATTAATGTTTTTGTATTCTTTGGATAACTACCCAGAAGTGGGATAGCTAGATTATATGGCAGCTCTATTTGTAATTTTGTGGGACTCTCCATACTGTTTTCCATAGTGACTGCACCAATCTACATTCCCACTAACAGTGTATGAGGGTTCCCACATCCTTGCCAGTACTTATTTCTTGCCATTTTGATAATAGGGTTTTTTTGGTACATCATTCATCCTCTTTATTTTTTTAATTTTCAAATTTGTATATAATTTTTAAAGATTATAGTCCATTTACAGTTATTACAGAATACTGGCTATATTTACTGTGTTGTACAGTACATCTTCGTAGCCTTTCTTACACCAGTAGTTTGTACTTCCCAGTCCCCTACCTCTATTATTGCCCACATACACACACTGGTAATCACTAGTTTGTTCTCTATATCTGTGTGTCTTTTTCTTTTCTGTTATATTCACTAGTTTGTTGTATTTTTTTTAAGCTCCACATATAAGTGATATCATACAGTATTTGTCTTTGTCTGACTTATTTCACTTAGCATCATGCTTTCTGAATCCATCCATGTTGCTGCAAATGGGCAAAGTTTGTTCTCTTTTATGGTTGAGTAGTAGTCAATTTTATATAAATATAAATATATAAAATATATAAATATAAAAATTATATATAAAAATGTAATATATAAATATAAATGTTGTATATACACACACACAAACATATACACACCTTCTTTATCCATTCATCTTTATGTATGTTCCTGTTGCCATTTTCTTAATTATTTTGGGTTTGTTTTTGTAGGTCTTTTTCTCTTGTGTTTCCCACCTAGAGAAGTTCATTTAACATTTGTTGTAAGGCTGGTATCCATTCATCTGTTGATGGACACTTCGGTCGCTTCCATGTCTTTTTTAATTTTTTTTTAAATTTTATTTATTTATTTTTGGCTGCGTTGGGTGTTCGTTGTTGCGCGCGGGCTTTCTCTGGTTGCATAGAGCAGGAGCTACTCTTTGTTGCAGTGCATGGGCTTCCCATCGTGGTGGCTTCTCGTTGCGGAGCACAGGCTCTAGGCGCGTGGGCTTCAGTAGTTGTGGCTCGTGGTCTCTAGAGTGAAGACTCAGTCGTTGTGGTGCACGGGCTTAGTTGCTCCACAGCGTGTGAGATCTTCCTGGACCAGGGCTCGAACCCGTGTCCCCTGCATTGGCAGGCAGATTCTCCACCACTGCGCCACCAGGGAAGCCCTGCTTCTGTATCTTGGTAGTTGTAAATAACGCTGCTATGAACATTGGGATGTATGTATCTTTTCAGATTAGTGTTTTCATTTTTTCTTTGGATATATACCCAGGAGTGGAATTGATGGTCATATGGTAGTTCAGTTTTTTTGAGAAACCTCCATGATGTTTTCCCCAGTAGCTGTACCAATTTACATTCCCACCCAACAGCATATGAGGGTTCCCTTTTCTCCACATTCTCGCCAACATTTGTTATTTGTGTTCTTTTTGATGATAGCCATTCTGACAGGAATGAGGTGACATCTCATTGTGGTTTTGATTTGCATTTCCCTGGTGATTAGGGATGTTGAGCATCTTTTCATATGCCTGTTGGGCATATGCATGTCTTTGGAGAAATGTGTTTTCAGGTCTTTGCCCATTTTTAAATCGAGTTGTTTGTTTTTTTGATATTGAGTTGCATGAGCTGTTTATATGTGCATTGTGGATGGATGTTTTATTGGTTGTAGATTGAAGGGGAGAGACCACGGTAGTGTTTCACTCTGCCATGTTGCTGATGTTACTCCCTTTGCTCTAATTCTTATTTCTTTTCTTCTGCTTACTTTGAATTTAATTTGCTCTTCTTTTTCTAGTTTCCTAAAATGGGAACTTAGATTATTGATTTTAGATCTTTCTTTTCTAATATATGCATTCAGGGCTATAACTTTCCCTCTAAGCACTGCCTTTGCTGCATCCCATAGATTTTGATAAGTTGTGTTTTCATTTTCATTTAATTCAAAATATTTTTCAGTTTCTCTTCACATTTTTTCTTTGACTCATGTTATTTAGAAGTGTGTTGTTTAATCTCCATGTATTTTGGAATTTTCCAGTTATTTTCTTTTTTTTTAAAGAAACTGGTCATTTGTTTTGTAAAGTGTCCTACAATCTGGACTTTACCATTGTTTGACTGCAATGATTTGACATGTTTCTCTGATCCTTGTAATTCCTATAAATTGGAAATTAGAGGTAGAGGCTTGATCAGATTCAGGTTTGATGTTTGGTAGTGCCCTATACTTCTTAAGGGTGTGAATAAAGTCTGATTGCCTGGTTGTTTTTCACTTTTGGTGGCCATAGATGATTGTTACCTTCCTAGATTTATTAAATCATCAGGGGTTCTTGTATGTATGACAATGTTTATTACTCTCAACTTTCCTGGCTTAGAGTACTTTGTTTTTCTGTTTTTTAATTTTATCCTTGGTTACTATTCCACAGTTTCGTTTGTATGCCTCTGTTTCTCCATATATACGTTAAATGTTTTATGTTCCTCAAGTTTCTGTCTTGGGTACCCTTCTCACTTTGTACACTACCTGGGTAATTTTGTTTGATTTAGCTACCACTTCTACTTGAATTTCCCAGAGTTTCCAGTGCAGGTCTTTATTCTAAGCTCCAGAACCACATATCCAGGATGCCTCTTACATATCTTATAACTCTTCTCTGGGCTGCTGAATCATCATATTCTTTTGGTTTTCTTCTACCTCAGTGGCTGCTGCTTATCTGTCTGCTCATCTGGTAGTACAGAAAGGGTAAGAGTTCTGTCTTTGGTGCCAGACTCTTTGGGTTTGCCACCATTTCCATGGGCCAGTTACTTAAGTTCCTTATGCCTCATCTCATCTGTAAAGTATGACTAATAGTAATACATACTTCATTGGGTTTTATGAGGATTCAGGGAGTTAGTATATCTAAAATGTTCAGAACATTCAAAAATGGTTAGTTATTATCATGGCTATTATTCCTCATTCTGCTATTTGATCTTAAACATAGATGCTTTTTGGTACTTGGTCCTTGTTCCTCTTCTTCTTACATTCTCATGTCATCCATTCCCATGGTTTTAAATACTGTTTCTATGCTGATTAATTCCAAATGTTTATGCTTCAGTCTTTTAGATTTAAAATATGTAGAACTGAGAAGACCTCGGCTGATCTTATGGGAAGTCCTGAAGGTGGAATAACTACTCAGATCTGTGTTGCATTAGGGCGTGAGGGCTGGATCTTTATACCTCCCAACACAGTCTTGGGATATGGGTTTCCATGGGAAAGTGGTATGACCATGGGTGAAGCAGTTCTTTTCAGCTGATGCAGTCCCCATAGATGAGGGCTGTCAGTTGGTGGCATTCCCAGCAGCTCAAGTAGTAAGTCCTTTATCTCTAAATGCGATCTGGCGTCCCATCACGGCATCTGCTACACTGCCATTTCCTCCCATCTCAAAATCCTCCTAGTTGTTCAGTGACTTAGGAGTCATTTTTCATTCCTCCTCCCTCTACCCTTGATTCTGTTGACACATTTTCTGTCTTCAAAATACATATCTCAAACGTTCTTTTCCTCCTAGCCCCTGTCATTGACACCTTTCTCTTACTTCTCCCCTGGTCTCCCAAATGCTTTCCTTACCTCCAATTCTGCCCCTCGCCAAGCTCTGCCACACGGCAGAGGGCAGTCCTCTCATACCTTAATCAGATCTGTCTACACCTCTGTCACTCTTTAAAGGCTTCTCCTTGTACTTAGGATAAAATGCCAATTATTTACCCTGGCCTGTAAGGTCTGACTCTTGCCTCTGTCTCTAACCTGTCAGATGCTGATATCCCGTTCACCAACTATGCTTCAGCCACACTGCTTTTCTCTCATTTCACAGAAAAAGCCAAGCTCTTTCCCATATCAGGTCTTTAGCTCCTCGTGTCTGGAATGACAGCTGCCTTTGCTTTTCATATCCTTTTGGTCTCAGCTTAAATGTCGCCTCCTCATACCTCACCAAGAAACAGAAGATTCTTGTCCTCCTCCTCCTTTTCCCCACCCCTGTATTATATTCTTGTCTTGTTTGTTTCCTTTAGAACACTGACTACATTTTTAATGTTAGTAGTATTCTGCTTGTTTTATATTCTTTTGTATCTGTGTTCTCCTTCTAGGATGTAAATAAACGCCAAGATGGCAGGAGCCATGTCTGTCTCATTCACCATCCTCAGCTTGTAGCATAGCACTTTGCATACCTTGAGCACTTGATATTTGTTGAATAAATGTAATAAGTTCCTTCTCAAAGCCTTGAATATTGGGGTCTCCTTTTTCCTATCTTAGTAGCACAGCCCAGCTCAAACTGGGAACTTGTGAACCATCTTATACACCTTTTTCCTCAATTCTTTCCCCTAGTCCATTCAGCTACCATGTTCTGTCAGTTTAAACTTTCATTTCTCATCATTAAAATCATTAATAATCTCTTGTCCCATCTCACTCCCATCAAATACCATCCTAATTCTTGTTACATTATCACATAATTGGTCTTTCTAAAAAAATAATTATGACCATTTTTTTTTGCTTAAAAATTTTGAGTTGTTCATTATTGTTTATAGGGTAAATGTCTGCGTTTCCTAGCTTTGTTTACGGGCCCCATCTGCCTTTTACCTCCCTCTCCACTTTCATTTCCAGCCATGCTTCCCCTTGTACGCTATGGGCCAGTAGCACTGATCTACTTAGGGTCATTCTGAAAAATCTGTTGTTCTGTGCCTCCATGTCTTTGGCGTGTTCTTCCACCTTCCACCTTCACCCTGGGAAACTGATATTCCATTCTTAAAAACCTTCCCCGATGTTAACCTCATTTGTATTAATTCAGTACCTGGTATGAATCACCATTGGATATAATACATTATTATAATAATTTATTTGCCTGACATGCTTCCTAGACTGAATTCTTTATGGTCACAGGTGTCTAATTACCTTGTGAGCCTATTACTTAACATGGGATCTCACACATAGAAGATGCTTAGTAAATCGTTCCTAAATGAAATCTAGTATAACCCACTCATTTTACAGATGAGGAAAATGAGGCCTAGAGAGGTAAGTGACTTACCAAAGGCTGTGCACCAATTTGGTTAAAAGTAGTCATTAGTGCTGTTTTCATATTATATACCCTATACTTACCTACCTCTTTTATTTTGTTCTTTTTTTTCTGTGAACAAGGTTGCTGTGGTTAAAACTGTGGGCTCTGGAGTCAAACTGGTTTTGATGCTTGATTCTGCCACACATTTTTGACCTTGAGCAAGTTACTTAACCTCTTTAAGCTCGAGTTTCCTCGGCTATAAGATGGTAATAATCATAGTTCTTTTATGGTGTTATTGTAAAGAGTAAATGAGATGATTTGAGTAAAGCGTTTACAACAGTGCTTGGCACAGAGTAAGCAGTAAATGTAGGTCATTATTGTTGTTATTATTAGCATCTGTCAAAGTTCTTTGGCCATAACACCTCCTGGAAAAGGCATGAGATTTAGTTGTTATTACAAGCTGGTTCTGGTTCTCTTATAGGCAAGCTGACTGATAGAACGGCAAGCATTTTCCGAGGCAACCAAATGAAACTGAAGCTGGTCAGTATTCAGAAAGCTAAAATATCTACAGCTGCATTCATACAAGCCTTCTGCCATCACAGACTCATTGAACTGGATGCTACTGCAGTACACACTGACCTCTCAATTCCAGACATCCTAAGTGGACTCTGCAGCAATAGCTGGATCCAGCAAAACCTCCGATGTCTCCTGTTGGACTCAGCAAGCATCCCTCGCAATTCAAGACTGTTGTTCTTTGGTCAGCTCACCGGTCTTCGCATCTTAAGTGTTTTCAGTGTTTGTTTTCATAGTGAAGACCTGGCTAATGTTTCTCAGTTACCCAGACTGGAAAGCTTGGATATCTCTAATACTCTGGTCACTAACATCTCTGCACTCCTCACCTGTAAGGATCGACTCAGATCTCTCACAATGCACTATCTAAAATGCCTGACCATGACCAAACCACAGATTCTCGCAGTCATTAGAGAACTTAAATGTCTGCTTCACCTTGATATTTCTGATCACAGGCAACTCAAGTCAGATCTAGCTTTTCATTTGCTACAGCAGAAGGATATTCTGCCTAACATTGTGTCACTGGACATTTCTGGGGGCAGTTGCATCACTGATGAAGCTGTAGAACTGTTTATACAGCAGCGGCCTGCGATGCAATTTGTGGGACTACTGGCTACGGATGCTGGTTATTCTGAATTCTTTGCTACAGCGCAAGACTTGAGGGTTTGTTCTTTACTGAAATAAGTTTGTTTCATTTGTTCAAAACAGTTTTAAGTTTTTGTTGTATATCAGAATCTGTACTAGGCATTAGGGTTACAAAGACAGATTAAAAAATTCTTGAGGAGCTTAATTAAGAATTATTGCGTAGCTACTGTGTGGTAGGTTGTGAAAATATAACCTTAAACAAGATACAGTCCTAGCCTCCACGTCTTCGAGTCTGGTTTGATAATGATAAGCAGAGCCATTTATACATTACCTCTTATGTGCCAGATGTCATGCACATTGTTTTTTATGGATGAGGAAATGGAAGCTCAGGGAAGTTAAGCTACTTATCCACAGTCATAGAAGTATTAAATGATAGAGCTGAGACTTGTGTCCTGGTCTTTGTGACTCTAAAACTAGTGTTTTCACCTCTAGTAACAGCTAAATATAATGAATAAGGCAGGTGATCAATATGCCTAACACCATTTTTGGTGAAGGTATGACGAAAAGCAATTTTTAAAAGAGTCTTAAGAAAAAAGCATTGAACACTGCTGGAATATGTTTATAGCCTCTCATGGTGCTGTTTTTAAAGCCGCATATATTTAAATATCTAGAATATTTCTCTTTTAAAACAGTGGCTTTCTACCTCAGCTGTACATTATAAACACTTTGGAAGCTTTAAAATACACAGATGCTTGTGTCCCATTCCCCAGAGATTCTGATTTCATGGGTCTGGGACTTGTTCTGGGCATCAGGATTTTGAAAGCTTGCACGTAATTCTAGCGTGCAGCCGAGGTTCAGAACCACCACTTTAAAAGAACCCCTTTAAAAAAATAATTATACCGTATGTAATTTTTCCTAGGGTGAGAGAGAAAAGTGATTTACAGTCATTAGTTGTTTTCACAGTTTTATTCTTTTGATTTGAAAATAGCAATTGTTGTATTTTAAAGTCCTTTTAATTTTCTGGCTTGTTAATGAAGGTGGAAGCCATCAGTTACATCATTAGGCTACAAATAGATAATTTGAACTTTCTAATTAAATGTGTATAGTAGAGATGTTTACCACAAATGAACACCTAGGCCAGTTTCAGATTAATGGCATTTAGTGTCACAATGATCAAAAGACCACAGTGATTTAAAAAAATAGATTTTAACACATCAACTCCTGATATATACAGTAATATTGGACAAGTGCTAGAATATTCTGTAGGCAGATTATGCATGTAGTTAAGATACTGTCAAAGTGGGTACACCAAAAGAAAATGAGAGAAGTCTTCTTTCAATAACCTTTATCTGGTATACATGTAAGTTTAGTTTATTTTGAAAATTTTAAATTATGCCGTATATACAGTGTTGGATATTGTGGGGATGGAGAGGAGAGACCATAATCTTCCTAGTACTAAGAAACTCTAAAGATCTTAATCTAGACTTACACGGAGTGTAAGGTATGGTAAGTTTAAAAGGTGTGTTTCAGAAAATCTTATATTTAAGAGAAATATGTATTGCTAGAATCAGATGCAAAATATACTAAGTATTTTTGTTTGGGTTAATCAAAAGTTTGCTTAAATTAAAATGGATAAAATTAAGTGTTAGTGAAAACCTAACAGAACAAGTATGTGTTATTTCCTGCACCCAGTGTTAGAGTGGGCAACGTGTACTTAATTGCTTTAAAATGGGTGGAAAGGGCACCCGCCATTAGTATTAAGAGCCATGTAACATTTTCATTTGCTAAGAAATCCTTGTTGATCCACTGGTGGGGCGTAGCAAGAATCCCTTTTGAGGATTGTTTTGTAATGACATCTATAGGAAGCCCTGGAGAGAGAGGGTGATGCAGCATCTATCTGGTCTTCCGCTTAGCCTTAGTATGGCTTATCCTTTGTTTCTCTTTCAGCTCTTACATCTGGATGATCACAAAACTTTAAAAAATTTTAGAATATATCCAGTGTTTAGATTCTTAATAATGTGTAGGTCGTTGGGCAGTTGATCTATGTATAGTACTTGAAAAATTATTTTTAAATAATTTTTAACTTTGCAGATCACTAACTTTAAATATTTTTCCAAATTTGTTTTTTCATATTTTATCTCTACATGCACGTGTACACACACGTGCACACACACACGCACAGAGTTTTTTTCTTGAGGGTAGGTTGCATACATCATGCCCCTCTGCCCCTTAGCATACTTTAGTTTGTATATCCTAGAGCAAGGATAGTCTCTTGGACTCTTCCGAGAGCAAGGATAGTCTCAAGGATGACCACGGTGCAGCTATCAAATTTCAGGAAATTTAGCATTGATGCAATACTTTTATATAATCTACTATATATATTATCCCAGTAATGCCCTTTATAAAATATTTTTCCTTTTAGTCCAGGATTATTTTTGCATTCAGTTGTCATATTTCTTTATAATTTAAACTAGAAGAGTTCCTTAGTCCTTCCTGTCCTTTGTTACATTGATATTTTTGAAGAATACAGACCAGCATTGTTTCGTTGGCTTTTTTGAAGAATACTCCTCATTTTGGGTTAGTCTGATGCTTCCTCATAATTATATTCAGGTTCTCCCATCTCTGCCCGGAATACCACATAAGGGATGTTGTGTCCTTCTCAAGTATATTACAACATGAAGCACACAGTGCCCCTCATTAGTGAAGTTACTTTTCATCACTTGGTCAAAGTATTGTTCAGGTACTAGGTAAAATAGCCAGGTGCAGATAAAATATTATCTATATACTGTTGTATTGTTTCTACACTACATAGGTAATACTATTCCTCTTGAAACTAATAAGCAATATATAAGATTAGAAGACTATGCCAATATCCTGGTCCTCATCAAACTTTCTGATCTAGATACAGCATCCATTGATGTTTCTTACCTGAACCAATCTTTACTGCAGTGGTTGCAAAGTGGTGATTTTCCAACTCCAGCTCTCCTTTCTACATTTAGCAAGTCTAACGTATCCTTAATGTGGACTCATTGATTCCTGATGTTTTCAATGATTTATAGTTCATTACTCTTCTTAATTATTGTGATGCTCAATTTGTCACAGGTTGGCCAATGAGAGCTCCCGTGTCAGTTTTTACATGCCCCCATTTTTGTTGTTGTTATTATTTTGAGTACTTCTTTACTTTCTGGCAAACTAAGACGTTCTAGGCTTCTTATACTTCTCTGTTTTGGCCTTGGAATTAGACATTTCTCCCAGAAACCCTGGTTCCTTTTAGGAGGAAACCAATATTTGAGTACCAGATGTGTTTTTAAGCCCTTTCAGCAAACAGAGCCAAGAAATAGATGAAGTAAGTTTAAAAGTGATACTTCCAAATGACCATCCTCACACTGTTCTTTGCCCTTCCACATTCTGTATTTGTATCTCTCTTTCCCACAGTGATAACTTTGGCTCTCAAAAGCGTCAGCACATTTGCTTAATCCTACAACACATATAAAATAGTTTCAGAGTTGCTACACCTATACTACTTGTTTTTTTCTTTTACATTATTTATTTATTTATTCGGTTGCGCCGGGTCTTAGTTGCAGCAGGAGGGCTCCTTAGTTGCGGGTCTCCGCCCGCCTCCTTAGTTGTGGCATGCGAACTCTTAGTTGCGGCATGCATGTGGGATCTAGTTCCCTGGCCAGGGATTGAACCCGGGCCCCCTGCATTGGAGCGCAGAGTCTTAAACACTGCGCCACCAGGGAAGTCCCACACCTATACTACTTTGAAACACAAACCTACTAAAAAAAGTTGAAGATATGTTTGCAGTTCTTTCTTTTCCCTCTTGACTGAGAGTATCGTCAAAGTACTAAGCACATATATTTAGGTTTTAAAATTTCCTCTTCTTACACAATAGGTAGCATAGTATATGTACTCTACACTTTGCTTTTTTTACTAAGCAGTATGTCTTGGGAATCATCCTGTGTCAGTTCATGTTCCCGTTTTTTGGGAGGGGATGGTAAAATACATATAACATAAAAGTTATCATTTTAATCTTTTTTAAGTGTATAGTTCAGTGGTTTTACATACATTCATAATTTTGTTCAACCACCATTCATCTTCATAGCTCTTTTCATCTTGTAAGGCTGAAATTCTATACCCATTAAACAGTAACTCCCATTACCCCTTCTCCCTGGACCCTGACAACTCCCATTCTACTTTTGTCCCTATGAATTTGACTATTCTAACTACCTCATGTAAGTGGAATCATACAGTACTTGTCTTTTTGTGACTGGCTCATTTCACTTTGCATAGCGTCCTCAGGGTTCATCCGTGTTGTGGCATACTGCCTTTTTCAGGTTGAATAACATCCATTATGTGTTTACCACATTTTGCTTGTCTGTTTATCATCGATGAACACTTGGGTTGCTCCCATGTTTTGGCTGTGTTGGTAATTGTGAATAATGTTGTTACAAGCATGGGTATACAAATATCTCTTTGAGACCCTGCCTTTGTTTTTTTTTTGCTGTGCCACACAGCTTGAGGGATCTCAGTTCCAGGGATTGAACCTGGGCCACAGCAGTGAAAGCCCAGAATCCTAACCACTAGGCCACCAGGGAACTCCCAAGACCCTGCTTTTAATTCTTTTGGTATATATCCTGAAGTGGAATTGCTAGATCTTATGGTAATTCTATTAATTTTTTGAGGAACTGCCATACTGTTTTCTACAGCAGCTGTACAATTTTACATTCCCACTAACAGTGCACAAATCTTCCGTTTTCTTCACATACTTGCCAACATATATTATTTTCTGTTTTTTAATTTAAAATTTTTTATTTTTTAAAGGTTAGCAGAGACATTAAAAAAATTTTTTAACATCTTTATTGGAGTATAATTGCTTTACAATGATGTGTTAGTTTCTTCTGTATAACAAAGTGAATCAGCTATATGTATACATATATCCCCATATTCCCTCCCTCTTGCGTCTCCCTCCCACCCTCCCTATCCCACCCCTCTAGGTGGACACAGAGCACCGAGCTGATCTCCCTGTGCTATGCGGCTGCTTCCCACTAGCTAGCTGTTTTACATTTGGCATATATGTCCATGCCACTCTCTCACTTCATCCCAGCGTACCCTTCCCCCTCCCCATGTCCTCAGGTCCATTCTCTACATCTGTGTCTTTATTCCTCCTGCCCCTAGGTTCTCCAGAACCGTTTTTTTTTTTTTTTTTTAAGATTCCATATATATGTGTTAGCATACGGTATTTGTTTTTCTCTTTCTGACTTACCTCACTCAGTATGACAGAGTTTGGTCCATCTACCTCACTACAAATAACTCAATTTTATTGTTTCTTTTTATGGCTGAGTAATATTGCATTGTATATATGTGCCACATCTTCTTTGTCCATTCATCTGTCTGGCTATTGTAAATAGCAGCAGAGACTTTAAAAAAATTTTTTTAAATTTATTTTTGGCTCGGTTGGGTCTTTGTTGCTGCACACAGGCTTTCTTTCTATTTGTGGCAAGCGGGGGGCTACTCTTTGTTGCGGTGCACAGGCTTCTCATTGCGGTGGCTTCTCTTGTTGTGGAGCACAGGCTCTAGACGTGTGGGCTTCAGTATTTGCAGCACGCGGGCTCAGTAATTGTGGCACGTGGTCCCTAGAGTGTATGGGCTTCAGTAGTTGTGTGTGGGCTCAGTAGTTGTGGCGTGTGGGCTCAGTAGTTGTGGCATGCGGGCTCTAGGGCACATGGACTTCAGTAGTTGTGGCTCGTGGGCTCTAGAGCACAGGCTCAGTAGTTTTGGCGCACGGACTTAGTTGCTCCATGGCTCGTGGGATCTTCTGAGACCAGGGATCAAACCCATGTCCCCTGCATTGGCAGGTGGATTCTTAACCACTGTGCCACCAGGGAAATCCCTGTTTTTAAATTTTTTAGTAGTAGCCATACTAATGGATGTGAGGTGGTATCTCATTGAAGTTTTTTTTCTTTTTACAGGGATAACCCTTTTAATTTTTATTTTATTTATTTTTTTGGCTGTACTGTGCGGCCTGTGGCATTTTAATTCCCTGACCAGGAATCGAACCGACACTTCTTGCATTGGAAGCACGGAGTCTTAACCACTGGGCTGCCAGAGAAATCCCTTGAAGTTTTGATTTGCATTTCCATACTGATCAGTGATATTGGGCGTCTTTTATAAGGAGCTTATTGACCATTGGTATGTCTTTGAAGAAACGTCTGATGAAGTCCTTTGCCAACTTTTAAATCAGGTTGCTTGGGGGTTTTTTTGTTGTTGTTGTTGAGTTATAGGAGTTCTTTATGTAGTCTGGATATTAATTCCTTATGATATATGATGTTCAAATATTTTCTCCCATTCTCTGGGTTGTCTTTTTTCATGAAGTTCAGTTTGTCTGCATTTCTTTTGTTGCTTGTTCCTTTGGTGTCATATCCAAGAAATCACTGCCAAGTATAATATTGTGAAGATTTTGCCCCATGTTTCCTTGTAAGAGTTTTATAGTTTTAGGTCATAAATTTAAGTCTTTGATCCATTTTGAGTTGATTTTTTTATTGTAAGATTTTTAAAAACTATTAATTTAAAAAAAAATTTGTCTGTATTGGGTCTTTGTTGTTGCTGCGTGTGGGCTTTCTCTAGTTGTGGCGAGTGGGGGCTACTCTTCATTGCGGTGCATGGGCTTCTCATTGAGGTGGCTTCTCTTGTTGCGGAGCACGGGCTCTAGGTGTGCGGGCTTCAATAGTTGTGGCACGTGGGCTCAGTAGTTGTGGCTCGTGGGCTCTAGAGCACAGGCTCAGTAGTTGTGGCACATGGGTTTAGTTGCTCCGTGGCACGTGGGATCTTCCCGGACCAGGGCTCAAACCCGTGTCCCCTGCATTGGCAGGTGGATTCTTAACCACTGCGCCACCAGGAAAGCCCCAGGGACTGTGTCTTTTGATTTTTCTTCTTTTTCCTTTTGAATGGACTATGCTTTCCTATTTTTTAATATGCTTTATGATTTGTTTTTGTTGTTGTTGAAAACTGGACATTTGAAACTAATAATATGGAAACTCTGGAAATCAGGTTTTTTTCCTTTCCTGGGTTTTGATGCTTTTGTTATTGTTTTTGTATTTTGGGTCTGTGTTGAGGATCAGCCTGAAGTATAAACTTTAAGGTCTTTTTAGGTCTTTTTTGAGCCTTTTCCTGGGCATGTGCAGTCACTTTGGAATTTCCTTTGTATATGCAGTTGTTTTGAATGTCATAGTCATTAATGTCTCCTAAAAGGGGAAAAAGAAAACAATGAAGGGGCAGCCCTTTAAATCCCCTGGAAGTCACTTTAGCTGTGGGAGAGGGGCTTTGAACAGTTGGTGGGGTGGGGGTGCAACAACAGTGGCTGCTCACCTCTTTGTACCTGTTATCAGAAGCAGCAAGCAGTGATCAGAGCACGGATCCCTGATATTTGGAGGGCAGGGTCCGTTTTCCCACATGGGCTCTCACAAGCTAAGTGCAGGGAGCTCTAGGAGCATGTGCTGGTGGCTGGGGGGTAGGTTGGGGCATGGACAGCAGTTATTGTGGTAAGAGCTGAAATTTATGGAATTGAACCACAATTTACTGTCCATACTTCCTCTAGAAGTTGCAAGCATGGATATAAACTCCTTTGTTTACTTTTTTTTTCCTTATTTCTTGAAAATGCTTGTCCACTGTTACATTGCTTTGTGTGTTGCTTGTTAAGTCTGATGACAGTCTAATTCTCTAATTTGTTTGATCTTTTTATGTGAAGGCCCTGAAGATTTTTTTCTTTATCTTTAAATTTAATCCTTATATTGTGCTATGTCTCAGACTTGATCTGGGTCAGTTTTCCCAGGTAGCTGGTAGATTATTTCAGTGTATTGATTTAGGTCTTTTTTTTATTTCTGGAAAGTTTTTCTTGGTAGTAGTTTTAAATATTAGTTCATTTCTTCCCCAGGAACTTCAAGTATATGTGTGTTGGATCTTCTTTATTATTTTCTATATAAGCACTCAATCTTAGATTCCTTTTTACTTCTTCTTTCTTAAAATTTCTTTCTCTTGTTTATTTCTTGCATTTCTTCTCCTTACTAAATATTTGTTCAACTCTACTCTTCCTTGGGTACTTTGTAACTTAATTTTTGTTTGATATGATTTTGTCTTTTTCCTGAGTTTAATCATCCCTTATTTCATCTTTCTGTTGAAGGTGTTTTTTCACATCCTAACATGCTGATTAAGAAGATTTAATTCAGTTTAAAGTGCTGTGTTACAATTTTCTTCTGATTTGTTGTTGGTTTATGGGAAGAGTTTTTCTCAGCTGAAATGTGTAGATTTGCTTTTTAAAAAATTTCTTACAGTAGCTTTTTATGGAATTGGTTTGAATCTTTTTATTTATTGGCATTTAATTGACAGGGTTCCTAATTCAAAAGCACTCTTCTGTCAACTTAATGATGTGATGTTTCTTCAATGGGTGATGCGACTACTGGTCATGGTGGAGTGGAGAAGAGGTTGTTTTTCTTCTTTTCATTTTGTAGGATCCTGAATTTTACCCCTTTATTTTCGTCTTTTCTTCACCACCCAGGAATGCTGAAAACTGCGTAATATCTAGTTTTATCTACATTCTTTGTTGATTTGATGGTTTGGATCAGGAGGATACCATTATCCTCCAGACCCAAAGTCTATATATAGACTTTCTGAAATTATTACTTCAGTGGTAGCAAGGAAGAATTATATTAATATTAATTAATTAATTATATAACTGGTTAACTCCTTTTTCATCTTAGTTATTTTACGTGGTCTTTTCCCTGTCTTTTATTGTCTAATTCATTCTATATGAGTACTTAGAAGACGTACATTCATGGTTCTTTATTGGTTGTTTAAGAATTTCCATGCTAGCTAGTATTCAATTGCGGTCTCAACTGTAATATAGTTGTAGGGAGATGGTATTTGAATCTGGCCCCACCACTTAACTGGTTTGTTACATTTAACAATGTACATCACCTCTCTGGACCCACCACGTAGAAATGAGGTTGAGAAGAACTTTTACCTACTAGAATTATGATTGAATGAGATCAAGATCGTAAAGCTCTTAAAACATTTAAGTGAAAATCTGTTGTTTCAAACACTGGACACGCTCTAAAAGCCTGTGCTTGAAGGTGAATGGTGAAACCTATTGGTAACATCCTTGTTTTCCAGGTTGCCGGAGGAGCCAATATGAGTCAGATTTCAGAAGCACTGAGCCGATACAGGAATAGGTCATGTTTTATGAAGGAAGCTCTCTACAAGCTCTTCGCAGAGACATTTGCAACGCAAGTAGCCATGCCTGCTATTTTAAAGGTAACTGCACCTTAGAAATGTAGTTTTTATTACTACTTATTATTTGGTTCAATTAAAGTTGTTCATCAGACACGATGAATACAGTTAACTTATATGCCTTATTCTATCGTGAGGCAAAGTGCCCTGACAGATAGAGGAGAATGGTGTTAGGCTTAAACTGCTAGAACATCTCTTGTTTTGAGCCTCTGAATCAATTAGAATCATTCAAATTTTTGAATTTGGTCTGAGCAGGGGATTCTAGAAGCATTGCACTATTTTGTCTAAAGCAGGACTTAATCTTTAAACATGAATTCACTTTGCCTAAACATTGTTTTATTTCTTTACTCTTTAAAATCTAAAATATGGTTTTCTGAAAGAAAACACAGTATCCCCAATAAGAACAGAACAAAATAACAATAATTGAAGGTAACCAAGTCTACCGTTTAGAGTCATTTTGTGAATAAAGTAAAATTACCAGTATCGATCGGGCCAACTTTGCTTTGGTTTACGGAAGAATGAATTTATTTTAAATGTAATTGGAAGTTTTAAGTGGTTTGGGAAGGAAAACTGCAATTATTTAAAATTAAATGTAACATAAAAATGAAGAGTCTTAAAGTCACCTTGTTTTTATCATTTGTAATTTTTTGTAGTTCCATAAAACTAGGGCTATTTCTGTACCATGGGAGATTAGATTTATTCATAACTTAAAAATGGTACTGTATAAAGGAAAAAACTGGGGATCTTTGTTTCCCATCTGTAAGGAGGAGGTTGAATTAGATGTTCCAAAAGTCCTTTTCATATCTAAGACCGTGTGATTTTTGATTTTGAAAATCATGTTTATTTTACTTCATACATGTTTATATTGTCGATGATGGCAATCCAGTGAAATCCTAAGAGCAGTTTAGCAATATAGAAAAAAGACATTTTCCATAGGAGAAGTGTATCCCAGGTCTGAGTTCATGTAGGTGTCAAAGTCAGGGGCTCTGGTCTCTTAACAGTTCATAAAATCATGGTTCATGCGTGTATCAGCAGACTGGTCTCTGAGGTGGGTAAGGATGATTATCCCTATTGGATAGACAAAGCAGACCACGTTGTCCCTGCATGTTAGAGCAGGTATGGTCTAAGCTTAGTATAACACCTTCATTTTACATTTGTTTCTAGGTCTTACGCAGTCTCTCTTCTAGTTGCCTTTCTAATGTTAGGGGTTTTTTTTGTTGTTTGTGGCTGTGTTGCATGGCTTGTGGGATCCCAGATCCCCGACCAGGGATTGAACCCGGTCACAGCAGTGAAAGCACCAAATCCTAACCACTGGGCCACCAGGGAACTCCCTAATATTAGGTTTTACCACTTCTCAGATTATTTCAAATTCAGATTTCTTCCCCTTCTCTTGGTGGACTCATCCCACCTTTTTGTCCACTTTATGTTTTTTCTTATCACATTTCCCTTCCCTAGTAATTCCTCTCCATTCCACCCCTACCTCCATCTCCTATCCAGATCCCATCTGAGACCCTGCCTAAATGCGTTCTCTGAATGAAGCCTTTGACTTCCATACCAGAAATGATTGTTCCCTGCATAACCACCTTAGGCAGCACTTTATTTACACCTCTTTTTTGGTGCTTTTTTTCAGCTTCATGGTTTGACCTCCCTTACAGTGTTATTTGTTAACATACCTTATTTCTTTCATAAGGCCTTATGCTCAGGAGTAGGGTATAAGTGATTGATGTTATGTCCCCTGTAGTGCTTATCGTAATGTCTTGGGTGGATTGAGGCTCAATAAATGACTGTGAAGGCACAGATGATGAAACAGAGGTCCAGAGAAAGGAAGTGAGTTACCTAAAGTCACACAGCTAGTTAATGGCTACATTTGGATTGAAAGGTATTGCTGGTGTCCTAAAAAATAAATGCCGAGGAAGGGGGAAATCTGTTACTTTTTGTCCCAATAAGCAAATATTTTTGACAACTAACACAAAAATAAGACTGTGTAAAGAATGCTAATGTTGTCACATGCCACTAAAAACAAGTTCATCTTCAGCTTGTGGCTATAGGAATGAGGAATCATCCATTGGATTTGCCAGTGCAGTTCACAGCCAGTGCTTGTGCCCTCAACTTAACACGCCAGGACCTGGCCAGGGGGATGCCTGTTCGTCTGTTGTCAGAGGTTACCTGTCTACTTTTCAAGGCTCTGAAAAATTTCCCCCATTACCAGCAGGTAATTTGGTTTGAATATTTGACTGCTGCTTACTTGAGGACAAATATATGAAAAATATTTTTTATTTAGTTCTGATTTTTCATCCTGAGAGAGAGAGAAAGAGGGAGGAAGGGAGGGAGAGAGAAATAGGTAAGGAATTCATGTTTGTTATAGAAAAAATAAGAAATATAAATAAGTAATAGGGTTTAAAATTTTTAAATTGATCAGAAACCAGTTACCCAGAAACATCTACTATTAACACTTTAGCACATCCTATAGGCTTAACATCATGTGTGAAATTAAACTGAATTGAATCATAGACCTAAATATAAAAGCTAAATTAAAGGTCTAAATAATATAAAAGCTAAAAACTTCTAGAAGAAAACGTGATGTCAGAGTAAGCAAAGTTTCCTTAGGATACAAAAAGCATACATCATAAAAGAAAAATAACAAATTGGAATTCATCAAAGTTAGAAGCTTCTGCTCAAACACACACAGACATTAAAAAATGAAAAGGTAATCCAGGGCTGGGGAAAATGTTCATTTTATGTATATGACAGAGGACTTTTATCCAGAATGTGAAGAACTGTTTGCCTTGTGACACAAGACAAACAAACCAATTTTTTAAGAAGGCAAAAGATTTGAACAGATACTTCACCAAAGAAGATAGGCAGATGGTAAATGAGCACATGAAAAGATGCTCAGTATCTTTAGCCATCAGGGAAATGCAAATTAAAAGCACATTTGGATACCACTGCACACCTAGGTACCACTACACACCCCCTAGATTGATTGAAATAAAAAACTGACAATACCAAGTGTTGACAAGAGTGTAGAGAAACTGAAATTCTCATATACTGATGTTAAGATAAAATGGTAAAACCACCAGTTCGACAGTCTGGTAATTCCTTTGAAAGTTAGACATGAAAGTCCTCTTTCATGCTACGTAGTCATTTTACTCCTAGAGAAATGAAATCATATAACCATATAACGACTTATACACAAATGCTCATAATATCTTTATTCTTAATCCCCCCCCAAACTGAAAACTTAATGTCCAGCGGCAGGTGAGTAGATAAACAAATTGTGATACATTCATATAAGGAAATACTACTTGGTGATACAAAGGAATGAAGTACTGATACATATACAACATGGATGAATCTCAAAAACATTATATGCTGAGCAAAATAAGCCAGACGCAAAAGAGTAGATACCATATGATTTTACTTATGTGAAATCTTAATAAAGGCTAATCTGTAACGACAGTATAATTTTCTGGGGCTGGAATTTTCAGGGTTGGGACTGAGTGGAAGGGGGCACAGTGGAACTCTTTGGGGTGATGGAAATATTTTTTATGTTGCTTGTGGTGGTGGTGGGTGGTATTGTTACACATCTTTATAAATTTGTCAAATCTAATTGAAGTGTGTACTTAAAATGGGAATCAATTTATTAAAAATACAAGGAAGGTGGTCTTTCCTTGTTTAAAAAAAAATCTGTATTTCCACTTTCTCTTGAAAAGTTAGATGATCCTTCTCAATTCAGTCTTAATTCCTGCATGGCAGTCATCAGTTGAAGCTGAGTAACAGCTGCCCCTATAGAAGGGTATGAATTCTCCAGTTTGCCATAATTCCTACCACTGCCCTATTGTTTCGTACTCTGCTTTCTTCACTTGTTTATGTTACTGCCTAGTTCCTGCTGGCATTTCAGGTTTGCTATCCCTGCCTCATACACTGCTGTCATGGCAGTGCATGTCACTGGCCTACTCATGGCCTTTCAAAGAGCTGTTATATTTTTCTATTCCTAAAGCTTTCCTAGAAGGCCTTTTCTCTTTCTTTCCTATCTTTAAAGACATAGTTCAATCCCTACCAATCATAGGTAGAAAGTAGAAGCTCTATCACAGAATTAGTTATGAGATCTGGTAAAGGCATTTATCATTCAGTAGATGGGCCAGACTTCCGGTAATTGATTTGGACTGACACACAGGCAGGCAACTCTCCACATAGATCCTTCTAGGGTTCAGGGAGAAGGGAGACTTCCTCTTTGCCAAAAAAGGGAAAGATTGTTCTTTAGGCAAAGGTGAATGTTACAGAGTTTAATAGTAAGATTAAATGAAGAACTTGGAGAGGACCAGGTACACGACGAGCTCTCAATAAGAAAAGCTTATTAGTAGCACCTTCCAAATGTTTAATTAGAATCTTTATTTAGAATGAGTATACATTTGCTCAGAATTACTTTTCTTTATTCCGTTAAGTTACAGAAGAATTGCCTTCTCTCCTTAACCAATTCCAGGATTCTTGTGGATGTTCCATTTGACAGGCAAGTATAAAATTGGATTATCTGATTTTGGGGTGTTGACCAGTGTTACTCTGAGCATTGTTGGCTTTTGGTTGTTAGCCTAGCAAGGGTCTGATTAAGGCTGGGATAAAGTGTTTGGGGAGAATGTTCTGTTGAGATTTTTCCACAGAGGTGTTCGGAAGTACTATACTTGCAAGTGTTGTCTCCCAAAGTGTGATTCCAGTTTAGGGCAGTGGGTGGTAAGAACATGGGCTCCAGAGAGTAAAACATCGAATCAAGTCCTAGCCCTTTCATTATCTTTGTGCGTAAGTTTCCTCATTTTTAAAATAGTGACTCTTAGGAGGATTAGATATGATGTTTGTAAGGTACTTATCACAGTGCCTAGCATAAGAGTGCAGACTGTTCTAAATATTAACCATTCTTTTTGTTATTATTTTATTGATAATGCTTTTTTAAAAAAAAAAAAAACACACACAAAACATCATTGTAGACTCCAGAGGGGTTCCTCTTGAGGCCATTGTAATCTCTCAGATTCATGAGTTCCAAAACATTAATAATCGTTGCCATTAATAATAGTTGCTGCCAACAGGAAAATTAGCCACAGCCTGATATGAACAAAGCCCATGATTTATGCATGCAAGGTTGTAGGCTAAGCCATTCTCAAATCTAATTAAAGTGTGTACTTAACATGAGAGTTGACTTTTAAAAGTACAGTAGGGGGAAGGTGGTCTTCCTCATTAAAAAAAAAAAAAATCTGTATTTTCACTTTCTTTTGACAAGTTGGAAGCTCTTTTTCAACTAGCCTTCATTCCTGTATAGCAGTCATCTGTTGGAGCTGAGTAAAAGCCGTGAATAAAGGGCCATGAATTCTGTCTAGCTAAGTGATTTGTTTGCTGTGGCATTTTAGCACTGTCTGCGATTCAGATTATAAATTACTACCTCTTGGGAACTTATTTCCTTTTCCGGACCCATCATAGTTGAAACTGCTAAAAATAAGTCTTTTTTAGGTCTGTCAATCTTTGAATCTTGTGCATTTTGCTCACATTCTTTTTTTTATCGCCATGCCTCGTGGCTTTTGGGATCTTAGTTCCTGACAAGGGATCGAACCTGGGCTCTTGGCAGTGAAAACGCATAGTCCTAACCACTGGCCTGCTGTGCAGTTCCCACTCACGTTCTTTTTTGCATGCTCTCCTTTTCCTCTTCTGATTTTCTCTTCTTTTTGCCAAATGCTCTTTGCTTTCATGGCGGAGGCTTTACAAGTCCAAGACTATTTTTGTTAAAGAAGATTTGTTGGGGAGGCTAACTGATTTCTTCACTTCTCATGTAGTTTTACAAACTTTATTGTGAGAAAAATACTGTTTTTTAGGTTCGATGCTGCCAAATTTGTTATGAGATGGCTCTGTAAGCATGAAAACCCCAAGATGCAAACAATGGCAGTGAGCATAACCTCTATTCTAGCCCTGCAGGTATGTGATCGCTAAATGCAAAATTTCTCTCTCCCTAGTCTTGGTGGAGCTTTGATGGAGGTCTAACATTTCACTTTCGGCTTTTTGTTTGTTTATAGCTCTCACCTGAGCAAACTGCGCAACTTAAAGAAGAGCTCTTCATGGCAGTTAAGGTAGGTTAATTGTCACTTTTATAACTTTTTTTTTCAGTAAAAGTAATTTGTGAACATAGTTTACAAAATTAAATCATTTTAAAAAGCTTATAAAATGAACAATCTGTAAGACCTGCTACCCAGAAGAAACTATTCTGTACTCCTATAGCTATTTCTTCTCCATCTCTCTAAATAAAATGCTTGTAATTGTGGTTTCAGTCTGTCATACAGAGTGAAGTAAGTCAGAAAGAGAAAAACAAATATCGTATATTAAAGCATACATGTGGAATCTAGAAAAATGGTACAGATGGACCTATATGCAGGGCAGGAATAGAGACGCAGACATAGAGAACAGATATGTGGACATGAGGGGACGGGGAGGGTGGGACGAATTGGGAGATTAGGATTGACATAAATACACTACCATGTGTAAAATAGATAGCTAGTGGGAACCTGCTGTATAGCACAGGGAGCTGTCAGCTTGGTGCTCTGTGATGACCTAGATGGGTGGGATGGCCGGGGAGGGGGGCGTGGGAGGGAGGTCCAAGAGGGAGGGGATATATGTATACATATAGCTGATTCACTTCGTTGTACAGCAGAAACTAACAAAACTGTAAAGCAACTATACTCGAATTAAAAAAAAAAGATTGATCAGTTTTAGATGTTATCTTGTGATTCTGCTGGTATGGTAAATAAGAATTTGGCTCTCCTACATACATCTATACAAATTACCTCCTTTCCCAACCCCCAATAAATTTATATTACAAGTTTTAATAAATCAATGTCTACATTATGATTATGCTAACATTGATTATGAAAAAATGTACATCATTGTTTTATTTTGCACTTCTCTTATTCTGAGGTGAGGCTTGAGCCTTTTTCTTTTTTTGGAAGAGGCATTTATAATTTCTGTGAATTGTCTGTTCATGGCCTTTAGTTTTTCTTTAGGGCTGCTGGCTTTTTTCTAATTTATAGGATTCCTTTATGTTTATAGGATGCATGTAATTTTCCCCCAGTTGGCTGTTAGTCTGTTTTTACTTTATTTATGGCATGATTTGGTACGCAGTAAATTTTTAAAAAAATTTTATATTGTTGAATTTATTCTTTTCTTTTTTTTTTAAAGGAGAAATTTTTGTCATTGGGCTTTTAAAAAATATTTATTTGTGTATTTTGGCTACAAAGGGTCTTAGTTGCGGCACGCTGGATCTTTGTGCGGCACATGAACTTCTTAGTTGCGACGTGTATGCAGGATCTAGTTCCCTGACCAGGGATCGAACCCAGGCCCCCTGCATTGGGAGCGTGGAGTCTTAGCCACTGGACCACCAGGAAAGTCCCCAGATGCTGGCTTTAGGTTGGAGCAGAATGGAAGGCAGAGTACACTGATGCAAGGGCAAGCAGGTTGTTAGATTTTGTTAGGAAGCATAGCTATGGTTCCCAGTGAAAACTTAGATGAATTGATCAAATGAGAGGAACAAGAAGATGGCAGTTAAAGTTTGGGGAGTGAGAATTATGAAATAGTAGTCTTTGGAGTGAATTCATTGAGAAATATAGTAGGATTGCCAGTACAGTTGAATGCCCTTTTGAAATTTTGAGGCAGATATTAAGAGTGAGACTCGAGCACAGTCTTTTTCAATATTCAGATTTTGGAGGTGGGGCATGAAGTAGGGTTTAACTAAGGTAGCAGTTTTGCCAAGATGATGTGGTGGAAGAACACTGAGTTACTGGGAATGCTAACAGTAATAGATAGAGGTAGAGAGAGAGAGATATCGATATGGAGAGCAAGTGCTTAAAATAACACGGAGGGAAGTGTAGCCCTGTAGTTCTTGGAGAAACCATTTTAGGTAGTGGTACCAAAAGTTCAGGCTTTAACGTGGATGGATCTAGAGACTGTCATACAGAGTGAAGTAAGTCAGAAAGAGAAAAACAAATATCGTATATTAACGCATATATGTGGAACCTAGAAAAATGGCACAGATGAAGAACCGGTTTGCAGGTCAGAAATTGAGACACAGAGGTAGAGAACAAACGTATGGACACCAAGGGGGGAAAGCGGCGGGGGGTTGGGGTGGGGGTGTGATGAATTGGGCGATTGGGATTGACATGTATACACTGATGTGTATAAAATGGGTGACAATAAGAACCTGCTGTATAAAAAAATAAATAAAATAAAATTCAAAAATTAAAAAAAAAAAGTTCAGGCTTCAGATTAAAACAAACTAGGTTCAGCCACTAACTAGCCATAGCCCTTAGGTAATTGACTTATCTCCTCTGCGCCTCAGATTCTTTATCTGAAAGACTGACATTGGACATGGGAGTAATATTTTGCAGTTATTTTGAGTATTATTAAGATAAACTGTGTAAAGCATCTAACCATGGGCCTGACCACAGCTGTCGTTGCTTTCCCGGTCAGCCTCACTTTCTGCTCCCTCCCTTGGTGCACTCACCCTGTTGGCTGTCTAGGTGATTGCTACCTGCGTGGTGTGCACTCATATTCTTCTTCTGGCTCTAACAGCTTCATTTTCGTGAATTCTCTTGATGTGTTCTCTCCTGATTGGGTAAAATATTTGAGATGGTCTCATTCCTCCTGAAAACAGACATAATCTGGTTTGTTTAGCGTTGTTATACTTTATGTATCTTTTCATTAGCTGGTTAAGTGGAAATGGCTGTCTTTTTCCTTTCACATGACAGTCTAGTATGTTTGAAAGAAATCATGAATACTGGCTTAACTTTTGTCTAGAAAAATTCTGATTTGAAATGGTATATTGGAATCTCTGTTAAATAAGTCAGTGGTTTCTTCAAGCTATTAGGACATATTATACTACAAACTAGTGCTATCCTGTAGCCATACTGACCTGCTCAGTGGTGTAGAACAGCAAACTTTTTTTTTTGCCTGGAATATTTGCCCCCCGCCCCCTTTTATGTCCTCATTCCTTGCTTAGCTGCCTTGTCCTTTTTTTCTTTTGGTCTCTTTTACATATTACCTTTGTATGGAGTCTTCCCTCTCCCACCTTTTCTAAAGAAAATTCTTAGGCTTTTATGTGTTTCCTTCAGAGCATTTACCAAAACTAAAAATTATTTTATTTAGTTGAGATAAACTGTTTTTTTTAATCTGTCACTCTTATCTGAATATGTGCCTGACTTCCAAAAGGTGTTGACTAAACATTCTCAATATGTGAATAATGGAATAGCTGATATGTACTTGATTATGAGGTTTATTAACAAGCACCAAGAACTAGATTAAGTGCGTGATAAACTTTAATATTTTTTCCTCACAAAAACCCTAAAAAATAGGTGTAAGTCATTTTATAGAGAGAAAATGGGTCACAGGGCTTTTAAGTGGTAGGACTTGGGTTTAGAACCGAGGTTTGATTCTAAAGCTTTTCTTAACCATTGCTTTCCTTATACTGGAATTGAGTCAGTCACTAGGGCATCTTACTCCCTGTCTCTTTGTTTTTTAGGAACTTCTAGCAATAGTAAAACAAAAGACTACTGAGAATTTAGATGACGTCACCTTCTTGTTTACTTTGAAAGCACTTTGGAATCTTACAGATGAATCTCCAGCTGCCTGCAAGCACGTTATTGAAAATCAAGGATTGGCGATCTTCATCCAAGTCTTGGAGGTGGGAAGACAGGATTGAGTTTATGTGTAAAGTCCTTTTTAAAAATATTTATTTATTTATTTAATTTATTTATTTTGGCTGCTCCTGGTCTTAGTTGTGGCATGCGGACTTCTTAGTTGCAGCATGCAGACTCTTAGTTGCAGCATGAGGGCTTCTTAGTTGTGGCATGCAGACTCTTAGTTGTGACATGCATGCGGGATCTAGTTCCCCGACCAGGGATTGAACCTGGGCCCCCTGCACTGGGAGTGTGGAGTCTCACCCACTGGACCACCAGGGAAGTCCCTGTAAAGTTCTTTTCTTCATGATAAAGTAACCTGTATATTCTTTTCACAGACTTTTTCAGAGTCAACAATACAAAGCAAAGTACTTGGTCTTTTGGTAAGGTGAATTGTTTTGAGTTAATTCTAATTACTTAAAAAAATAGAAAGCTCACGCTCATGTAGTACCTACTATGTGCTAGGCACTTTTGTAAGCAGTTTATGTGCATTAACTCGTTTAATCTTCACACTATCCCTATAAAGTAAATACCATTATATATGAGTCATCTATTGCTGTAAACACACTACAGCTTAAAACAGCATCCATTTTATTCACTTATGAATCTGTGGGTCTAGAGTTTGAACTCAGCAAAGCTGTACAGTTCTTCTGCTGGTCTCTGTGGAGTTATTCATGTCGGTGCAGTCATCTGGTGGCTCAGCTAGACCTAGATGCTCTAGGATGGCCTGACTCTCAGCTCTGACCGTTGGTACAGGTTGTTAGCTGGGCCTTGTGTCTCCATGAGCTTCTTCACTTGGCCGTTTCTGGGCAGCAATAGAAGGCAAGTGCACTGTACAAGTGCTTCTTAAACCTCTGCTTAGATCAGATTTTCTAATGTCTCACAGGTCAAAGTAGATTACGAGACCCGGGGTGTTTTCCAACAACCACTTTGCCACTTGTTTGACACCAACTGGGTGTCCTACAGTTCGATTCAGTTCACTTCTGCCACTAGCTATCCAGAGTTAGCATCAGGTCCCACAAATTAAAAAGCTCAGTCCCACAAGTCTGCCTCCGCTTTAGTTGCCAACTGTTAAGCCCAGGCCACCCCTACTTCTGACTGACTGACTTTAAATTGGGGGTTTCCACGACCCCCTCCTCAGGTTGATAATTTGCTAGAATGGCTCACAGAACTGGGGAAGGCACTTTATTTGCTATTTTCAGTTTATTACAGGATACAACTCAGAAACAGTCAAATAGAAGAGATATGTAGGGCAAGGAAGGAGGGATGTGTGCAGAGCTTCCATGCCCTCCCTGGATACACCACCTTCCCAGCACCTTGATGTGTTCACCAACCCAGAAACTCTCCAAACCCCATTATTTAGGGGTATTTATGTGGGGGTGGGGGTCTCATCACACAGGCATGATTGATTATTAATTCAATCTTTAGCCTCTCTCCTCTCCCGCTGAGGTTGGGGGCATGGGGTTGAAAGTTCCAGGCTTCTAATCAAGGTTTGGTCTTTCTGGCATCCAGCCCCCATCCAGAAGCTATCTAGGTGCCTACCAAGAGTCACCTCATTAGAACAAAGATGCTCGCTCCAATCACTCCAGAAATTCCAAGGGATTTGAGAGCTCTGAGTCAGGAACTAGGGACAAAGACCAGGTATTTCCTAGGCCTACGGATAAGCCCAGATTAAAGGAGGTGGCCACCCCTTGATGGGAAGAGCAGTCACATTGTTAAAGGGCATATACACAGGGATAGGGAAATTGCGTTATGTTCTGCACTCTCCCATACATCGTTGTCTACATTTTATAGATACTCAGTCTGAGGCACAGAAGTGCCATTTACCCTATGTTACCTAGATAGTAAGAGGCAGAATCAGAACTCAAACTCAGGCAGTCTGGCTCCAGACCCTCTGATAGTAGCCACTTTACCCTACTTCCTCTTTAACAATTGAATTAAGTTTTTAGAAATATATTTGTTTATACTTTTATACTACCTCCCAATCAGCATATTTGTTATTGAGAGATTTCTTTGTTTCCTAAAGATAAAGGTGAAGATTTACAAAAAGTAACGAAGACATACTACTGTATGCCCCTGCAGTTTGCTGTGCTGGTGCTTCGGAAGACACAGATACACGAAACATAGCAAGCTGGTAGTACTAATAATGTTGGGAGGTGGTGTCAGACATGTATGCAAATACCTCTCTAATTCATGATTGACTGTGGTAAGTGCTGGAAAAGAGGCACAAAGTCCAGTGGGAGCCTTTGATTCTAGATCATGAACTCATTGAAAGCAGGGACTGTGTCTTTCCCTTTGTATCCCTAACACATACAGGACTTGGGACAGAGCAGGTGTGAAAGGCTTCATAGAGAGGAATACATGATTAGTATTGGAAACCTGGAAGGTACAGAAAAGTAGAAGTAAGGAACAAAGGTCATTTTGGGCTAAGAAAGAATGAGAAAATGTAATCATTTGAGGGACACCGTAATATAGAGTATCTGGAATTTTGGGAGAAGGTGGGAAGAAGAAAAACAATGGGAGATAAGGCCAGAAGGGTGGATTGAAGCCTCATAGATCTATACAATGCTAAGTATCCTTCTTTTTATCCTTTTGAGCCTCTCAGAATACTGAGGGTTAGGGAGGTTGTTCCTTTTCCTTCCTTTTTCTGTATGAGGAAGACCCACATTCTCCTGTAGCTCCCATTCAGTATTTTATTCCATAGACTCTTGGGAAGAAAAGGCTAATATAAAAGCCTCTGCCAAGATTAAAGAGGAACTTGGGACTCAACTGAGGTGTCCCTTTCAGTTTTGCTAAGGATCCTATCTATCATCTTGTCTCTTCTTGTTTGGGGCTGCCCATCTGATAGACTCAATGCTGGTCATGCTGTTGACTAATTGTGTAGCTGGCCCAGGGAAGAAGGGCAGGGGGTCTAAAAACAGTGCAATTTCTGCTGAAGTCATGCTGTTAGCAAGAGGGGTATAGCTAGTCTTGGGAAAAGGGGGCAGGGTGGGTCTCAAAACAGTACAGTTTTCTGCAGAGTGCCTTATGCCTTTCTCAACATACTAAGTCTATAGGGTATACTTTTCTGAAAGCTGCTTTAGAAGGAGCAGTAACTGCTGTGGTCGCTTTGACTGTGTGTTTATCCTCTAAACCTTTGTTTTTTCATCTGTGTAGTGGACAGACCCTAAGTGACCAACCCCCAGTGATTATAGTTTTTTTGGTGTTCATGTCTTTGTGTAATCTCCTTCCCTAGAGTCTGGGCAGGACCTGTGCCTTGCTTCTAACTAACTAACTAAAGATAATAGGATATCACTCCTGTGATTATATGACAATATGTATAAAATCCTTCTTCCTAGCAGACACTCTAGAGAAGTGAGTGGTTGGAGAAGGGAGAAGCCCACATAGCAAAAAAAAAAAAACTATGGGCAGCTTCTGGGAGCTGAGGGTGACCTCCAGCAAGAAACCCTCCTTCCTGCAGCCACAGGGGAATGAATTCTGCCAACGGTTTGAGTGAGCTTGGAAGTATTCTCCCCACCCACACCTCACCCATTGAAGCCTCCAGATGAGAATGCAGCCCAGCCAGCCCTTTGATTGCAGGCTCGTGAGACCCAGCTAAGCGAGGCCCACAGAAAGTGGGAGAGGAAAAATGTATGTTGTTTTAAGCCACCAAGTTTGTGTTAATTTGTTACACACATAGAAAACTAATACAGTACATAACGAAAATACTTCCTGCCTTTCATTGTTACTGTTAAACTTAAAGCTAATGTAACATATAGTGGGCCCCCAGGAATGTTAAGTTTTTTAGTCAGACCTGGATTTGTATTCTAGTCCAACCAGTTACTAGCAGTGTGAACCTGACAAGTCAGTCTTGCTGAGTGTCGCATTTCTTTGTAGGACTATTAAAGATTAAGTGCGATAAGGCAGATAAAAAGACATTTCAGTCTCTCTAGCTCAGTGCCTGGCACTTAGTAAGTGCTTACTCAATGATTTGTTATTCCTGATCATCCTCATCATCAAGGGGGTGGGATTGTAGGTGTTAGGCTAAGTCAGAGGGAGGAGGATGGGACTAAGTGTTCTTGTATGTATATGAGCTGAGCAGTAGGAGAGGGAGAGGAACCAGTTCCTGATTCTCCCCTCCTTTCCTGTCCCTGATATTCTCTGCTCCATCTGACCCATAGAACAACATAGCTGAAGTCAGAGAACTCTCTTCCAAGCTGATGACTGAAGATGTGGTAAAGCATGTCAGCAGCTTGCTGCATAGTAAGGAATTGGAAGTCAGCTATTTAGCTGCAGGCATCATAGCCCACCTGACATCTGACAAACAGCCCTGGATATCCCATGACCTCCAGAGGAGAGCACTCCTCCAGGATCTGGTATGAGAACCATTGCTCTTTACAAAATCCAGAGTCATCTCTTCTTGCAGAAAACTTATTTTTCTAGATCATAAGAATTTTTGAAATATGTGTTCATTGTAGAAAATGGGAAAGATAGAGAAAAATATAAAGAAAACATTATAACTCACCCACACCTTAACCACCCAAAGCTAATCTCTATTAACATTTTGTTGCATTCCTTCTGGTAACTTTCCTTCTATAAAAGTTATACATGCAAACCGTTTATATGGCTTATTCTAATTCTCTTTCCCACGCTCAGCTCTTTTTAAAGCTATTTCTTTTGGTGTTTACTTCCATATCGCTAACACATGTTGTTATTTCTTGACTTTGTAGTTAAAGACATTATCAATTTATTTTCCCACTTTGGAAAATGAAGATTCTTTTTCTCTTTGTCCCAATGCACACCCTTTCCTATACTCCAAGTATACATCTCCTTTCAGTACATTCAAGCACATCCTGTCTACTTCAGCTTCTCGGAGACTACTTTCCCAAGCCTTCTGTTTTTTTTTCCATCTGATTTGCTTTTTGTATATCTGTTAGACCACTGTCATCCCAGGATATTCATTTACTATCATTCTGGAGATCCTCTTTGCTCTCTGTGTTGGATTCCCTGTTTCATGGATTGCATACCTTCCTATTTTTTGGTGTACTCCCTCATTCTCTTGCGTCATATCCTCCAGTAGCTTCCTAAGAGATATGTGAAAAAGAAAATTTGAAACCTTTTATGTTTGAAAAGGCCTTTATTTTACATTCACATTTAGTTGATCAAATGGCTAGGTATAAAAGTTAAGTTTTGAAATATTTTCACAATTTCTAAGTCATTGCTCCATTGTCTTTTATTTCTCTGTATCACTGTTGAGAAGTCCTGTGCCATTTTTCTTTGGAAGCTTTAAGACCTTTGTCTTCAGTGTTTGGAAATCACAGTGATGTGCCTTGATGTGGGTTCATTTTCATCTGTTCCATTGGCTACTTACTGCTCTGGAAGCTCATTTCCTTCAATTCTGGGAAATTTCTTTCTCTCCCTCTCGCCCCTCCATCCCTCCTTTTTCTTTCCTCTTTTTTCTCCCTGCTTCCCTCTCTTCCTTTTTTTTTTGGCTGCATTGGGTCTTTGTTGCTGCACATGGGCTTTCTCAAATTGCAGCGAGCCAGGACTACTCTTTGTTGTGGTGCACAGATTTCTCATTGCAGTGGCTTCTCTTGTTGTGGAGCACGGGCTCTAGGCATGTGGGCTTCAGTAGTTGCAGCACACGGGCTCAGTAGTTGTGGCTCGTGGGCCCTAGAGTGCAGGCTCAGTAGTTGTGGTGCACGGGCTTAGTTGCTCTGCGGCATGTGGGATCTTCCCGGACCAGGGCTTAAACCTGTGTCCCCTGCATTGGCAGGTGGATTCTTAACCACTGCACCACCAGGGAAGTCCCATCCCTCCCTTCCTTAATTTCTATTCTTCTGATTGAAGATTATAAGGTCGGCTTCCAACAGGCTAAACACCCACTAGAGGAAGAAAGTTGGGGGGTAAAGGAGACTCAGCATTTAGTATTTAGATTTTTCACTTTAGCCCCTCATTTTTAGCGTAGTACTCCCAACCTCAGCTGTTCATGGGATTGCCCAGTCCAGAAATTTTTGTAAGGGGTGGTAGAGGAGATCTTGAAGTCTTGATTCTTTGGTACTTTCAACCAATCCTCCTATTTTCAACCCCACCTCTAATCTCACTTCCTGAAGTAATACTTTTGCCAAATATTTAAGTCTCTTGGGTGTTCTGTTCAAAATGGTTTGTTTTTTTAACCTTCCCCATGCTAGATCTATTAAATTAGTTACCATTTTTCTTCTGCTTTCTTCTATGTGTATTTGTCTTCTTTTAAACCGTTTGTATCATTCTGTTCGTGGGATTTAAGGGAGGAGTGGGTGCATGCTCAATCTTCCATCATTAAACAGGAGCCCCTTTTTATTGCATTGTTTTCCACATGACTTTGTTTATATTCTACATATATAATGCTTATCTAATTGATAGTTGGCAGGTTAGGTATCCTAAATTTGCGTAATCAGTCCCATATTTTGAAAACTTATGTTGTTTCATATATATGTAATTATAAATGACATGAAACAATACCAGAATCTTGATATGTCTTTTTGTACAGTATACAACCATCCAGAATTGGCCAAGTTCAAGTTGTAAGATGACAGCATTGGTGACCTACAGGTAATTTCATGATGGTATAGTGCTTTTCTTAAAGCTTGTCCTCAGTCTACTCACTATGTAGAGGCCATGGTACAGTGATAAAATATTAGAATAAAATAGCATGTGTTCAAATCCTGTTTCTTTGTGATATTGGGAAAATCACTTTTAGAAAATCTCTGAGACTCAGTTTTTGTCATCTGTAAAATGAGGCTGGCAGTGTGCAAGATTGAGGGTGGAATCAGATATTGAATGTATAATGTCTCACACAGAGTATAATTTCTTAAATGCTGGTTCTGATTATATGCTCAGCAGTACATCTGTCTTGGTGAGGAATTGACCCTGGGGGGAAAATGTTGAAAATTATTATTATATCCCTGATGTTAGCTTGAGTTCTGAAGAAACATCTTCTTTGTACTTATTTAGATCCTTCAAGGCATTTTTCCCACTCCTTGGCAACATCTCTCGACCAGAAGTTCAGCTCTGGGCACTATGGGCCATGTATCATGTCTGCAGTAAAAACCGTATGTAATTAAAAAGAATAGTTTTCCAGCTATTTTTCTGTATAAGGATTAAGTTCAAGATGGAATTTTGAAAAATTGTTCACCTATGTCCTGATTCTAACACTTTTAAAAAAGCAACTGAAAAGCATTTGTATTAGTATAAAAAATGCTACAGAATTATAATTGAGGGTGTTTGTCAAGCGATATAGAAAGTGAAAGTTTGCTCCCACTCCTATTCCCCATAGGCAAGCACTGTCCATAAGTTGATAACTATAACTATACTTCCAGATACTTTTCTGTATACATGCTATAGTTAGTATATACTCTATGTGAATAGGATAATGTTTTTAGACAAAATGGGCTCATTCTGTGCATACTATCCTATAGCTTGCTGTTTTTCACTCAGTAGTTTATCATGAATGCTATTCTTCCTATAGTAATACATAGATTTGCCTCTTTGTAATGGTTTGAGGGAGGCTGGGGGGCCAGATGTCAGGAGTTGGTCCCAGGCAGCTTAAATGTTTTTCCATGTTTTGCTGTTTTAAATTCCCCTTGGGAATTCTTGGCTTTTATTCTTTTTTTTTTTTTAATATTTATTTATTTATTTGGTTGCGCCAGGTCTTAGTTGTGGCTTGTGGGCTCCTTAGTTGCAGCACATGGGATCCTTAGTTGTGGCAGGTGGGCTCTTTAGTTGTGGCTCCAGGGCTCCTTAGTTGTGCCTTGCCAGCTCCTTAGTTGTGGCATGCATGTGGGATCTAGTTCCCTGACCAGGGGTTGAACCCAGGCCCCCTGCATTGGGAGCGTGGAGTCTTATCCACTGCACCACCAGGGAAGTCCCTTGGCTTTTATTCTTTGTTAAGCATTATTATTAAAATTTTTGCTTTTATTATAAAAGAAATATAGGCTATAATTTTATACTAAAATACCTAAGATATAACTTTTAGAATTAAAGTTTTAACTATCAAAAGCATAAGCTATCTCAGAATGGCTTTAACAAGTATTGAGGCCTATATGCAAAAAAAACTATAGGAAATAATTTAAAAGCCTGAAATAATTGTGAGACATACTATACTCAGTTCTTTTCAATTCACGGATATAATACAATTCAAGTGAATGAGTAAGAGTTGAGGAATCTGCAAATTATTTTAAAGTTAATGTGGCAGGATAAACAGGAAAGAACTGACTGAGAAAAATGGTTTTTAGGAGCTTACCCTAATACTTCTCTTTATTTATTTATTTATGTTTGGCTGTGCCTGTGGCATGCAGAATCTTTTTTTTTTTTTTTTTTTTTTTTTTTGGCGGTATGTGGGCCTCTCACTGTTGTGGTCTCTCCCGTTGCGGAGCACAGGCTCCAGACACGCAGGCTCAGCGGCCATGGCTCACGGGCCCAGCCGCTCCGCGGCACGTGGGATCCTCCCGGACCGGGGCACGAACCCGTGTCCCCTGCGTCGGCAGGCAGACTCTCAACCACTGCGCCACCAGGGAAGCCCACATGCAGAATCTTAATTCCCAGACCAGGGATCAAACCCTGGCACCCCTTGCAGTGGAAGCGTGGGGTCCTAACCACTGGACCACCAGAGAAGTCTCTAACACTTCTCTTTAAATGGTACTGGCATATGAATAGATGGAGGCAGATCAATCAGTTTGAATGGCACTGAAACAGACTCTAGTATATTCAATTACAACAGTAGTAACTGTAACAACAACTACAATTTAGTTGAGTATTTATATTTACTGTGTGCCAAGCAGTGTTGTAAGCTATTTATGTGTAACTTATTTAATCTTCACAACAGGTAGAACAGGTAGCATTTTATTGTATTTATTGTTACAGATGAGAAAACGAGGCATAGAGAAGTTAAGTAACTTGCCCAAAGTTAAAGTAGCCTGCACCGGCAGAGATAGGGTTCTAACCTAGTGATCTGACTCCAGATCACCACTATTGATTAGATTGCTCTGTATTTCTTTGCTATATGATGTAACAATTTATTTAACATTGTTTCCAGTCTTTTCTATTACAATACAAACACTGGTTCAATGAATAATGACATTCTCTCTCTCACTCTCACTCACACACATACTATATATTTAGGAAAGATGAACATGTGTGCTAATTAAGAGGACAGACCCCAGAATCAGACTATTTGTACTTTTCTCCCATTTACTAGCTGTGGGAGCTTGAGCAAGTTACTGAACCCCTCTGTGCTCCAGTTTCCTCATCTGTAAAATGGGGATTAAAGTACCTATTTCATAGGGCTGTTATGAGAATTAAATGAGGTAACATTTGCAAAGCATTTAAGCATTGCTTGGCTCATAGTACGAGCATTTGTACATAGCACAGTATTAGTACAAGCGTAGTGCATACCATTTGTTAAAAGAAAAGACATCACTTTGCAAGCATAATCTGCAGAATACTTTTAGAATTACTGAGTCGAAATGTTATGAATGCTTGTTTTGGTAGGTATTGCTAAACTGTCATCCAGATAATTGATTACCAGTTTGCATTCCCATCAGTAATATATTGGAGCTTCCAGTTTACTTTTATTCTTGCAAAAAGGTTTAGTTGAATTTTTTTTGGGGGGGGATACACGGGCTTCTCACTGTTGCGGCCTCTACCGTTGCGGAGCACAGGCTCCGGATGCGCAGGCTCAGTGGCCATGGCTCACGGGCCTAGACACTCCGCGGCATGTGGGATCTTCCCGGACCGGGGCACGAACCCGTGTCCCCTGCATCGGCAGGCGGACCCTCAACCACTGCGCCACCAGGGAAGCCCTAGTTGAATTTTTTTTTTTTTTTTGCGATACGCGGGCCTCTCACTGCTGTGGCCTCTCCCATTGAGGAGCACAGGCTCCGGATGCGCAGGCCCAGTGGCCATGGCTCATGGGCCCAGCCGCTCCGCGGCACGCGGGATCCTCCTGGACCGGGGGGCACGAACCCATGTCCCTTGCATCGGCAGGCGGACTCTCAACCACTGTGCCACCAGGGAAGCCGTAGTTGAATTTTTTGATCTTTGTCAATCTAAGGTGAAAGAGAGTCTCAGATGATGTTTATTTTGAGTAAGGTGAACTGTCTTATATTTGAATTGTCTGTTGATTTCCATTGCTCACTTTTTGTTTACTGATTTTTGGTCTTTTTCTTTTTAATTTGAAGGAACTCTTGCAAATACTTTTTCCCAGTTTATTGTCTTGATTTTATTCATTGTTTTTACAAGTCAATATTTTGTTATATGGCCTCTGGGTTTCGGGTCATGATTATACCTTACAAAGTTGATGAAAATTTTCAGCCATTTTCTTTTAAAATATTACCCTCCACCTATTCTCTCTATTCCTTTCTTGTAACATCTATCAGCAGTATCTTATACCTTCTCTGAATCTGTCCTACCATTTAAAAACAAATGTTTCCATGTCTTTGTTTCTTTTTACTGCATTCTTGGTAATTGCCTTAGATGTGTTTTTGGATCATTGTTTCTGTGTCTAATAGACTCTTGGACTGATTAAGAGAATCCCTTCAGACTGAGTTGTGCACATGTCCCTTCAGTACAGCTTTGTATTTGCTTCTGTCAAGTGTTCTAGAGGTTTCCCTGGGATTGGACTAATTCTTATATTAATTTCTCAGCTCAAGGGTTCCCAGAACATTTAGGGTAATATAAATTCAAACCCTATACCAACTTGGGACTGGTTATAAATTCTCAGGAAAGACTTCTCCCAGGAGTCAGGCTAAATGCAGATGTTTCATTGTCTTATCCGTTGTCTTGCCCTTTGAGGGGCCAGCTTTATGCATTGATTTTGCTTCTGACTTCCTAAGTTAAAATCTAAATTCCTAGATTACCGAAACTGACGGTCCCTTTCTGCCCGACGATAGTTACAGGTTAGGTTACACGAGCTTTAGGTGCTTTTTGCTCTTTGTGTCGGACTCCTGGACAATTCCTTTCCTTTGTGCACTCAACTATGAATTAAAAAATTTTTTCAATTATACTGTATCCAGCTCTGGTGTTTTTAGGTTGTCTAGCTCAACATATTGCCTGAACCTGAAATTTGTATCATTTTTGTAATAAAAGATGTTCTTATCCTTTTAGCTAGGATTAGAGACATTTGAAGCCTAGAGTTGTCCAGAAGTAAACATAATAAAATAATCATCCATTATCTCATTACACAAGCCAAGCATTACCTGGCATATTTCTTCTAAATTGACACAGTTTATCTGTTAATTCCTGTGTCAAAGGGCTTAAAACTTTGTACTCTTTCTTCAAAATGGTGAATGTGGTAATTTGGGAATATTTAAGATGCCAACTTGTCCGTCAGGTTTCTTCGCTTGATTTTCTTTCAGCCAGCAAATACTGCAAAATGTTAGTCGAAGAAGAAGGACTGCAGCTTTTGTGTGACATCCAGAAGCACAGTGAGGCAGACCCCCAAGCACAGCACATTGCAGCCTCCCTTCTAGATGACTTCAGAATGCATTTCATGAATTATCAGAGACCCCCTCTCTGCTGAATGCCCTTCTTATCCTCAGGGGCTTCAGAGGTGCTCTGTTGCTCAGTGTCAGGTCTTCTGCTCTGTCACCAATTGAATGTTGAATTGAAATGAAACAAGTTGTCATTGGAGTTTGTGAGTTGACTGCCTTCTTGGCCTTTTTTTTTTTTTCTTTTGGTTGACTTTCTGTAACTTATAAGAAGGTTGGGTTTGTATGATAGCCATGATCCCAAATCAAGTTGGAATCATTCTGGGAATACCCTTTCAGCAGTTTTGAAAAATCAAGCCCTGGACTCTGTGTGAAGACCTGTGAGCTTGTGTTGGAACAGCTATGCCAGTTACTTTTCTCTAGCCCCGACCAATTTCTTAACTCTGAGTGTTTGTCAGAGGAAAGGAAAAAGAAAGACTTACGGGGAAACTTTGATATTTATTATTAAATTTCATGTTTGAAAGAATCTCCTAAGCTGTTATTCCTGGTTATATGAAGCCACTGGAAAAGAAGTACATGAAAAAGTTATAGGAAACATACACATATAAATGTATTGTTTGGAAGGCAGAACTTCTGTTGGAGGGGAGGAAAAAAATTATTTTTAATAGATACCAGAGTACCTTCCACTCGTTGGGTGGAGGGAAGAGAAATATATTTTTATGATTTTCGATAGTCTACCTTTGACCTTCCTTCCTCCAGCGTTACACGTTAGACTGAGTAAGCGTAACATTGTATGTGATTGGGTGTGCTGGTGGGGCATGGTCCGAGTTAGGACTGAGAATAGAGTGTTCAGATGAAAGATTATATGGGGATTATAAATCTCAATCCCTCAATCCCTCAAATTTTTAATTTTTAATTTGAGTTATGACTGTGACCAAAACTGAGAGGAAAAGGAAGGGCTGTGCCAGACGTGTGAAGAGGTGCTCTTACCTAATATGGAGATGAGGAAAATAGTGAGCTTCTCTGAGAACCAGCCTCAACCACAGTATAAACTATCAGAAGCTTTGGTTTGTGTCCTCTGCAAACCCACTCTGTGGAATAGAGTATGAAGTCCTTCCTCACCTTATTATTGACAACTAACAAAACATGTTTTAGCATTCATCTGTTTCAGTTTTTCAAAGAAATAAATTCCTTTCTGAATTAGTAGCTTATTTTAGGACTAGATCTTTGTGCTGTTAGCTGGCCAGACTCTCAACTGGAATGCTGTATACCTTTGTTTGGAATCAGATGAGGCTTATTCTTATTGTAAACCATATTTCAAACTATTGCTCACTGGTGACTGGATAAGAGGAATTTGTAATCTGCTTCCTTCTGCAGTCCTGCAACTACACAGTATTTTCTCTCATTCACTCTTTTGCATGATTCAAAAGGCTGTCTGACTTTCCTGACCTGAGTTCCGTGCGTTGGAACATGCTGTTACCAGATACTAGCTTAGGCTAATGGGAGGAGGGTGGGTGGGGAATAGTGCCTGTTGAGGTCCAGTTCTACACTGGGCACCTCTCCAAGTTTTGTCTCATTCACAACAATCCTCTGTGATAGTTGAGTTTTATCCTCCCTATTTAACAGATGAGAAAGAAGAAGTTCAGGTTACTTTCCTGAGTAGATAGATGCTGCTCATGCGGTTGCTGCTGATTGGAAGACTTGGGCTCTTCTGTGTTACTCTCCCTTTCAGGAAATGAGCACAACTTTGGGGCACATTAGTATTTAGCAGCAAGTCAACAGTGTTATTGGTATGTGTCCATGCCCGTGGCTTAGTGACTTCTGAGTCTGGCCAGGCGTAGGCGCAGAAAGCTCAGGTCAGTTAAAGAATGACCACGTGGCTGTCTCTTCCCCTGCCTTGGGGCACAGAAGGAGGGCTCCTGAGACTAGTGTGCACATGTGCATATCAGCCACCCTTTATTTCTCAGTGTCGTCATCTTGCTCACTTTTGCTCGTGCTGTTCCCCTCAGGCTTCCTCTTTTTCGCCTCAAATGCCTATTGATCCTTCAGCTTTCAACTCCAGTGTCACCTGCCCATTTCCTGACCTTCCGTGTTGTCCATCAGAGTTAATCGTTCCCTTCTCAGCACTCCTGAAAGCTATTTAATGCTCCATCAAAGATTTGCCTGCCACGTTACAGTTTACAAAAGGTTTTCACAGCAGTGATTTCATCTGGTTCTTAGAAGAACACTGTACATGAATAATAACTCACGTTTATTGAACATCAGGCATTTTAGTATTTGTTTAGTCCTCCCAACAGTTTCATTATAGATGAGGGGGCTGAGGCACACAGTGAGTAACTGGCAGAGAGCTGGGCCTATTCAACCACTGCCAGGGTTTCCTTATTATCTCTGTTGTACAGAGGAAGAAACAGGGCAGTTGAGGGTGGTTCTTACAACCTCCTCTCATCTCTGGTGAGCACCTAATAACTGAGAGGCAGAGGTCAGGCTTGAGTGCCAGCGATATAAAGGCCCAGAGGGGTCTGTTTTGTCCTTAGTTGATCGTTCTATTAGGGAGAGACAGGTATTCTCTAAAGCCAACCCGACGCCAGTGATTGTCTAGCCTGGGTGAGGAATGATGAAGGTAGCGGTAGGTGGTATAGGCAGCACCTTCGTGCCAGGCACCGTGCCAGTCACTCTATATCGATCATCGTCCTTGTGAGGAAACTGAAGCCTAGAGGTGAAATGAGGAGGGCAGGCGCGCTGCACGTTTTCCTTCCGGATCCTTCCCTGTAAGGTGTGCATCTCCCATGCGTAAGGTTCAAGGGAAGTCACTCGCCAACAAATCTAGGGGGCCGCTTCTCCCTGAAGGCAGCCATGCCTTCCAGCCGATCCCGGGTCGGGATGTTCTGAAACAACATACAGAGTATTAGTCTGTGGGAGCAGGACCAGAGGCCAATACTCGCTCAAGCTTGTTCAATGCATGACAAGGACAGAATCCAAGTCTTTCGCTGCCTCTGGACTCCGGTGTTGCAACACTGGAGGCCCATGCAACAGTATGGGCCTCGATGGCTCCTTGGTCTCCTGGGGAAGACAGGCTGCCTCTTCAGCACCCGAGGCCTGTCACACTAGCCTCTCTTTGCACACAGCTTGCACGCCTCCAGAGAGCTCACAGTCTCGTGCAACAGTCAGAAATGAGGCTACTCAGTAGAGAAGATAGATTAGGCTTTGCGGTAAGAACTCTGGCTTTGAATCCTGGTGTGTAGTTGGTTCACACTACGTCCTACAAGTCCCAGGACCCCCTGTTTAGGAGTATTTTCGTTATTTGTTAACCTGGAGATTAATATTTTTGACTCACCCAGGAGTGAGGGGCTAAATAGGTCAGCCCCAGGTTTATTGCCCCACCATCGAACACACACAGCCTACAGGTGAAAACCAAGGCTTTGATGTCCCACTCCAGCCTGGCGTCTACAGTAGCCGCTGGTACAGGGATTGCATAAGCTGCTATTCTTCTCTCTCAAGTTCCTCTGTGATTCTCTGGGCCCCCAAGTAGAGCAGGATACACCACCATTAGATGGCTGAGGAAACAGTCCCAGAGAGGAGCAGTGTGGCTCCCCTGGGATCACCCCAGGCTAACTGAGGAAGGAATGGCATGAAGACTGACTCTCTGGGTTGGGAGGAACCTACTGAATTGGTCATAAGTACTTAAGGCCGCCCACTCTGGCCCGGCTTCTGCTACAAGCATGCAGGGCTGGTGGCAGACACATACCTGGGCATAGCATATCCCTTCAATGGCCATCCCTGATGCAATGTCCACCTGCAAGAAAGAAGTTGTGCGTGGATCAGCCTGACCTTGCCCATCCCCATCAGCACTGGGCGCCAGCTAGTCCTACTTCCTACACCACTTCTTACTGATTATGGATTCTTCCAGCAAAGAATTATTGAGGCTTACTGTATGCCAGCCCATATGAAGAGAGATGAGCTGATAAGGAATCCCCTACCTAGAGAGGGAATACCATTCCTAACAGTGGTGAAACAGTGCTGGGATGAATGCGGGCTGTGAGAACAGCGGGGAGGATGACACATAGCCTGTAGAGCTGAGGAGGGTGTGCCTGAGCTGTGCTTGCACAGCCAGTGTTCCCTCCTTGCTGTCTGGCTGCCTCCCCATGCCTCCTGTCACCCCTATTAGTGAACTGTGCTGGCTTCCCATTGCCCTGAGGACTAAGGCCTTTATGACTTGGCCCCTGGCAACTTCCCAGCCTATACTGCACAGTACTTGCTATTGCTACCACTTACAAGCACTATTTTAAGAGAAGTACCTTTCCCAACAGGGGTTATTTTCCCTACTGTACAGCTGAAGAATCTGAGGCATAGAGAGGTGGAATGATTTGTCTAAGGGCACAACAGTATGTGGAAAAGCAGGTCTTTGAACCCAGATGGTCCAGCACCAGAGCCTATGCCCCTAACCTCCATGCTATGTTGTCTCACTCGTCCCTTTGTCCTGTTCTGTCAAGTTGCTTATTTATACACCTCTGTGTTTTTCCTCACACTTGTCCCTATTTTTTGGAAGTCTCATCCACCCTAAGCCCCAGTTCTAGAAAACATTCTCCAACTCAGCACTGTCCAATACCGTAGCCAGTAGCCACATGGACAGTGCAGCTCTAACCTCCCCAGGGTGTCTGCTTGGTCCCCTTGACCCTTTATTAGTGATTTGTGTCCGTCCCCCTCCCCACCTTGGGGGCAGTGACCATATTTGACTCATTTCTGGGTCCCAGTTCAGGTCTAGGTTCATTGTGTGATGACTGAATGAATGAGCTGATGTCTAGGATGGGTTAGCTGCAGCCAAGGCCCCACACCTGAGCCCGGTCCACGAGGCCACATTACTGACCAACACAAACCCGAGAACATGGACTGGGAGCCACGCAGACCTGGATTCTTGTTACTCACTTGTTCTGGGACCCTGGATAAGTCTTACCCTTTCTGAACCTCAATTTCCTTCTCTCTCCAAGGGCGAGAGATGAGGATAAAATGTCATTTGGAATATCACCTGGCCAAACTTGATTTTGTAGGTAGGTAAAAGCAAGGCATAAAGAGAGAGGTCAGACTCCCGAGTCCAGTTCCTGAGCTCTTTCCAGCTGTGCTGTCCATCTGTTTGCCATGAAAGCACCACCTCCCAGCCGCCCCACTGACTTTAGTGGGGCCCAGGTTCCAACCCAAAACCCTCTCACCTCTGTTCCTCGGTCAATGGCTACTTTGCCCAGCCGCACAGCAGTGGGGGCCTAGGGAAGAGAAGCAGCTTGGTTGAGGAGGGGATCAGTGCTCATGGTTAGGCACACAGCTCCACGGTGGGGGAAGAGGTCTGCACAGAGATCCAGCTGTTCTACTGACAGTGTTAAGTTTCGTTAGTTTTAGTACCTGCTACTTCTCAGCAGATGTTCCTTTTCTATAATGGAGGAAGCCTAACTGATCCCTGACCCTCCCAATCGTGACCATCCGGGGTTCTTGTCATTTAATCCATCCCTCCAGCATGTACAACATTTTCCAAATGCTTTCCCACCCACAGACTTCTCTAATGGTCAAATGGTGCTGCCCATCCTTCCAGGATGGTGCCATGTTTAATCGAGGCTCAGGGTGGTGAAGCACTTGGCCACGTTTGTCCAGTGAGTCAGTGGTGAAGCTTAGATCTGATTCCCAGTCACCTTTCCCACTGCTGCTCCCTTCCTCTACCTCTCTCATCTCAAGCCTCTCCTGCGAGCAGGTTTTCCCCCAGTAGGGTGAAAAATGGTCAAGATTAGGAACTTGGGCTTTGGAGTCTGACAGGCCTGGGTTGGAACCCTGAGGGGGCATTTTGCAAGAGCATCCAAGTGGCCGTCTTTGCCTCACCGACCTTGCTTCCAGTTAGCTTGTGCCACAGCAGGCCTGGCACTCCATCCCCAGCCCCACTTCCAGGCAAGGAGTGCTTTTGCCTCCTATATTATTTGAAGTTTTTGTATTTGTATTATTTGAAGTTTTTCTTTATCAGAAAAAGAATGATTTGAAAAGTCTGTTAGCATAGAAGCCATAAATAAAAAAGCTAGCTACATAAAAATGAAGGACTTCAGACTGTGAAAAATACCACAAATAAAAGACAAAAATCAAAAACTGGGAAAATATATTTGTGATACTGTGACAGAAGAATTTCCATAACAAAAAGCTGGTATAATGTTTTTATAACATTCACAACAGTATGAAAAGTTAGTTCACAGAAAAGAAATACAGGCACAAGGTATGTTCAGCTTTACTTTTAAAGAAACGTAAATCAGAACAGTGAGGTGCTCCTTTTCACCTCAGACTAGGTAAATTGTAAAGTGTTGGTAATGCCCATTATAGCTGAGATTTAGGAAAGAGGTATTTGCATACATAATTGATAGGAGAGTAAATTGGTACAATGCTTCGGGAAGGCAGTTTGACAAGAACTGGCAAATTAGATGCACATGCTCTTTCATGTTGTACCTCCATGTAGGCATCTACTTCCAGAAGTACACTAAGATGTACAGTTATCCACTCCAGCTATTTTTCAGGAGCATAAAGATGTAAGCAACGTGATGTTCCTCATTAGAGTACTGGTTAAATGAGGGCACGTCCATACCATGAATGAAAAAGTGCAGCTGTTTAAAAGAATGGGGTTGATAAGTATGTGCTGGAATGGGAAACTCTCCAAGGTAGTAGGTAAAAAAGAAAGGTGCATACTGGTTTGTATATTATTCCATTTGTGTAAAAGGTGTTGGTATGATGTGCCTTTGGGGAGAAGGGTCAAGAGAATGGAGAACTTCACTTTTTTGTTTTATACTTTTCCATACTGTTTGAATTCTTTTCTATGCATATTTTAATTTCATGTTTTTTAAATGTCTGTTAGAACTGGATTAGCCTCTAAAGGTGTGTTCCTTGTTCCCTAAACCATCTTAAAAAGAATTTAGAGTCATTTAGATATGAGTATATGTGCATAATTTATATTGTACATACAATGAATATTTCTGGAAGAGTGTGCAAACTGGCAACAGTGGTCATCTCTGGGGAGACGGATTGGGGAGTTGAGCGATGTTTTGGTGACCAGCTCTCCCGGTTTGCCAGTGACTGAAGGGTTATTAGGACATGGGACTTTCACGTTGAACCTGGACAGCCCCAGGTAAACAGGGTCACCCTACTTTTGATTTTTACTTTATGTCCTTCTTATTCTTCTGTTCTGTTTGATTTGCTTGTCATGAATATATGTTATTTAACTACTGATTTCTCATCACAGAACATTAAAAACTACATAGCTATGTTGTACTGTGTTGAAAACACACGTTTCTGAGTGTGTGTGTATGTATGTGTGTGTGTATGTGTATATATATATATACATATATATATGTAGTTGACCCTTGAACAGCCCAGGGGTTATGGGTACCGACCATCCAGACAGTGGAAAATCTGCGTATAACTACAGCCAGCCCTCCCTATAAAGAGTTCTGCATCCGCGAACTCAGCCAACCTCAGATCGTGTGGTACTGTAGTATGTATTTAGCTGAAAAAAATCCATGTATAAGTGAACCTGCACAGTTCAAACCTGTGTTGTTCAAGGGTGCCCTGTGTGTGTGTGTGTGTGTGTGTGTGTGTGTGTGTGTGTGTGTGAATTATTAGAAATATGATTGATCATTTCATGCTGTTTGGAAATGAGAACAGTGAGTCACACTGGCCACAGTATGTTCCATCCCTTTGTTGTTCAAGTAGAAAACGTAGCCAAATCCATATTCAAAGGATAAGGTATGTTTATTATCTAAAGGGAAGATCTGAGTGTTAAGTTGTGGACCTTGTGTTTATTGACAGTTTTTTCTGGGCTCTAATCTCTGCAGCCACTTGACTCCTTAGTCTTAGTAGTTTGTCCGCTAGAGGGCAGCCATCTACCACACCACCCTTTGTGCTCACCCCATCCAAGAACCCTTTCATCCTTGGCACCCAGTTACTCAGCTGGAAGTTAAAGATTCATTTTTCAGGTTGCATCGAAATGTCCTAGCATTTGCATTAGTGATTTTAGTACTAGTTTTTGGTATGCTCGTGTTTTGGTATACAAAGCTGCTTTTAAATACTGAAATACTAGTAATTATATTAGTAGAATACCGTTATTTCAATATACTGAAAAATCTGAAGCTGAATCATCTTGAGATAAGCTCAAAGACCCAGTTATTTAGTTTATGCGGAAAGATAAGCCCTGTAGTCTACAAGTCTTGCTGGATAGGCCCCCTCTGTGGAAGTGTAATTAGCTACTGTCCTGAGTCATTCAGAGTTTTGTATTAGTTCAGAGACTTTCTGACCAACTATAACAGAAACATGACAGCATTAAAATTAACAGCATCAGACTCTCCATTTATATGTGCTGAAACTATCAATAAAAAGAAGACAAAAGAAATGCTTTCTTTTAAACCAAATTCACTATCAGCTTTTTATAGTCCCTGCCCTCAAAAAAGACCTCAAAGTTATAAAAAGAGGCAGGATTATTTAAGGAAGACAGTGTTTTTTTTCCAAAATAAAATACCTCTTTTTTACTCTTCATGATTAATTCAAATACTTTTCTCTGTTAATAATATTAAAATGGTAGAGTATGGGTAACAGTTTTATAGGCTTCTATTTTAACTTCGTTTTGTAACGTCTGTAATTTTTTGTATTTGAAATGCATTATTTAGTTTGTTTTTTTAAAAAATCGTACACATTCTGCACTCTTTAAAATAAAATACCAGTTTTTTTATTATGCAGCATTAATGCCAAAATACCAGTTACTGATTTTCTTTCTGGTATTGCAGTCACTTTCTTTGACCTTGATGAACGGTCACTTACCTTTCTGGGTCTGTTACAGCATAGATACAATGGGGATAATCAGCTCAACTGGATTGTTCTAATAGTTGGGACACTATTAAAGTACCTTGGATTGTGTCGGATGGATGAGATGCTCCGTATGGGCTAAGTCAGTATTATAAATTAGCAAAACCTAGCTCCATTTCAGCTGCTTACATATCTGCAGAAACTTGGGACCTCCCTCTGGGTCCTCTTAGAGGAGTGAGAAGCCAGCAGAGCCTCTCAGGTACTTGGAGATTACATGTAGGCAGGGCCTAAACCTACTCCCTGGGTCTCTAAACCTTTTGGGAGACTATGCTCATAGGCTATTTGAGGATTTTAAAAAATGAATGGAGCTTAACATGTCCTACATCATGTATTTCAAGCACTTTTCCACCATGTAGTATGGTCGGAAAGTTGAGCTGGTAGTTCTTTATCTGCTTTAGAACCTTGCTTTTTCAATTTTGGGGACATTTTAATGCAGTACTGTCCAATACAGTAGCCAGTAGCCACATGTGGCTATTGGCATTTGAAATGTGGCAAGTGTAACTGAGAAACTAAAATTTTAATTTTAATTTAAATAATGTGGCTAGTGGCTGCCTTAGTGGACAGCACAGGTAGAGGATGTTTACATCATCTCAGGAACTTGTTTTACAGTGCTGTTCTGAGGATTTTCAAGCCTATTTGATTCCAGTCCCTCAGAACTTAATTTTCATTTTAACTTAAAATCTGATTTCGTTTACTGGATGGCTGAATGGATGCTAAAACTCCAAAGAGGGTTAATTTTATAAATCTGGGTAGATGGATCTTATGTTGCCCCCTGGCCTCTCCACACGTGCATCCCGTGTGGCACAGGCCCTCCTGTGCTGGGTGATCACCAAACCTGGGGCAGGATCTCCTGGGCCAGTGCTCGTGCCCGGTGGTAGGCGGCGTTGCCCTCCTCATTCTGGGCCACAGCATGGTTCACCAGCCCCAGAGCCTGGGCCTGTGACCCGCTCAGTCGTCGGCCTGTGAAGATGAGCTCCTTCGCCAGGGCCACCCCCAGGCATCGAGGCAGCCTCTGAGTCCCTCCTGCCAGGATGGAATAGGGGTGGTGAATCTGCATGGGAAGTGGGAGGCCAGAGAAGGCCCAGGCTGGGAGTCAGCCAAGACCTCTCAGAAGCAAACTGAGTTAGGTTGGCAGGGCAGAGCCCAGAACATAGGGCAAAAGAGGAAAGTAGGGAATTATGCTGGATAGACTGGAGTTGAACAGGTAAAGAAGGATGGATGCTGTGGGTTGAGGTTACCTGCTCCTGGGAGGAGTCCTCGGGTGGTCTCAATCAGCCCCATGACAGCTGAGGAAGCTGCTTAAACAAAACAGAATGAAGCCCCAACCCTACCTTCCAGCGCCAGTCCCCAAGGAGAAGAGATACCGCCTGTGGGCTCTGCTCACTCCTCCAGCCAGCCACTTCCCTCATGGTGTGGCCACAGCCAGACTCCCCCAGATGCTGCCTTTGGAAGAGCCCTAGCCTGGAAGCCAGCAGGCCCAGGCACTCATCCTACCTCCCCTACTCAACCAGGCAAGTCTCTTACCCTTTCTGAGCCTCGTGGGTGGGAAGAAGACGACTACCCCTCTTCTGCCTATTCCAGAGAGCTGCTAAGGATCAGGTGAGGTAATGGTGCTTGGAACAAGGAAGGGGTTCCTAGAAGGTGCCTGACACCTGTTTGTAAGTTAATGGATTCTCTGTCTCACGCATCCTTAGCTCAGGTTTGGCCTAGAGTGTCGCTGACTCCTGCGCCCAGCAGTTATTTTTCCCAGCTTTTTGTCAGCCTGAAAATTTCCTGTATTCCGGTCCACATCCTCTTTCCCCAGTTCTGCTTCCTCTGACAAGCCCTCCTTGAGGTGTCCCACCACACAGGCTTCTGAATTCCCTCAGCACAGGCCACCGGAACCATGCAGTACGGGAGGGAGGAGTTGATGTTCACCCTCCTATCCACCAAACCCTGCAAGTTAGTTGCCTTAAACATAGGCAGGTGAGAAGCAGATCCGGGGCTGTGACCTGACCTGGTATTTTGATGCCTTCTCTTCGATACGCATCTTGTAGATATAAGCTCCCTCTATGCCTGGGGTTACACATTTTTAAAAAATGTTCTTCCTGGATGGCGGGAGAAAGCAATGAGGGGAAGAGAGTAGCACCGTGGTGGCACTCAGACTTTCTCTGATTGCCTCCAGGAGGGGCGCACCTAACCACCAAGACAGGAAGGTTAAAAAGTGATCGATTATCTTCATCCTCCCCTCCCTCCACTCTTCAAAGCTCAGTTTCTCTGAACTAGTAACGCAAACCTTTTTGGGTGCCAGTGAACCAGAGGGCAGTGTTCTTGCCCAGGCATGTTTGTGACTAGCTGGGCAGGTGACAGACCGCCCCCACGGCTCACCTTTGCTCAAAACGTGATTGAAAAAGCTGGCCTGGACAGAACTGGAAGGTTGAACAGTTAGTCTTTGTCCCCAGCCTTCCCTCTCTGTGTTCTTTTTGCTGTCATGTTAGCAGTTGCTCTGGGGTTGGTGGGAGCAGTCCTGAGCGGAGGGCAGCTGACTGAGAAGGATGGGTACTGCCGCAGTCGGGCCAGGCCAGGAGGGGAACCAGCTGCTGCCTGAACTCTCTGTCTCCCACCTTGCCTTTAGTTCTGTGGCTGCTTGGAAAGCCAAGAGCAGTGGCTGACTGCAGAATCCCCAGAATTAGCCTGTTTCACTCTTCCTTCCCCACCCTACCCCACCTCTCCCCGTGCCCAGTACCTGCCACTCGGAGGTCACAGGCCAGGGCGAGTTCCAGGCCTCCACCTAAGGCAAACCCATCCATAGCTGCAATGGTGGGCGCAGGGAAGGCTGCTGTGGAGATGAAGAAAGGCTCAGCCTGCGAGGCCCTGGCAGGACCCGGACAGTGTCTCAGGGAGGGGAGGAGCTAACTGGTTGGGACAGAGGGCTTCATTGGTCCAGGTTTGGGGACCTTACCTGGTACCTCAGCCAGGTTACCTTAGAAGTTGGTTTTCCTACTGGGGAGAGTTGTGTGATCAGCTGGGGATCGGGAGTGGGGAGATGGACAGGGTAATCTCCTGCTGGCCTCCCTGGGACCAGCCTTTTTGCACTCCCTTCTTATTCTGTGTGCCAAGCCCCATACTGAGTGCTGGGAACACAACTGAACCAGACGTGGGGAAGGCAGACCTGTAAACAGGCAATGATGACCCAGGTAATCAGTGCTCTGATAAAGGAAGCTTGGAGGATGGATCAGGGACAGCTTCCTGGAGGAGGAGGCACTGGTGGTCTTAAAGAACGAGTAGAAAGTTCAGATGGCCAAGGAGGGATATTCCAGGCAAAAGAACAGCCATTGTCAAAGCCTGAAAGCATGCTTGGTGAAACCTGACTCTGAAAAGGCCAGGCTTGCACCCTGAGGGCACAGGGGTTGGGGGTCATAACGAGCAGGGCACAAAGGCTGAGAAGCCAGGGCTCCCTCTGGGAGAAATGCCCTCTGAACCCTCGTCACACCCTCCCCCTTGTAGAATTCCTTGTTCCCTGCCCCTGCCGCCCCCCCGCCAATCATCTGTCTCTCCACAGAGCTCACAACAGAAACTGTTCTGTCTTTAGAGTAGAGTGGTGGGTGGGGTGAGGCTGGGATCAGCAGGGCCCCGGAATGCCCTCCTCCTCCGCACTCCAGGACCCTCACCAATCTCATTCATCAGGCCTCGGAGCCGCTGGACAAAGACCCCCACCTCCGCCTCACTCATCTGCTCCCGCTCCTTCAGGTCTGCACCTGCAGATGCAAGAGTGACAGCCCGTTACTGCCTCCCAGGCTGTCAAAGGATCCAGCAAAGGAAATCTGAAGAGAAGCAGCCAGAGAGGAAAGAGAAACACCGGGAAAACATGGTTAGGGAAGCCGGGGGCGGGGAGCGGTGGTGGTCAAAAAAAGGAGAGGTGCAACAACAACAAAAAGACTGGATTTCATCAAAATTAAAAACTTTTGTGCATCAAAGGACACTATCAAAGAGAGCAAAGACAACCCACGAATGGAAGAAAATATTGGCAAATCATATAACTGGTGAGGAATTGATATCTAGGATATATAAAGACTTCCTACAACTAAAAACAAAACCAAAAACAAAACCCACAAAGGACAAAGGACTTGAATAGATATTTCTCCAAAGACGATAAGTCAGTAAGCACAGGAAAAGATGCTCAACATCATTAGTCATTAGGGAAATGCAAATAAAAACCACAATGAGATACCCCTTTACACCCATGAGGATGGCGATTATAAGCAACAACAACAAAGAAGTGTTGGCATGGATGTGGAGAACACTGATGCATTGCTAGTGGGAATGCAAAATGATGCAGCTGTTGTGAAAAATATTTTTGTGGCTCTGTATGGTCCAGCAATTCTATTCCTAAGTGTATACCCCAAAGAACTGAAGGCAAGGACTCACACAGATAACTTGCACACCAATGTTCATAGCAGTATTAATCACAATAGCCTAAAGGTATAAACAAACCCAGGTCTATCAACAGATGGATAAACAAAATAAATGTGGAAAATAAATATATATATATATAATTTATATATATATATAAGATGGAATATTCATTTTTAAAAAGGATAGAAATTCTGCAATATGCTACAACATGGATGAACATGAAGGACATTATGCTAAGTGAAATAAGCCAGACGTGAAAGGACAAATATATGATTCCACTTGTATGAGGTACCTAGAATAGGCAAATTTGTAAAGATAGAAAGTAGAACAGAGGTTACCGGGGGTTGGGCGAATGGGGAGGAATTGCTTAATGGGTATAAAGTTTATTTGGGGTGATGAAAATTTTCTGGAAATGGACAGTGGTAATTGTTGAATAACCTTTTGAATGTACTTAATGCCACTGAATTTTACACTTAAAAATGATTAAAGTGTAAATTTTTGTGTAATATATATATTTGACAATTCAAAAACTATGTTAAATAGTAATAAAATAAAAATTTGTTAGTTATTTTTTTCCAGTTTTATTGAGAAATAATTGACATACATCACTGTATAATTATTTTTTTTAACAGAAGGGGTTGGTGGGGTCCAAGGAGGCTGAGAGGTCAAGTAAGATGAGAACTGAGAAGTGAGTGCAGGGCCCAGTGGCATGGAGGTGGGCAGGGACCTTGGTGAGAGTAGTGACAATGGAGGCGTCATCAAAGGCCAGATGGCAGGGGCCTGAGGCGGGAGTAAGGGGTGAATACAGTCTTCGCAAGTCTTAGATTATCCAAAAGTCAGTTGGGAGAGCCCTTGGAAGTCTTTGATTAGTTCCAGCCCCTCAGTGAGAGATGGGGAAACTGAGGCCCAGAGAGGGACAGGGACTAGCCCAGGGTTCCAGAGCAAGTCAGGGGCAGATTCAGACCTGCAGCCCCCCTACTTCCCTGTCCTTAGCTGGGATAGTGAGGAGTGGGGCTAACAGGGGCATGAAGTGACCATGATAGAAGAGGTCAGACAGAGGTGGAGCCAGAGGAAGAGGCCAGGGGAGGAGGAGGGCCTCAGCCAGGGCAGCGGGGTCAGGCAGACTGGTCCACATACTTATCCTGCCATGGCAGACCCCGAGCTGGTCGCCGTGATCTGGACAGCTGAGACCTAGGGACTGAGCCATAACTCCTTGAAAACTCCTAAGCATCACGTTCCTCCCACCCTAGCCTTCCACAGCCTCTTCCCACCTCCCCAGTGCCAGTTCTTAGCTCAGCTCAGCTCTCATTCATTTGCTTGTTGTGGGCCTGGATGCGGCATTTCTCATCTTTGAAATGAAGTGCGTGGCGAGGACCAAATGGTGCAGAGACATTGAAGAGTTTTTTTTGACGGACTGAGATCTTGTAGGTGGGCAAAGGGGCACAGAGTCCCATCTTGGCCACAGACCTTGTGAATGTCTTTGGACTCAGCTTCCTCATTTCCTCAGTGAAGGGTCAGAACAGTGCGTGGTGCAGCAGGAAGAACAAGGATTCGGGGATCAGAGAGGCCAAGTTCAAACTGAATTCTTAACTATCTGTGTAACCCTAGGCAAGGAATTTTACCGCTGAGTTCACATCTCTAAAATGGGAATAATGAGTCCTGTGCTGGAGCTGACCTAAGGACCCCACCCCCCACAAATGCCCTCCAGGCCGGGGGGAGCCCTGCTGAGCCGCGGCATAGGGGCTGGAAAGGAAACCCACCTGCACAGAATACACCCTTCACTCCACTTCTGAAGATCAGGACACGCACTTGCCGGTCCTCCCGCAGCTGGGCCAGAGCTTCCAGCAGCTGCAGAGGAGACTCCATCAGATACCTCCCAACCCAGCCCCAGCCCACCCTCGTGCCCACCCTTTCTCACCTCACTAACGAAGACGTTCCCCAGGGCATTGCGGGCGCTTGGTCTGTTCATCAAAATCTCAGTGATTCCTGCAGGGGACAGGGCAGCCTTGGGTGAGCCAGCTGCCCTGCTCACTCCTGGGCTGGGGCCTGGGATCTGGGCACCTCTACCCTCAATGAGCAGTGTAACTTGGGGCAAGTCTCACACACCCAGGCCTCAGTTTTCCCAACCATAAAATGGGGAGAATAACTCTTGCCCTTTCTGCCTCACAGAAGAAGTAGAAGGGCTTGTGAACCTTGGAGCAACATGGGGAGAGGGACAAGAATGACTGCCACAGTGGTTCCTGCCTGCTTCTGCCATTGTGAGACACACACCCCACACACCCCTTCTTCAATTTCACGTATCTCTCCATTATTCTTTTCTCCATAGCCGGACTTCTTCCTCTTGAGCTGAATGAGTTATAATAATATCACCACCCAGAAACCTCCTCGTATGCTCTGACTCGTTCATTGTTCCCTCCTCCCCCCAAAAGTAACAACTCTCTTGACTTTTATGGTGATCACTTCCATGCATTTCTTTAGTTTTATCACACAAATGTGCATCTCTAGACTTCAGAGTTTAGACTTGCTAATTTTCAAAAATAGTGATGTGTCTTTAAAAAGCTTGTTAAAATCCTCAGGTTCTGCCTTTAGTCCTGTCTTTCCCTCAAAAGTTGTTTGTTGGGACTTCCCTGGTGGTCCAGTGGTAAGGAATCCGCCTTCCAGTTCAGGTGACATGGGTTCAATCCCTGGTCGGGGAACTAAGATCCCACATGCCACGGGGCAACTAAGCCAGCATGCCACAACTACTGAGCTTGCGAGCCTGAACCAGAGAGCCTGCGTGCCCCAAACTACAGAGCCCACACGCCCTGGAGCCTTCGCGCCACAACTTGAGAGAAAACCCTCGCGCCACAACTAGAGAGAAGTCTGTGCACCCCAACGAAGAGCCCGCGCCGCAATGAAGATCCCGGGTGCCACAGCTAAGACCCGATGCAGCCAAAAATAAAAATAAAAAAATAACAATAAGGAAAAAACCAGAAGTTATTTATTAAAGAACCTGGGGCATTTGACCTGTAAGGTGTCCTGCAGCGTGGAATTCACTGATTGGACACTCATGGGGCAAGTGACCAGGTTCCTCTGTCACAGGATTTAGCAACTAATCCAGAGGCTTGAGCACACTCACATTCCGTCCCCTTTGGCAAGAGAATAACGTTTGCCCTACCCGTGTGATATTCTTTCACCCGCGACAGTCAAGCTTCTTGAAAGGGTTTTCTGTACTCAATCACTTTCTTGCCTTCCATTCACTTAAGCCTTCTCCAATCTAGCTCCCACCCCGTCACTCAGCAGAAACCATTCTCACCAAAGTGACCAGTGTAACCACATCACTAACCAAGGGACATGTTTCCATCCTGGTCCCAGGCTCCTCAACGGTTAACTCTGCTGACAATACACATGCTCTTCCTTGAACATTTTCTGCCTTGGCTTTTTTTTTTTTTTAATAGATTTAGTTTTTTCAGAGCAGTTTAGGTTCACAGGAAAATGGAGTGGAAAATGCGGAGATTTCCCGTAAATCCCCTGCCCACTGCACATGCATGGTCTCCCCCACTATTAACGTCCCCACCAGAGTGGGATATTTGTTACAAAAGATTAACCTACATGGAAACGTCATTATCACCCAACATCCATAGTTTACATTAGGGTTAACTCTTAGTGTTGTACATCCAGTGGGTTTTGACAGATGTGTAGTAACATATCTGCCTTGTGGCCCCATGTTCTCCTGGTCTTCCTCCTACCTCTCAGATGATGCCTCTGCACTTTTCTAGGTTTTCTTCTACCCAATTTTAAAATTCTTAATTCATTTATTCAACATATATCTATAATAAGTAAGTCCTGGGAATGCAATGTACACCATGTGACTTTAGTTAACAATATCGTATATTTGAAAGTTGCTAAGAGAGTACATCTTAAAAGTTCCCATCACAGGACTTCCCTGGTGGCGCAGTGGTTAAGAATCCACCTGCCAATGCAGGGGACACGGGTTTGAGCCCTGATCCGGGAAGATCCCACATGCTGTGGAGCAACTAAGTCCGTGCGCCACAACTACTGAGCCTGTGCTCTAGAGCCCGCGAGCCACAACTACTGAGCCTGTGTACCGCAACTACTGAAGCCCGCATGCCTAGAGCCGGTGCTCCACAACAAGAGAAGCCACCGCAATGAGAAGCCCATGCACCGCAACGAAGAGTAGCCCTCGCTCGCCGCAACTAGAGAGAAAGCCCGTGCGCAGCAACGAAGACCCAATGCAGCCAAAAATAAAATAAATAAAGTAAAATTACTTTAAAAAAACAGTTCCCATCACATACAAAAAAATGTAACTATGTGTGGTGATGGATCTTAACTAGACTTACTGTGGTGATTATTTCACAATGTATACAAATATCGAATTTTGTTGTACATCTGAAACTAATATGTCAATTATATTTCAATTAAAAAGCCCCAACTCGGGCTTCCCTGGTGGCGCAGTGGTTGAGAGTCCGCCTGCTGATGCAGGGGACACGGGTTCATGCCCCAGTCCGGGAAGATCCCACATGCTGCAGAGCGGCTGGGCCTGTGAGCCATGGCCGCTGAGCCTGCGCGTCCGGAGCCTGTGCTCCGCAATGGGAGAGGCCACAACAGTGAGAGGCCCGTGAACCACACACACACAAAAAAAGCCCCAACTCTTACAAAAAGGTAACTCCATGAAAGAAAGAAGACATACAAATGGCGAATAAGCACATGAAAAGATGTTTAATTTTATTAGTATCAAATAAATAAGAGTTTAAGAAAAGCATAGCACCCAGTACAACGACTAAAACTAAGAAGACTGAAAATAAAAACCAAGTATTGGCTATGAAAAAAACCCCTTACATATCTATTGAACAACTATGATACATAATAAATTGTGGGAGTTGTAAGTTATGTAACAGCCCGTCTTCAAGGTGCTTACAGCCTAATACAAGTAAATGATAACGTGAGGTCATAAGTAAAGTAAGTACATGAAGTACTATAGGATTACAGGTGGCAGCTCATAGATGGGAGCATTTGAGCAAGGTGAGAATAGGTAAAACTTTTCATTTGAAGAGTGAGGTATGATGGGAAAAATACCACAGGTAAGAGACTACTCAATTTTTTAAAAAAATTATTGAAGTATAGTTGATTTACAATGTGTTAATTTCTACTGTACAGCAAAGTGATTCAGATATATATATATGTGTGTATGTGTATATATATATATATATTCTTTTTCCTATTCTTTTCCATTATGTTTTATCACAGGATATTGAATATAGTTCCCTGTGCTATACAGTAGGGCCTTGTTTATCCATTCTATATGTAATAGTTTGCATCTGCTAATCCCAAACTCCCAATCCATCCCTCCCCCTCCCCCTCCTCCCCCTTGGCAACCACAAGTCTGTTCTCTATGAGAGTACTCAATTTTTTAATGTTGAAGTTCCTGAAAGGTCAATCCAAGATCTCTTTATTCAGTCATTTGTACAATTACAAATTTAACACATGTTGGCCTTTGTACCAGACACTGATGTCAGAGGCCAGAGCAGACCCAGTCCCTCTCCTCTTAGATCTTACAGTCTACAGAGGAGACAGACATTCAACCAGTAATTACTATTTATGATGAGAACATGGGGGGAAAAAGGACAAGGAGGTGAGTGGTATAGAGTGGGCAGAGGGGGCCCCTAGTGTAGAAGGTGAGCAGTGACTTCCCCGAGGAAGAAGTGACCTTTCAGCTGAGAGCTGAGGAACGAATAGGAGTCAGCCAGGCAAAAGTGTGTGTGTGTGTGTGTGTGTGTGTGTGTGTGTGTGTGTGTGTGTGTGTGTGTGTGTATGTGTATGTGTGTGTTGGTGGGGAAAAGCCCATTTCAGACAGAGGGAGTGGTACAGATGAGGGCCCTGAGTATAGCAGAGCAGGGTACTATAGGGTTTGTAGAGCTGGGCCTCTTAATGTTTTTTGGCTAGGCCTGAGAATTAAACCAACATAAAACAGATTAAGAGGAGAAAAGCACACAAATTTGTATAAGTTTTACGTAACATGAGAGCCCTCAAAAGGAAATGAAAACCCCCAGAAACGGTAGAACCTACATGCTTTTATAGTAGGCTGAAGAAGGAATGTCAGTTGTGGAAGAGTTAACTATGTGGGAGGCTAAAGGAAGATAAGGCCTGTTTGTACACAGTTGTCTGTTTGTACAGAATTCTCTTGGCTTCAGCTCCCTGTTGAAGAATGTTTCTTTTCTCCAGGTTCAGGGAGGGCATCTTTCACGTGGGAGTTTTTATCTCCTGTTTTCAGTAAGCAAAGGGGAGATTAGAATGCCCTTCTTGCATCTGCTGTTTTTTTCAAGTGCCTTTAGCTCAAAAAAAAAAAAAATCTCTATACCAATGTGGCATATTTTTTTTTGGGGGGGGGGGGACATTGTGCCACCTTTTAGTGTCTTCCAGAACCGGAGGAGTTCAGAGCAAAGGGAGAGCAGTGTGAGGCAAGGCAGAAGAGTCAGGAGGGCTGCACTTGCTCATCTGCCCCTCTCCTTCACGCCTCCCGTGTACCTACCTCCTGTACACCCAGGACTGCCCTGCGCACCTGGCCAGCTCTCCTCTGAGCTCCGAGCCTGAATATCCAGCTGCCCACTTGACATCTAGACCAACATGTCAAGAAATGATCACTCTTTCTCCTGCTCCTTTGGTGAGCGAATGACATATCAACTCAGAATTCTGTCATGTTGCCTCCGTCTTCCTCACCCTTGAAGTTTACTTAGTCCTTGAAGTTTACTTAGTCTCCCAAGCGGCCAATTCAACCTCTTAGATCTCATACCTATCAGCTCACATCCCTCCCTGCAGCCACTAACCTGGTGGGCTCTTTCTTCTATTACGTGGATCCCTCAACTGGCCCTCTGCCCTCAGTCTTGCCTCCCCTTCCCCCTCCACTTTCGTTCCCTCATCTGGGTCAGAGTCATCTTTCTTACCCAAATCTGACCATATTCTTCCCTTCCCTTTTCATCAAAATTAAGTCTAAATCCTTAATACCACCCCAAAGACCCCCTACCATCTGGCTCTTGCATCTCACTCTGGCCTCAACTCACCTGCCAAATCTGGGTCAGGTGTGGGGAAGAGAGAACAGCTCTGGGCAGGGGCTCAAATACTCTTATACCTTCTTGGCCATTTCCCATCCTGTAAAGTGTCAGGATGGACTAGAGGAGTGTTTACCAATCCTCTGGGCTTCAAAGCCCCCTTATTATTTTCTCTCAGCGTGTTTAGCTTTGAAGAACAAACAGGATTTATTAAGATGGCATTCTCAGTGTGAGTTGATCTGAGACACGGAGAAGGGCCAATGAAAGTTTCAGGGGTCTCAAGGGACAGGGTTTCCAGCCACAGTTAGAGAACTGTGGTCCAGGACAGAGAACTGTAACATGCAGGCTAGGTGGGCTTCTTTAGCCTCCCCAGAAACCTTCATAGAGTTCTTTGAGCCCAGCAGGCCTGGAGGTCCCACTGAGGAACTCAGATGTCCCAAAGATCCTCTCCAGATGAGAAAATGCTGCAACTTTGGGGAAGGGAAACTGTGGTGGATACAGAGAAACCACATCAGAAGGGTTGAGGAGAACAGTCTAGGTCCAAGGTCATTGTGGCAGACAGACCTTAGAGTGGCCCCCATGTTCACATCCTGCATAATCCCCTTCCCTTGAATGTGGACAGGACCTGTGAATTGCTTCTAACCAAGAAAATACAGGTAAGGTCATAAAATACCACTTGTAAGATTAGGTCTAATTATATGGCAAAGGTAATGAGATGTTACTTCTGTGATTAGGTTATGATGTATATAAGACTCTATATTACTAGCATACACTAGAGAAACTAGTGGACCTATGGAGAGGGTTGTGTGGCAAGGTACTGTGGTCAGCCTCTAGGAGCTGAGAGTGGCCCCCTGGCCAAGAGCGAGAGAACAGGACTTCAGTACTACAACCACAGGAGATGAATTCTGCCAACAGCTGAGGAACTTGGAAGCAGACCTCTCCCCAGTTGAGCCTATGATGAGACCACAGCCCCCACCAGCTCCTGGATTGCAGCCTGCTAAAACCCTGAAGCAGAGAACCCAGCTAAACTGTGCCTGGACTTCTGACCTACGGAAACTATGAGAAAATAAATGTGTGTTATTTTAAGCATAGAGTTTGTGGTAATTTGTTACATGGCAATAGAAAACTAATACAGTCATGACGTCTTGGGATTGACAGAAACTTTGCTCTCTTCTCTTTGCTTTCCTGTTCTGTCTTTCCTTTTTCTCTGGCTGACTCTCTCCCACATTTCATCTCTATTTCCCTCTTTCAGAATGTAAATGTGGTGCTTGGCTCAAGTCACAGCTCAGTCACATACCAGCTTCATGGCCTTGGGCAAATTACTTTACCCTTCTGACCTTCACTTTCCCGATCTGTAAATAGAAATGCTAAAAAGGTTGTAATGAAGATTAAAAGAGATAATGCCCACAAGTGCTTAAACATAGTCTGTGGGTATTGTGAGTGGGGAAGATGCACAGAAGCTGGGGAAAGTCTAGGGCCCCACATGAGCTGAGAAATCTAAGCTGGGAGCCCTGAGGAGCCAGACAGGGTGTCTCTGGCTTTAATTCATTCACCTGACAATGTGCAAGTTGTACTACCACATGCCAGGCCCCAGAGAAATAGAGAGGACTCAGCCATGGTCCCTGACTTCTTAGTTGAGCCCCTATTCTGGGAACCTTGCCCTTGCTGGGCCCCAGTAGTGCACTGCACCCCCTCTACTCTTACCAGACCCCCCCATACCACTGGCTGATGATTTGAATTCCTTAGCAGATGACCTAGAGTCACACTGATGGGATGGTCTGAATCACCAGGTGATGTGGGTGGGAGTCAATAGAAACTACTGGGAGATAGTATAGAGACCAATTGGTTTAACAATCCCTTACTATATAGAAGGGGAAACTGAGGCCCAGAAAAGAAGAGAATTTGCCAAAGTTAATAGTTGGACCCAGCTAGCAATTCTCACTCTCAAAGAGCTAACAACTGATGAGGGAGACAAGTCCAGACACAAGGGATGTAAAAGGAAAATGGTGGGGGGGTGTAATTCCAGAAGGATTTACAAAGGTAGAGAGGAAAGAAGAGGACCGAAGTCAGGGGCATAGTTAGAACAAAACACTGAGGTGGGACAGCTTGAAATGAACAAACACATGGGTAGAAGAGATAAGGTGACAATGTCAGGTTGTGGTGGAGAAACTTGAACATCCAGCTAAGGAGCTGGAGTAGAGCCATAAGGAAGAGTGAAGAGTGGTTAACAAGAGTTAACCAAGAGTGGGTTAACAATCCCATTTTCAAGGACAACAGGCACAACGTGACTATGCTCTGGTGACATCATGCCAAGTGGAAGGCAGAACGGGTGGCTTCTAATGGGGTGGTGGGGTGGTTCTCCTGTGTGTGGGTCCCCTCCTCATGCCTCCTCCACTGCTTCTCATTCCTTCCATATGCCCTCTGGCAGGGGCAGAGGCTTAATCTCCTGATGCTTGTTATTTGTGGATAAAAAATTCCCCTTTTGTACAAGTGAGCCCTAAGGTCTATGACCCGTGGTAATTTTTTAACTAATGTACAAGTCTGTGTTTTGAGTCACTGAATTACCAGAAGAGGTAGTGATGACCTAATAGTTGAGAACACAGGTTTTGAAATCAGAGCTGGTTCCAATTGCTTAACCTCTCTATTCCTCAGGTTCTTAATCTGTAAAGTTGGGAGAATAACTATAATTATTTCAAGGCAAGCGCCATTACCAGTTTGGCAGTGAACTAAGCATGAGAGTAAGGGGTATTGTCTAACACCAGCAATCCCACATAGCCAGAGAATTCTCACCAAGTGATGTAATCGGACACTGGAAGCCCCTACATGTCCATCAAGAGTGGGGGATGCACACTAGGGAGTAGTATACAACAGCAGGGAGCAAGGAACAGATTTATATGGCAAAGCAGCTCTTCAAAACTTGGTATCAAGTGGGAAAAAGGAAGAAACATGAGATGTCTAGAATAGTGCCTTCTGTGTAAATTAAAACTCGGACACAAACAATGCTACATAAAACGCAGGGAAGGTTAGAGGGGTTGGACTGGGGAGAAAGTAAAGACAAGAGAAGGACCTTGCCCTGATGGTAACAGGCAGCAGACTGTGGAGTGTGAATAACACCACTGAATGCAAAGTTCAACCACCACCCCCCAGCACCACCCCTGCAAATAAAACTACCCCCAAACAGAAACAAAACAAAATAAAACCAACCAACCAAACAAACAAAACCCAACAGTGCTCAATCAATATGCTCTTAAGTTTGTTAATCAATATGCTCTTAAGTTTGCTAATCAGAGAATGCCAATATGACAAGCAGTTCACAATTGCTTTCTTCTTGCTTTTCACTAGAAGTTAAGATTTTTTTAAGGGTTAAAAATTATAATATGTAATCAAAGCGACTAAAGTGACAAGGGAAGCATTTCAGTGTGTAAAGCAAGTAGGATATTTGTTGTCAGCAAGTAAATATATAAAGACTGGAGATATTTTGTTGTTGTTGTTGCTAAAAAAAAAAAAGGAAAATAATTTTGTCTTAGAGCTGATTGTTTATGGATGGGAAAAAATGGGACAAGTTAATATGGATCCAAGGGGTGATAAAAGGTTTGTGAAAAAGGAACTTTGAGAATAGAATTTTGTATGTTGTTAAGACTGATTAAGACTAGATTAAATTTAATTAGGTAAAGAAATTTTGTGATTAACAGTAAGCTGGTACCAGACTGAAATTTGGTTCTCTCTCTCTGTTAAGAGAACAAAGTTTTGGGCTTCCCTGGTGGCGCAGTGGTTAAGAATTCACCTGCCATTGCAGGGGACATGAGTTCAAGCCCTAGTCCAGGAAGATCCCACATGCCGCGGAGCAACTAAGCCTGTGTGCCACAACTACTGAGCCTGTGCTCTAGAGCCTGCAAGCCACAACTACTGAGCCTGCGTGCCTAGAGCCCCTGCTCCACAGCAAAGAGAAGCCACCGCAATGAGAAGCCCATGCTCAGCAACGAAGGGTAGCCCCCGCTCACTGCAACTAGAGAAAGCCTGCGCCCAGCAACGAAGACCCAATGCAGCCAAAAATAAAATAAATTTATTAAAAAATAAATAAATAAAATGGATAAACAATGACTGTAAATTAAACAGGGCTATGGGAAATCCAAGATGGCCGCTTGGCTCTTCCCGGCTCCCTGACAAACCTCATTTTTTAATTTGATGGGTTAAAGCCTTCCTTGGCTGGAGGGTTAATGCCCTCACAGTGAAAAAAATAAAAGACAAAAAATGTGTTTTCTGGGACTTCCCTGGTGGTACAGTGGTTAAGAATCCGCCTGCCAATGCAGGGGATACGGGTTTGATCCCTGGTCTGGGAAGATCCCACATGCCGTGGGTCAACTAAGCCTGTGTGCCACAAGTCCACACGCTCTAGAGCCCGCGTGCCGCAACTACTGAGTTTGTGAGCTGCAACTGCTGAAGCCTGCACGCCTAGACCCTGTGCTCCGCAACAAGAGAAGCCACTGCAATGAGAAGCCCACGCACTGCAATGAAGAGTAGCCCCCGCTCACCACAACTAGAGAAAGCCCATGTGCAGCAACAAAGACCCAATGCGGCCAAAAAAAAAGAAAAAGTGTTTTCCACTTGCGGTATACCTTCTACAATCTCCAGTGGTCAAGACACCCACTTCACTGGATAAATCATACAAGCCTTAGCAAAAACTTCACAAACTTCTTAAAAGTATCACCATCGGGGCTTCCCTGGTGGCGCAGTGGTTGAGGGTCTGCCTGCTGATGCAGGGGACACAGGTTCGTGTCCCGGTCCGGGAAGATCCCACATGCCGCAGAGCAGCTAGGCCTGTGAGCCATGGCCGCTGAGCCTGTGCGTCTGGAGCCTGTGCTCCGCAACGGGAGAGGCCACAACAGTGAGAAGCCCGTGTATTGCAAAAAAAGAAAAAAAAAAATAAAACAAACAATCACTGTCACTAGCATTCTCAATCATCAGGCAAGGTTAACAAAATTAATAGAAAAACTGGACTCAGAACAAAAATTAATTACATGGGATTAAATGAACTGCTAAATATGATCATAATTCTTTTAGTACTTTTTGTCTGACATATTGCTAGCTTTTAATCTTTGTTTTTCAGATATAAAGAATCTCTTCTTCTCAAGCTAATTATGGTTTACAACAATTTGGTAATTTACACCTGTGGGTAAAATTAAAACATTTTTCTTTTCTTTCTTCCTGGTCCCTCCAGAAATTGGAGACCGTTTGGTTCTGAGCAGCCTTATCAAAATTGTTATTTCTTACATTACCAAATATGTGACTGAGCCTCTGATAAAATGATAGTCCCATATAAGATCAATGATTGTAATGGTATAACTCTAGGTATGGGAAAAAGCAACAAGAGGGAATATTTTCCTGGACCATAAGAGACTAGACTAGTCTCAGGTGGTGCAGAGACTTTTGGGTACCACTAACGAGGCCTAGTCCAGTAACAACGCATTGTGTGGCCTATCAGCGGAGGAAATAAACATTCCTAGCGCTGTGGGACAAAACGGACATGAAATGCCCCCCAAACCATGGTCAAATTTATGGCCATGAAGGGGCCCTGCCGACTGGAAACTGGCACTTGCCATCTGCCTCAACAAAGATTAAATCAGGAGCTGCTGCAGCTGTTGACCTTCAACACCCCCTGAAAGGAGTTCAGGGTGGAGATCAGGAATCAGGCATTCTGTGCTCCGGGAAAAACTGGCAGAACAGGCCTTCAGATAGTTAGATATTTTCAGGTAAGGATTTTTATAAGCCCCAATTCTTGCATCTTCTCATACCTAGAGAAACACTAAAATTATTAATGGTGACAACTGCTTTGGTTTATATGTTAATACCGCATCAAAAGTTAAAACCTACTGGCTACAAGTCTCCTCGAAGTACCAGGTCTAGACTGGGATTCAGGCTTGTTCTCCAGAAAAAAAAAAGAGACCTATTTTGTCTATTAATGTTCAGGTTGTCACTCTTCCAACTACTTCTGAGTCTGTTACACCTACATCAATCACACTGGGCTAATAAAAGAGAACATCAAAAGATATATGACCATGCTAACGCTTCATTCCTTTGGACAGGGTAACCTAAGTGCTGACTATATCTGGACCACAGTTAAAGGAATGCTACCAAATGTATCCTGGTTCTTACTCCTGCTTGGGCCTCTGGTTACAATAATTCTTTTACTGTGGCTCCTGCCTTTTTTTTTTTTTTTTTTTTTTTGCGGTTTGTGGGCCTCTCACTGTTGTGGCCTGTCCTGTTGCGGAGCACAGGCTCTGGACGCGCAGGCTCAGTGGCCATGGCTCACAGGCCCAGCCGCTCCTCAGCATGTGGGATCTTCCCAGACTGGGGTACGAACCCGTGTCCCCTGCATCAGCAGACGGACTCTCAACCACTGCGCCACCAGGGAAGCCCGCTCCTGCCTTTTTAATCTACTTGTTAAGTTTGTCTCTTCCAGATTACGATAGTTTCACATCAAGATGACGGTGACGCAGAGATTCCAGCCACTCCTCGGAACAGATCTTGCCGGAATAACAACAGAAGTCGCCCTGGGACCCCTTAGTGAGGTAGGGCGAGAGCTCCGTGACCCCAACTAGGTAGGGTCTACAAGCCCCTTTCCAGCCTGCAGAAGCTACAGAAGACAGACCATTGCCCTTCATCCTCCCAATAAAGATTTCTGAGGGGTTCACGTCTCTCAGGGGGGATTTGAGGTAGGATATAGATGGGCCCCTGGGCCAGACAGCTGGCGTTTGTCAAGTGGAGTAAAACTGAAGCTTTGTTCTCACCCAGACAATCCAAGGACAAAGCTAGTGGCAGAAGCTGAGCTCTGCTGGAAGAAAGAGATAAGATGACCACTCCTGAGGTCAAGGAAAACTTCCCTGTCTACACATGGGCAGGAAGGCTCCGTGGGGGTGAAAAAGGGAGGAGGTGCCACCCCATAAAAAGTGTGGACATTGCATCCACAGGCCTCTGGTGGGATCCATCTTAGCAAAAAGTTGCGCACGCGTGTTGGGGAGGGCCCTAGGGCAGGTCAGGTGTGGAAAAGAAACAAGATAATTGGCCAAATGTAAACAAAGACCTGGAAGGACTGTCCTATATAAGTAATTTAAATCACCTCTTTACTGTGCTCCTCATTAGAGGAAGCCCGTACTCTTTCTCTCTGTGTATTTCTGCCTAGCTTCTGACTTAAACTGCTTCTCTGTGTGCGCTCCCATGTTGTGCTGTGTCTCTAATAATAAACTTTGTACATGTTTTTACGGTTTTTGCCTCCGTGAAACATTCTTGCTTTCAAATGGGGGAAAGCGCCAGGGCCACTTTGCTTCTAGCCTCTAACCGCTCGCTGGTGGTCTACTGGCTAGGATTCCTGGTTTTCATCCAGGTACCCAGGTCCAATTCCTGGGCAGGGAACTAAGATCTCTTCAGGACCGTTCACTGCTGTCTCCGAGATCAGTTTCAGTCTGCTCCGGGGCAGTGGGCGCGTTGGTCATGGGTCCCGCCCCGGCAGTAGTGCCAGGCGCCGGGAGGGCCTCGGACAGCCTGCCAGCGCTCGCCTCAGCCGCCTCCCGGGCCTCCCAGGACAGAGCACTTACCTTGGTCTGGACCCGCCAGAGCGCACACTTGGATCTCGCGGTTTGCGGCCGCGAGATTGGCGGCGCAGCCACGGGCCTCAAGGGGCCTCCGGGGGCTCGGAAGGCGCAGGGCGCTGGTCAGGACGCGCAGCATTCGGACGAGTCTGGGAAGGTGCCTCTCGGCCCCTCCACCACCCCCTCCTCTCCGGCTGAAAGCTTGCCGCTCAGCCCCAGGCCTTCGTAAACCGCGCCGCCTATGGGCCGAGAGGCCGGCGCGGCTCTCTGAGGCTCTTGGAGACCGGAAGACCTGGGTAGGAGAAAGCCCAGCTCTGCTGTGTGATTTTGGACAAGGCTGCCAACCTCTCTAAGCGTCAATCTATAAAGCGCGGATATAAAAGTGACTAGTGTCAAAGATAAAGAAAGCCGGACACTAAGGTAGTGAGAACAGATTTTAATCGTTAATATACTATTGCAAAAGGGAAGTGTCCAGCGTGACACAGAACTCAACTTGTATTTGTACAGAGGTGACTGGGATTTTTACAGGGAGAATGAAGGATTAGGGAGGTGGGTGACCGGGGACTATGTACAGTCGGGGAAGTAAAACTTACAAAATGCGCGGAGGGGGTTAGTCCACATGAAACCGTTCTAGGTTTGCTAACTGGCGCTTATGCAAGCTTAGGCTCCCACAGAGACTGGGAGACAGGAGCCCTACCTTCAGGTGTTGGCTGGAACAAACAGTAAATTCTTTCAGCAGCCTTGAGTTTTCTCAGGGAGGCACTTTAAATGGGGCTAGAGTCATCCTAGGGATGTGACCTTGAGCTGTTAGAAACTATGTTAGTGTTCCTTTAAGTCTTTGTAGGGGAGGCTGAAGCCTGGTGGAGAAGAGAGCTCAGAGGACACTGGCTAGAGTTTGGTGATGGAGAGAATCTTTGTCACTACCTTGTGGTGGTGTTATGATGATTGGATGGGATGTGTGAATCTTGGTTACACATATGCTCAATAAATGTTATCTCACTTTAAAAAATGTTATTTCATTTATTCATTCGGTCGTAGTGTCTACATTCATGGACTTCACCACCTCACCTCCCATTTGCATCTCAATTCATCCCAATTTTACACTCAATAACTGGACTGCAAACATATTTGTGAATGAGAATCTCAAGCGTCTGCCCCCACTGTATACCCAAAATGCTTTTGCAGAGATCATCAGTGGCCTTGTTTAGTTCATTCTGGGTGGATCAATAGTGTTCAGCAAACACTCTCCCCTCTTTCACTTTCCACTTGTTGAAGACCCCAAAGCCACTAACAATCCTGGCCTCCAACCAATGGCTGGACTGTTAGGCGATCTAGAAATAAAACTCTCTTTTTAAAGTCACTGGTGCTTGCTGAGGTCAGCACTATGTCCATCAAGGTTTAAACAAAACTGGTATCTAATCTCCTTCCTGGGTCCAGTGGGAAACTCTTAAGTTCCTCTCTGTGACCCTCAAGATTAATTGGGGTTTATGTCACTCCTGGTCATTTGTGACCTGTTCTTGCTTCCAATGAATTAATTCAGGTTATGGATCACCTGGCCATCCCTCCCTGTCCCTTTTTTACATGTTACTGGACACAACTCCAATTCTGCCACTCCTTAAAGAATCACAGACACGAGGCTGCATGAGAAAGATTTTTACAGAAGGTTGGGGAGCAATTGTGGGACTTCACATCTCATACTTAAGGAGGTTAATGCTAACCGTTATGGACTGAATTGTGTCTCCCCCCCAAATTTATGTGTTGAAGTCCTATCCCTCAGTACTTCACAATGTGACTGTATTTGGCAATAGGGTCTTTAATGAGGTAATTAAGTTAAAATGGGGTCATTAGGGTTAGCCCTAATCCAACATGACTCATGTCCTTATAAGAAGAAATTTTTTAACACAGATGGGTATACAGGAAGACAAAGTGAGAAAATGGCCATTTAGAAGCCAAGGAGAGGCCAAGGCCTCAGACAAAACCAACCCTGTCAACTCCTTCATCCTGGACTTCTAGCCCCCCAGAACTGTGCATAAATAAATTTCTGCTGTTTAAGCGACCCAATTTGTGGTACTTTGTTATGGCAACCCTCACAAACTAATACACCAAGTAAAGGAAGTTCTTTTCCTAAGAGGAAATCTGGTGCCTGATTTTTAAAATAACAAGGTGCACCTCCTCCTCTCTACATTATGATTATTTCTGGGATTCCAAGGAAGCTTAGCAAAGGAGCAAGGGAGGTAGGATGAGAGTGGTAGTAATAATATGGCCATAGGTAGTAACATTTTTTTTCTTTTAAATCCTGCTGGTTTTAAGTAAAAAGTTCTTCAGTAATCCCTTCTGAACTATAATATGAATTTAACTATTGTTTTAGTTACTAAAGGATATTTGCAGATCATTCTCACAATGATGATAGTAATGTCTTTAATGGAGGCCAATCGGCAATATATGTTCAGAAGTATAAATCATCTCTTTTTTTTTTACTGTGAAATTCCAATTTTAGGAATTTAACCTACGGATATATCCACACAGGTGTGAAATGACATATGTACAAGATTATTCATTGCAGCATTGCTTATAATAGCAAAAGACTGGAAACAGTGTTGATATCCAACAACAGGGGATTGGTTAAATAAATTATAGTATATTTGTAAATTGAATACTATGCAGTTATGAAAAAACATAGGAAGCTCTGATATGATCTTCAAAATCTATTTTTGTATGAAAAAAATCAAGATGTGGAATAGTGTGTAAAGAATGCTAAAATTTGTGTTATAAAGAGGGACAGCATTACTTAGGTGGGTATATGTACACTTGGTTGTAGTTACATAAAATATTTCTAGGATAGGAGAGAGGGACTGGAAGCTGGCAATAGGGGTAGGAGGGAGAATTTTTACAGTTTGACCTTTTGTACTTTTTGAATCTTGATTCATGTTTTAAGTATTATCTACTCAAAAATAAATAGTTAAAATGAAAACAAAACACGACAAAAATTAAAATAAGTACATGATAAAGACAAAAATAAAAGTAACGTACACACAAGATCAAAACATTCAAACAGTACAGATGGATATAAAATTAAAAGAAAAAACTTGCCTCTTCCATCTTGTATGCATTTAAAAGAAGTTTGTTGTATTTTATGCAGCATTTCTAGGTGTTTTGGGGCAGGAGAATTTTTGGATTATCTAGTCTTCCACATTGGAAAGGGAAGTGCCCTTTCCCAATCTTTTCAGCATTAACAGCAATGTTTATTATTACTCCCTCTCCACCTCTATGGGCTCCTTTTTTGAAACCAATGTCCATGGGACAGGCAGCATTTGTTACATAATAATTAAACTGGACTCTCTGACTTCTTGCTCTATTGGGTTATCTTATCCACCAATCACAGTGCTGTCTTTATCAGCCAATCAGAGTTTCAAGAAACAACTCTACACTTAGTAAAAGCCTCTTCAGTGCCAGGCTTATGCTGGACTCTAGGAATAGGCAGGAAAAGGGGAGATTCTTTGCCCCTTCTCTGGTCACGTGAAGATTTTACTAAGTTGACCCATTCTCAGCCCAGGAGTTCTTTACCCAGCCTAGTGGAGGCTCCTTAGAATCAACTAGGAGCAACTTTCTAAATATTGATGCCTAGGCTTTACTCCCACAGGTTCTGATTCAGTAGAGGGTGGACTCTGGATACGGATGTTTTGAACCTATGGTGATTTTTATTGGGGGTGGTATGGTGTATATACATATGAAATTTCTATAAGGCCTTTTGAAATAATAAAAATCGCCTGTGAACTGAGGGTCCACTTGGTTCAGTTTCCCTTCCAGGGGTAAGGCTGTCTCCTGCAATAACCCTGAGGCCAGTCAACCTCAATTTGAACATGTCCCTTCCCCCAGAGACAGGTTACTCAGTCCCCATAGAGATAGTGTGATCAGTCTCAGAACACCTCTGCTTGCTACAAGTTCTTCCCTTGCCTTTCCGTGTAGCTTCCTTGTTCCGCTTCCTGCCCAACGGCTCCTCAGCAGCCAAGTGGAGTTTCTGCTAAATCAGCATCTGGCCTTAAATTCCACCAGTGCTAGGAACAACTACAGGAAGTTTTCCTGAGGGAGTGAACTTCCAGCATTTGATGCTTTACGCCATGGAGATCTAGGAGGGGCTCTTATCACACACCCTTAGGACTGGAAGGGGCCTCAGAAGTTTTACACACACACACACACACACACACACACACACACACGCACACACACACGCAGAGTCGGTTCTCAGTTTTTGGTGGTATTTATGTTCTGAAAGTTGCTGTGAACACAAATTAGTGAATACTGAACAATTGCTCCTAGGGGAAATGCAGTGTTAGGCTCCTGCAAGTTTCTGCCCACAGCGTTTTTTGTCAGCTGATCAATACATAACCTTCTTTTATGTGTGTTTCTGTTTAAAGACATCTTATTAGTCACATATATATATTAACATTGAACTCAGAGCCAATAGCACTATAACATGTTTGAACTAAGTTCATGTATTTTCTTCATAGTGCACCTCACACCCTTCTTGTATCTAGGTATACTAGATAGCATTTCAGGCATCATGCTTGGGGACCACTTTTTTTTCTTTTTTTTTTGCGGTATGTGGGCCTCTGACTGTTGTGGCCTCTCCCGTTGCGGAGCACAGGCTCCGGACGCGCAGGCTCAACGGCCATGGCTCACGGGCCCAGCCACTCCGTGGCGTGTGGGATCTTCCCGGACCGGGGCACGAACCCGTGTGCCCTGCATCGGCAGGCGGACTCTCAACCACTGCGCCACCAGGGAAGCCCGGGGGACCACTTTTAAACAGTGAAATCATCAACAAAAAACACAAAAATGCGAATAAGGTGGCACTAAATAGATCATGAGAAGCACCTTGGTTTACAGCATGAGCTGAAACAGAGCATGGTTCTTGTTTAACCTCAGCTGAGAACAGGCACGTGGGGCAACTCACATTTTCTGCCACCTCAAGGGTTCTTCTAGTATTGATCTTGGGGTTACAAATAGATTTTTGTGAGCAGGAAAATCTGCAAATTCAAAATCAGCCAATAAAAAGCATCCACAGTATACCTACATATATACATATTCCTTCTATTCAGTGCTGAAGGCTTTGTTTCTATCACCTCCTTTAATCCTCACAAAACAACACATGAGAATGAGTTTCAGAGAGGTTAAAAAAGGTCACAGAGCTAGTGACAGAACTTTGGTTTTCGTTTTAGACATTCATGTAATAAAATCCGTCCCCCCTCCCCCAGTGTACAGTCCTATTTGTTTTACACGTGCAGTGACTCTTTTAACTACGACGACCAATAGGATACAGAACAACTCCAACACTCCGAAATTCTTCCTGAGGCTACCCTTTTGTGAGTCCGGTTTCTGGCCAAGCCCTGCCCTCAGCCTCAGGCCTTGCTCCACGCCACACTCCCTCTCAGCATAGAGAACCTAAACCTGAGCGGCTGGTACCAGGCTATAGAGCTTTTTTGCAAGGGCTGAGGGGGCCTGGGTCTCGAGCCCACCTGTGAACTCCAGCCTTGTCCCCAAAGGGTTCCCTAACCCGCGCCGCCCCGCCAGACGACCATACGGCCACGTCGCAGGCGCCTCAGTGTACGCGCACGCGCGCGCGCCCACGCCTGCCCGCCCCGCCCCCTGGCCGCCTCCCGCCCCGCCCCCGGTTCTAATTGCTCCGGCGCAGCAGAGGTTTCAATATCTCTGCGCGCTCGTTAGGCCAGTCGTTCCTACGTTAGCTGCGGCTCCCGTGCCCAGAAGTGTCCGAGCCATGCATGTGGACATCTCACAGTGTCCGGTCCGGACGCGGGTGTTTGTGGTGGGCGTTGGGATGACCAAGGTAAGCAGAGCCGCGTGTCCCCGGAGGCGGGCTCCCTGCTCTGCTCTGTCTGGGTGAGGCCTGGGGAGATTCGAGGTGACCGGGAACCGGGGGTGGGGCGGGGGAGAATCAGATTTGGGGCCGTGCGTCGGTTTGTCCTTCCTACCCGGAGGGCGCCCGGGGCATCCCACCGCCCAACTTGGCTTCTTGGCCCTGGGGGCATCAGAGTGGCGACTCGGGTGGGTTGTGATGTAGGGCGTGTCTGCGGGATCGTAATATCGCAGGGTTGTTCCAGCGGCCATATCTTCCTCATTTTTTCCTTTTCTCCCTGGGGCGCAGTTTGTGAAGGACGCCCCAAGATGACCCAAAGTCCGCACCTCCTTTGAATCTGGGTGGAATCCTAAGATGTGTGGACCTCTGACGGAGGCAAGGTCCGCCTCACACCCGAAAGGAAAGCAGGTCGTGAATGTCGCCAGTCTGCCCTTCCAGGAATACTCCTTGTAGGATCCCTTCTCAGGGACAGTTCCAGTGTAGATAAGGAGGAGAATCATTAGTGATGCTCAGCGTCTCGGCACAGGTGGCAGGTTTTCTGGATCCTCCGACCTTTGTTGTTCCTCAAGTAATACTCTTCTTGGTACTCAGGAGGCCAGAGACTCCTACAGTCTCACTTCTTGACATCCTCACCACCTCTGTGCTCTAGTGATGCCAAACTGCTTTTAGTTTCAGCCCAAACTTTTTTATGCCTCTGTTGCTTTGCTTTCTGTTTTTCCCACTACTTAAGACCGTTTGTCTTCACTGGTTAACTTATTTGCATTTTTATTTTTAAAAATTATTTATTTTTGGCTGCGTTGGGTCTTCGTTGCTGCACGCGGGCTTTTCTCTAGTTGTGGCGAGCAGGGGCTACTCTTTGTTGTTGTGCGTGGGCTTCTCACTGCGGTGGCTTCTCGTTGCGGAGCACGGGCTCTAGCTGCATGGGCTTCAGTAGTTGTGGCACGTGGGCTCAGTAGTTGTGACTCGCGGGCTCTAGAGCACAGGCTCAGTAGTTACGGTGCACGGGCTTAATTGCTCCGTGGCATGTGGGATCTTCCCGGACCAGGGCTCGAACCCATGTGCCCTGCACTGGCAGGCAGATTCTTAACCACTGCACCCCCAGGGAAGCCCTTATTTACATTTTTAAAAGATCAATTCAGACCTTCTCCAAGAAGCCTCCTCTGATCCTCCTGACTTTCCCACATGTTAACTTAGTACTTACTGTTTTATCCTGAAATTCTGTTTTTATGTCTATATTCTTCTTTTGCACGTAAGCTCCTCCAAGGTGAGCACCATGTCTAATTCATTGCTGTACCTCTAGCACCTTGAAAATGCCTTGTGCCTGAAGACCTCAGTGAATGTTAGTTGAACAATATTAAATGGATATGCTTTATGAAAGAGAGTTCCTAGGGGAAGTTCTCTTTCTGAGAAAACAGCCTTAAACTTGTTTTTATCTTACCCAGTGGGCTGAGAGTACACAAAGCAATAAAGACATGTAAGTAGAAAAGTCAGCTAATACGTTATGAAGCAGATTCTTGGAGATCACCTATTGTTTCATGGGAAAGGGAACTTCTGGTATAGGTGGACAGTAAAACCTTTTAAAGTACGGTATAAATACAGTCAGATCCTCCACCACTGGCTGTTACATGTCTGGTTATATTGGCTATATAGAAAAGCACTGAGCTTTGGGAAGTAGGAGATGTATTTATGTTTCCTCAAGTTGAGAGGTGGAGGTGTGGGAGGTGTTAGTTACAATCTTCAGGGAAGAGATTGGGACTATGGAGAGCAGCTTTATTGATGTGCTTACTAGGCCAATGTACTTCTCTCTGGGTTTGATCTTTTGGAACTTGGGGGAGGGTTTAATGAAGAGGGAGAAATTTAGCAGATAATACTTTAAGCTCTGTTGGTAGATCTCAACTGGTTGTGGTTCTTAATTTGAATAGCTGAATTCCTAGACAACTTGAAGTTCTCTTAGTGAGGTTTTATTATCAGTGTAGGAAATTAATTCCTATGGTAAATTAGAATTCGCATGATGCATGTCAAGAGGTTTTAACACAACTAAATCACAACTACTACCTGGCTGACAGCAGGCCGAGTCCCTTTGCTTATGCTGTCTACCTCCTGATATGCCCTCTTTTCATCAATTTAAATTCTGGCTGTCTTCAAGAACTGGTCTGTCTTGGTCGGTTAGGGCTGTATAACTGCAATACCTTAGACTGGGTGGCTTAAGCAAGAAATATTTATTTCTCACAGTTCTGGAGGCTGGGAAGTTCAAGATCAAGGCACAGGCTGATTTGGTGCATGGTGAGGTCCTGCTCTCTGGTTCATAGACAGCTGTCTATGGCAGAAGGGGCAAGGGAACTCTCTGGGCTCTTTTTTATAAGAGCACTAATGCCATTCCTGATGGCTCCATCTGCATGGCTTCCCAAAGGCCCCACTTCCAAAAATGAAGAATTAGATTTGTGAGTTAGATATCAATATATGAATTTTGCGAGGACACAGACATTCAGTCTATAGCAAGAGTCCAAGTCCTGTATTTTCTTAAAACTTCCCCAGACTGCTCTAAGTTACGTTGGCCACTTTTTTTTTTAGAAATTCTGGTGCCGTTATAGTCAGGACCATATAATTAAGGATTTGATTTTTCTATACTTTTATATATAATTCCACAGCCCACAGAAAGAAATATATCTTACATCACAACTCCGTACACACATGCACTCACAAAACTGAAACAAGCTTGCTAAAGCAACACTTACTATGTGTGATGAACTCTTGATATTTCCTATTTTGTTTCATTTTTTAAAATGCTGATCACAACCCTTACAATTAATTTTGTCACACTCTACAAACCTACGGTTTAAAAAAATATTACAAAATAAATAAATAAATAAAATATTACATTATCGTGTTTAATCCTCACCACATAAGGGATTATTATTATCCACATTTTATTGTCCATCTTTGTGGCTTAGAGGGGCTAAGTAATTTATCTATCTTGATACTGCTCCCAACTTTTGAAACTGCATTACTTAAAATCTCATGTTTCTTCCATGCTATCTCTAACGCATGTTAATGTTATAGGGTAGTTAATTCATCATTTAAGCATATATTCAATAAACATAGTATGTGCTATATGCTAGGAGTACAAAGATGAAAAAAGCAAGGTTCCTGTTCTTAAGGAATGTATAATATGGAGGAGGAAAGGATAAACAGGTAATTTAAATATGATGTATTAGGACATTTGGATAAGCATGGCAGGTTGAAAATATGAATTTATCTCTATTGGTGCTTTCCAAATACCATGAAAATGACAGTAAGGGTGAAGTGACTAGGAGAGGAAACAATAGCAGAAAGATGTCAGAAAAACATTGGATGATTAAAAGCTGATGGAAAAGTGGTCATTGACTCAGAACAGAGAAACCCACAACCCAAGTTCCTGGAGAGGGGTTATACTGGCTGGGTCTTCCTGCAGAACTCCAGAAGGCTCAGAACCAGCATGTACTAGATGCCAAGTAAGGTGGGGATGAGAGGAGGGAAGGAAAACACTTCTATGGAATAATTGGATTCCAAGATCCTTTTTACCACTAGGTGACTATCCCTTCCTTGTCAGGGTATTGGAGGCTTGTTTTCTGGAGAAACTGAACAGATGAGTCTCTAGAATCTTCTGACCATTAGGCTTAGTGGAAGGTGGGAGTGAGGCCCAAGTTGAAAAAAAGGGAATCAAGTGAAATTCTGTATACTAAATGATGGTACTTCCCAGCCCTGTTCCCAGAACACTGGCAATCAGACACATACCAGCTTCCTGGCAGAGGTGTGGAAAATTATGTGAAATGGCTCCAGAGAAAAGCCAGATTACCACTCCACTCAAAGTGCAGGATTTTCTTGCTTCCTTGGAGAGATATTGCTTCCATTCCAAAGCATACCAGACCACCACGGTGTTTCTGAGAACCCTCCTGCATTCTTCCGTGCACAAAATGTGGGGTTTTGTTATTCCTTTTTTCCGTGCCTGCGACTGGTCTGGCACCCGGACTTTGATTCACGATGCGTGGTGGCGAATCCTGACTTTACAGCGTTTCTCCTCTTTGCGTCACCCAGCCTTCCGCTGCCATCACAGACACCGCACCAGTGTCTCCTGGAGACCTGGGTCTCCAGATCTCACTGCATGCGCTGGAGTGCTGGCGTTAACCTGTTGGCGCCTCAATCTCGGCTATTTGGGGTTTTCGCACTGTGGGACCCCTGCCCCATCTTGGCCTGGCTCCAGCCCAGCCCAGCCTCTTGGGGGTGTCCGCCCGCCTCCACAAGCAGAGCTCTGGCGTCAGCCTAAGGCAAGGAGAGCAGACGCCTGGTTGCTTTTGATGTCATTTTTACTCTCGGACCTCTGTTCTTCTGAGGATCACGTCAATGCCCCGGGTGTCACGCACCCCAGCAGGCCTCTCGGCACAGACACCGACCCACTCCACGCAGGGATCCGTCTCACCAGGAAAACCCCACTTGCCTGTGATATTTGGGACCTTCAGGATGACTGGATTGCGGGCTCTTCCTAAGCAATATTATGGAGAAAAACCATATTTATTGTCATGTAGGATTTGGTTCTGTGGGTCTTTTTTTTCTTTTTTTTGTAAGAGAACAAAAACTGGTTAAACGAGGTCTGCTGAAGTTGTGACTTGACCCACACTTGACCCTTCAGCAGGAAGGAGACAGACCACTTCACAGTCCTGCCTCCCCACAAGGGCGGGAGCCCATGCCTTCTTCCTCCCAGGCAGGAAGTGGAAGCCACCTTGGCTGGAACAGCCCGCCACACCAAGCAGACCCCAAGAGCTGTTCATTGTCCTTCTGGGCAGGTCTGTGCCCAGCACATCAGCTTCTCCATGCTACATGTCGCCCAGTTCTTCCGTTTGCTGCCCCACCAGAAACACTGAAGACGGAGGACTAGAGCTTCTCCTTCATGGGTCAGCTGCTCTCAAGAAGGACTGTGTTGGCTGGGCCATTAAGCTGCTTCCCTACTGCTGTCCATTAAACCTGTCACTGGAGGGGCTCCGGGACTGCCCCACCCTGCATCCTACCCGTGTGGACTGATGCTTTTGCAGAAAGGAGATGCCAGCCATCATCAGAGCACTCAACCACCAGCAACTCAGCTGAGACCCCAGCAGGGGTGTGGGACGGCCACTCCCACTCCGCTGGCTGCTGTTCCTTCTTCCTCAGTCACTTGCTTGGGCTAAGGGGGACTGCAGGATGGAGTGTGAAGCCCAAGTCTGTTTCCCGACCTTATTTATTGAGGAGTGCCTCTTCCCTGTCCTCCCCAAGACGGCCCCCAAACCCAGTGTGCACCAAGTGGGGCTTGAAGGATGAAGCTGCTAGGCCCCAGGTAACTCTTCTGCAAAGTGACCTGTCCTGCCACCACAGCGTCTCCAGGATACTCCTGTTACAGGCACTGCAAGGGACCGACTTCCAAAGTGTACATCCTGGTTTACAATTAGCCTTGAGGGACACATCTTCCTGGGAATTTCTATACAGATGTTAGAATGGCTGATATGGTAACTTAAGTTTGCCTGTTTGTGTAGTGAGAATTAGTCATTCACCAAACCCGTCTGTACCTTCCCTTTAGTGCGTTGCTTCCTTTTTAATAATGTCAAGAGCTGCCACTGTGTGGTACTCAAGTGAAGCCAGTATTTAAGGCATTAAACTTCAGCCTGAACTCTGTCACCCCCTAGAATCAGCCCAGACAGCTGTATCCAGGGACATGGGGCCACTCCCTCAGTTCCTAGGAGGTGCCGTGGACTTAAACGTGTGCTAAGTGGCTATCTGACCTCACTGTCTAGTCCTGTGTCATGAATCTCTTTGCAAAAAGTAATGTATTTGTGCTTTAAGTAAAATTTGGTTTTGCAAAAAAAAAAAAAAGTGCAAGATTTTAATGGACTTGAATATAACAAGAATATGAAAAGTTCATTGATATTGTTTTAAATTCAACATTGCAACTAACCTGTAAGAAACTCCCACTTGTCAAGTTTTAGTGTAGTATAAAAGAATATCCACAATTATCTAAAAAGGCTATTAAAATGCTCCTCCCTTTTCCAATCACATATCTGTGTGAGGTCAGATTTACTTCATAGACGTCAGCCAAAACAGCATAACACCAAATGCTGAATGAAGAATCAGCTGTGAGAATTCAGCTGCCTCCTGTTAAACCAGACAATAAAGAGAATTGCAGGGGACTTCCTTGATGGTGCAGTGGTTAAGAATCCGCCTGCCAATGCAGGGGACATGGGTTCAATTCTAGGTCCGGGAAGATCCCATATGCCATGGAGCAGTTAAGCCTGTGAGCCACAACTACTGAGCCTGCGCTCTAGAGTCCGTGAGCTGCAACTACTGAAGACCGCGTGCTCTAGGGCCTGCGTGCCACAACTCCTGAGTCCGCGTGCTGCAGCTACTGAAGACCGTGCACCTAGAGCCTGTGCTCCACAACAAGAGAAACCACCGTGATGAGAAGCCCGCGACCGCAACGAAGAGTAGCCCCCGCTCACTTGCTGCAACTAGAGAAAGCCTGTGTGCAGCAACAAAGACCCAATACAGCCAAAAAAAAAAAAAGAATTGCAGAAATGCAAAACGATGCCACTCATCACTTTTTTGAGGGGGAGATATAGTTATTTTTCATAAAAATTATTTATGTTAACATGTAATGGTTTTTTTTTGAGTGAATTGAAAGTTATTTTTAAATGTCCTATTTTAAGTGCCAAGAGGGTAAATACTGGTAAATATAATCCTCATAATCAAAAGCCCTTTGGTATCTTCAGTGATCTTTAAGAGTTTAAAGTGGTCTTGAGACTGAGAAGTTTTGAGAATTGCTGGATCTAGTCATTGAGCACCAACAACTGTTAGAAACACAAAGAGCAAAAAATAATCAGATGTTATATGCTTCCTTATGAAAGAATACACCACTACCTATAGTTTTGTCAGGGAGATAGAATGTGAGTCTGCAAGCTTCTGGATCCAGCTGCCAATGTGTGGGAAATAAAGAGAACAGAGGAACATGTTGAACTGCATGAGTATGCAATCTACAAAATCCAGACTGTGGGAAGCTACAGGCCAAGTGCTCTGGGTTCTTTAACAGATGTATTGAGAGGAAAAGAAAGTAGTGGAGGGGAACCTGTAGATTAAAAGAGAATTTGAAAGGCCTATAAACACTTTAAAAAAGGGCTGAACAATAGTGTCTACAGATAGACACTTGGGTGATAAAACTATGAAATACTAAAAGGAAGTGATTATTGTAAGAATCAGGATAATAATTACTTTGGGGGTGGAGCGGGGTTGAGATTGGAACAGAGTGCTTAGAGGAGTTTGTGGAGGGGCAGGCAGGGTTCAATTTTTTAGTCTGGGTGGTTGGTGTCAAAGATAAAGGTAGACACTAGGTAAAGTGTTAGGACAGATTTTAATTAGTAATATGCTATTGCAAAAGGGAAAAAGTCCAGTGTGAACTGAACTAACTTTATACAGATGTGACTGGGTATTTTAAAGGGATAATAAGGGAATAGGGAGGGTGGTGAGTAGGGACACAATACAGTAGTCCCTTGGTATCCCTGGGGGATTGGTTCCAGGATCTCTCTTGGATACCAGGATCCATGGACGCTCAGTCCCCTTAGTTGGCCCTCTGTATCTGTGAATGCAGAACCCACGGATGCAGAGGGCCAGCTGTAGGGTCAGGGAAGTGAAAACTTACATAAAGTGGGGAGAGGGGAGGCTAGTTCACACGAAACCCATCTGGATTTGCTAACTGGTGCTTACCCAAGCTTAGGCTCCTACCCTCCCACAGAGAATGGGAGACCAGCCCTGTGTTCAGGTGTTGGCTGGAAGAAGCAGTAAATTCTTTTGACAGCCTTGAGTTTTCTCAGGCAGGTGCCTTAAGTGGGGCTAGGGTCCTCCTAGGGACCTGGCCTTGAGCAAGTTAGAACTCATAAAAACTACGTTAGTGTTTAAGTTTTTAGGCCAAGATTGAGACCTAGTAGAGAAGAGGACTCAGAGGAGCTTGGCTAGAATTTGGTAAAGGAGAGAATCTTTGTCAATGGTTACAAGAGTGTTTGCCTTAAAATAATTCATTAGGAGATGTGTGTGTGTGTGTGTGTGTGTGTGTATGTGTGTGTGTGTGTGGTTTTCTGTATCTCTGTTATTTACAATAAAAAGGTTAAAACTTTAAAAATGAGGCAGTTAACTCCAGGAAAAACAAAGCAAAACAAAATTGTACAATAAAGCACATGTAATCATAGTATACAACCTAGCCCAATACTAAGAAACATTAACTTTATAAGGTAAGCACTACATACTGATTTAATAAAAAAAATTGTGATTCAACTGTATAAGGAGGATGGGGGAACTGTAAATGTATATGTGAAGTGGCCTGAGAGACCTAATTCTCATTGGCCCTTATTAGAGACTATGATATAATTTCTTACATTGATAAAGAAATAATAGTATAAGAATATTTAGAAACATGGCATTTTATAAAAGAAGAAATATCTAAAAGAATTGAAAATGGATGTTTTGGGAGCAAGTACGACTAGTGGGTGGAGAGTAGTGGAACAAGATTGCTGTTTTTATTATAGGCCTTGAGGTAGGTTTTTATTTTTATTTTATATTAAAAAAATAAAAACTAAAAAGCAAATGTAAACAGAACATTACCAGCACCTCAGAAATTACTCTGTGCCTTCTTCCAGTCACTGACTCCTTGCCTGCAAAGGGTTACCATTATCCTGACTTCTGACCTTTAATATCATAGGTTAGTTTTGGCTTTTTCATTCAACATTATGTCTCTGGGATTCATCCTTAATTTTATGTGTAGTTATAGATTGTTCATTCTCATTGAGGTAACATAGTCCATTGTGTGAACATTCCATAATATATTCAATTTATTGTTAATGGACATTTGGTAGTTTCCACCTAAACATGCTTCTCATTTTGAAGGAGTAATGTTGTATGTGTTTATTTGCTTGACTAATCTTTTAAAAACTGCCTTGATTTCAGTAAGAAATGAGAAAGTGCAGTCATTTCACTACCTGGATGATAATGTGGTTATTAATAGGTATTACTTGGTGGAGCCTAGTAGCACAGTCCTCTCTCCTTACAGTAAGTGCTCTCTATACTACATGCTCTGATTGTAATTAGTGAACTGAAGAGTAACTACAGGTGAAATAGGTAATTTGGGGCTGCTGAATTAGGGAATTATGAAGGATTCCCTAATTCAGAAGTTATGAAGAATTGGGGTGGGTAAGAGATAGGAACAAATGTTAAACGTTTTGTTTTGGTTCAGTTCAACAGATGTATTTTGGCACTGTGTAATAAAGTGTGGCATTTAAGTCTAGTATCTATACAGTGTTTCAAACTGGGTTTTGTGATCCATTGCAGGGGCAGTGACGTCTGTTTAGAAGGTTGCCTCTAGCATTAAAAAAATTGAAATAGAATCAAAAATACTGTATCAATATAACAAGGATAAGTATTTCATGAAAATTTTGCTTCACTGTGTGTCTACTGGGTCATGTATGTTATCGTGGTTTGCAGTTAAAAATTTTTGAAAGCCATTTCTCGTTAGCACAACCTCTGACTAGCAGACCACTCCATCTTATCTAATTGATCACTGTATTTGGTAGATTTTACTTCACTTATGTTTCTCAAGTCTCTTTGCTTCTTTCCATTCTTTCTGCTGCTATCTTAGTTAACTCTCACTTGGGCTATTTCAGAATTATGCCATTTGGTCTCAGTGCCTCCAGTCTTGCTCCGTTCATTCATTTCTCAACATTGCATTTAGAATGATCTAACGTGCACGTCTTCTCGGCCCAGACTCTCTGTCTCTCTCTTTTTAAAGTAGGGCTTTATTTTTCAAAGCAGTTTTAGGTTCACAGCAAAATTGAGCAGAAAGTACAGAGGGTTCCTACATACTCACTGCCCCCGACCCTGCCGGAAAGCCTTGCCCACTATCAATGATCAGCATTAGAGTGGCACATATGTTATAGTCAGTGAACCTGCATTGACACATCATTATCACTCAAAGTCCATAGTTTACATTAGGGTTCACTCTTGGTGTTGTATATTCTATGGGTTTAGACACATATGTGGTGACACGTATACATTACATCATCATACAGAATAGTTTCACTGCCCTGAAATCCTCTTGCTCTGCCTCTTCATCCCTCCCTTCCCTCAGTCCCTGACAACAACTAATTTTTTTTTACTGTCTCCATAGTTTTGCCTTTTCCAGAATGTCATGTAGTTGGAATCATACAATATGTAGCCATTTCAGATTGGCTTCTTCACTTAGTAATATACATTTAAAATTCCTCCATGTCTTTCTGTGGTTTGGTAGCTCATATCTTTTTAGTGCTGAATAATATTCCATTGTCTGGTTTTACTACAGTTTATTTAACCTTTCACCTGCTAAAGACATCTTGGTTGCTTCCAAATTTGGCAATTATAAATAAAGCTACTATAGGGCTTCCCTGGCGGCGCAGTGGTTAAGAATCCGCCTGCCAATGCAGGGGACACGGGTTCGAGCCCTGGTCTGGGAAGATTCCACATGCTGTGGAGTAACTAAGCCCATGCGCCTCAACTACTGAGCCTGTGCTCTAGAGCCTGCAAGGCACAACTACTGAGCCCGCATGCCACAACTACTGAAGCCTGCGCGCCTAGAGGCTGTGCTGCACAACAAGGGCAAGCCACCGCAATGAGAAGCCCATGCACGGCAAGGAAGAGTAGCCCCTGCTTGCCACAACTAGAGAAAGCCCACGTGCAGCAATGAAGACCCAGTGCAACCAAAAATAAATAAATAAATAAATTTAAACAATAATAAATAAAGCTACTGTAAATATCCATGTGCAGGTTTTTGTGTCAACATAAGTTTTAAACTCAACATAAGTTTTAAACTTGGTATTTGGTAAATACCAAGGAGCACAACTGCTGGATCATATGTTAAGAGGATGTTTAGTTTTGTATGAAACTGCCGAACTGTCTTCCACAGTGGCTGTACCATTTTGTATTCCACCAGCAGTGAATGAGAGTTCCTGCTGCTCCACATCCTGTCAGTGTTTGGTGGTGTGGTGTATCTCATTGTTTATTTCAGTCTTTTTTTTTTTTTTTTTTAAATCCACTGTCTTCAGGATAAAGCCCGGGTGTCATAGGAGGGCATATAAGGTCACTTGTGAATAGGCTGTAGAACCAGGTTGAAGTTTCAGCTCCACTAATTATTAGCTGTGTATCCTTGGGCAAGTGACTTAATCTCTGCCCTTGTTTTCTTATCTTAAAATGGTGATAAGAGTAGTACCTACCTCTGAGGGCTGTTGTGAGGATTAAACAAGTTAATACATGTGAAGTTCTTAGTACAGTGAGTAACAACAGTAAGTGCCCAATAAATTTTAGTAATTATCATCGTTTGGTCCTCAGTCATTTTTCTGTCCTTATCACTTGCCATTTCAAATCATGTTTCAGCCTCTGCAATATAAAATTGTTTGCATGTAAAACTGTTATATTCTGTCATTTCCAGGCCTTTGCTCTAGAATTTCCTTTTCTTTCACTTGGCTAATTCCTACTCATCCTTAAAGACTTAATTTAAACATCAGTTCCTCTGGGAAGCCTTTCTAGTCCTCCAAAGCTGGGTAATTGTCTCTCCCAAATCATTCTGTACTTATGACACTGTGGTGTAATTGCCTGTTTTCCATTAGATGCTAAGCTCCCGGAGGGTACGAACTGTATATTATTTATTATCAGAGTCCAGAAACATGATAGGTGCTCAGTATGTTTTTGTTTAAATGAATAGACGAATGAATTTCTGCAGTTCTCTGTTGTGAAAAAATCTAACTATATTTGTTTCTATTTATTATCTCCTATATTTCTAGTTCACAAAGCCTGGAGTTGAGAATTCAAGAGACTACCCTGACTTGGCAAAGGAAGCAGGTAATATAGAACATTCAGATCCTTGAACATTGTAGTTTATTGTGTGGTCTGTCTTGATCGTGGAGCAGCCTTGCAACCTTAACAGGAAGCTGGGTCAAAGGAGATGTTTTAAGTTCAAGGCCAAGCAGTCTAAGCTTAGGTATCAGCTGTTTAAGGGAGTGCTGGGGAATACAGGCTTCCCACTCATGGAGACCTTGGGAGCTCGGTGGTCCCATGAAGTTGTTCAGGTACAGTCCTCCTCCTAGGAAGCCTTCCCCTTCCTCCTATTCTTGCCAGCTTGCTGCCAGCAACCCAAAAAGGGTTACTGTGGTTTTTAATTAGACACTGCTTGTCTCTACAGGTACCTAGTGCACTCAGTGTTCATAAATTAGGTTTCATTTCAACTCCATCATTCAACTCAGTATTTAGATATTACTATACAGGGAATCAGAAATCTCTGCCCCCAAAAGGAAAGTTCATGAAATTTGATTAACTGATGTTGATTTTCCGGGTAGACACTGTTCATTTAATGTTTTATTTTTTTATTTTTCTAAATTGGTTTTCTGTTGTTTTAAATTTTTAAATTTAATTTTATTTATTTTTTTATACAGCAGGTTCTTACTAGTCATCAATTTTATACACATCAGTGTTTACATGTCAATCCCAATCTCCCAATTCATCACATCCCCATCCCCACCCCCCGCCGCTTTCCTCCTTGGTGTCCACACGTTTGTTCTCCACATCTGTGTCTCAATTTCTGCTCTGCAAACCAGTTCATCTGTACCATTTTTCTAGGTTCCACATATATGCATTAATATAAAATACTTGTTTTTCTCTTTCTGACTTACTTCACTCTGTATGACAGTCTCTAGATCCATCCACATGTCAACAAATGACCCAATTTTGTTCCTTTTTATGGCTGAGTAATATTCCATTGTATATATGTACCACATATTCTTTATCCATTTGTCTGTCGATGGGCATTTAGGTTGCTTCCATGACCTGGCTATTGTAGATAGTGCTGCAATGAACCCTGAGGTGCACGTGCCCTTTTGAATTGTGGTTTTCTCTGGGTATATGCCCAGTAGTGGGATTGCTGGGTCATGTGGTAATTCTATTTTTAGTTTTTTAAGAAACCTCCATACTGTTCTCCATAGTGGCTGTATCAGTTTACATTCCCTTGGTGTATTCTATTTTAATTTTCTTTTTCTGCGGCTATCTGGGATCATATTCTATATGTAGTTTTGTATCCTGATTTTTAAAACTTATTATTATAAAGATTTCTCCACTTAAAACTGGAAAAAAATAATTTTTGCATATTTCATTATATATTTATGCCATAATTTTTGTTGGATATTTGCTTCACAACTTTTTGATATTTTAGAAGAATTATAGTAAATTTCTTGCTGAACACAAATATTTGTTCTCACCTCTAGTTATTGTTGAGGACAAAGCCTAGAAGTAGACTCACTGGAACAATGAACATAAACAGTTTTAAGACTCTTGTCAGATTATTTTTCAGACTGTTTACATTACTAGTTTCAGTAGCAGCATATGAGAATGCTCTTTTAAACATAATCTCATCAACATTATTATAAGTAAAACATTAATTTTTTTGCTCAGACATTAAGTGGGAAAAGATAACTAGTGTGACTAAACCAATCCCATAATCAATCATATATCTTCTTAAGTTAAAAAAAACTTCAAAGTAATACATTCATATGGTTGAAACACACACACACACACAGATGGCTTATACTTCCCAGGCCCCTTCCCCAGCGGGCAACTTCTTTTAACGGTTTTGGCTTTAGTTCTTCTGGTGGTTATCTCCATATCTCTAAATATTTGTTCCACCACACTTATTCCAGTTTTTGACTTATCAGTTTTAGACATCTGTTTGCTTCTCACTATGGTAGATGAGGATTTAGGTTACATCTTATCTCTAAGTTCCACTCTCCTCTTCGTAGTTTATTTTCATAATTTTTATCAGTTCCTCCATTGGTCATTTCTGTACCTTTGGATAGCATCCTTAAAGCTTCATTTCTTGTTCCATAGACAGGGTCATCTCTTGATCCTGGCTTTGTAAGATGACGATATGAGTGCTCCCACACTCCTGCTCAACAATAACATTCTATCCTATTTTGTCCTCTAGATGTACGATAGAGCCACAGAGATGAATAACACACCTCGACATTAAGGAGCGTTAAGACTATTGGGATTTAATATATTGATATTTATAGTTAGGTGTACAGTTAGAATAGGAAATGTTAAATATCAAAAAGGCGGTATGAAAAAGTGTTACAATAGCTTAGAGGAAGAAATGATAACTTTTGAAAGGTAAGATAACTTCTGAAAGTCTGAGATGATTTGATGAAGGATTTGTCATTTGAATTGAACATAGACTAACTAGAGGTAGATTTACTCTGGGAAAACTCTAAACTTATTTTTACTCAAAGTGCTACGTGATAATTTTTTTTGTTTTTATAGGCCAGAAGGCTTTAGCGGATGCACAGATCCCTTATTCTGCAGTAGAACAGGCATGTATTGGCTATGTTTATGGTACGTAGTAAACTATGTATTCTAAAAATTACAGCAACTACATAAACAATGCAGAGGAATTTCTGAATTTTAACCCTCAAAACTCAGAGTTCAGGGTCTTATTCTCATCATTTCTAGATTTCCCTTATGTGTCAGCCTAGTTTAGTGTATATATATATATATATTTTTTTTTTTTTTGCCATTATTGTACTGCCAAAACAGTACACTTTTTATTAAATTAAAACACTTTTTATCTTTTTTTCTTTGTTGTCTTAAAATTTGTATTTATTGATTTTTTGTATCTAATAACATTAAGATTTTTTTCTAATTAGAAAAATGATATATACTATTGTAATTAAAAAAAGGAAACACAGAAAAGCGCAAGAAAAAGTAAGTCACCTGTAATCTCATTATCCAGAGATTGTTACCATTACTTTTTTGGTGTAGGTCCTTCAGTGAGTATGAATATGTGTGAATACGTATGCGCACATAATTTTCTCTTCAATTTAGGTCCTAGTTACATACTTTTTGGTAACCTGCTTTTCTCATTTTATTGTATTCAATATTTCCCATGTGATTCAGTCTTCTTTCATTTCATCATTAATATTTTTCAAATTTCTTTTTTCTGGAATAGATTAAACATTTACACGGTACAAAAATAACAAAGGTAGGGCTTCCCTGGTGGCGCAGTGGTTGAGAGTCTGCCTGCCGATGCAGGGGACATGGGTTCGTGACCTGGTCCGGGAAGATCCCACGTGCCGTGGAGCGGCTGGGCCCGTGAGCCATGGCCGCTGAGCCTGCGCGTCCGGAGCCTGTGCTCCGCAGCGGGAGAGGCCACAACAGTGAGAGGCCTGCGTACTGCAAAAAAAAAAAATACAAAAGGTAGATGTTCATGTAGTGGAAAGTCTCACTCTTATTCCTGTCTCCCTGTCTCATGATTCCCTTTCCTTAGACAACCAATTTTACTAATTTCTTTTTTTATTGAAGTATATTTGATTTATAATATTGTGTTAGTTTCAGGTGTACAGGAAAGTGATTCAGTTATATATATATTTTTTCAGATTATTTTCCATTATAGGTTATTATAAGACATTGAATATTGTTCCCTGTGTTATACAGTAAATCCATGTTGCTTATCTATTTTATGTATAGTAGTGCAATTTCACTAATTTCTAGTGTATCTTTTCATAGGTAATTTATCCATATAAAACTAAGTATGTGTGGGTGTATAAATACCCCCTCCCCCTTTCTTTTGTTACACACATGGTAGGATAATATACACATTATTTTGTATTTTGCTTTTTTTAAAAAATTATTTACTTATTTATTTGGATGCACTGGGTCTTAGTTGCCGTGTGCAGGATCTTAGTTGTGGCGTGCGGGATCTTTTAGTTGCAGCATGCAGGGTCTAGTTCCCTGACCAGGGATTGAACCCAGGCCCCCCTGCATTGGGAGCGTGGAGTCTTAACCGCTAGACCACCAGGGAAGTCCCTATATTTTGCTCTTTTTAACTTAGTAGTTCTTGGTGACTATTCAAATTGTTTCATAAGGAGCTTTCTTGGTCTCTTTTAATGATAGCATAGTGTTCCATTGAATAGATATTTCATGATTTATTTAATCTATCCCCTTTTAATGGACATTTAGAATGTGCCCAGTCTTTTTACAGCATTTTAAGTTACCTCATGATATTCTAGTCTTGGGGATTTACTACAGTTTATTTAGCAGTAGGAATGATACCCTATTCTTAGACATTTTAAATTATTTCTAATTTCTAGTTATTATAAAAGGCTATAGTAAGCATTACTGTAGATGAATCTTTATTTATATCTGTGATTATTTCTTTGAGATTTCAAGATAATAAGAGAATTCTTGAAGGGAAATTTACTAGTTCAAAGAGATGCACAATGTGTTTACGAAAGGGAGGCCCTGAACCTTACTGTTTTCCCTGAAGACTTCTGGAGTGTCTGTATCTTCAGGTGTTTCCATCATACTGTTCCAGCATGTCTGCCTTGGTGGACATGTTCCTTGGGAAAGGGAGTCAAATGTGTTTTTACTTGGATTACATTCCTCTGGAATACCCTGGCATGCAGAATCTTTTAACTTTTTGAAGTTATAAAATTTTACGTGAAGAGAAAAATCATGGCCTTTTAATTAATTGGTTTAGTTTTTTATTTTTGCGGTACGCGGGCCTCTCACCGTTGCGACCTCTCCCGCTGCAGAGCACAGGCTCCGGGCGGGCAGGCCCAGCGGCCATGGCTCACGGGCCCAGCCGCTCCGCGGCACGTGGGATCCTCCCTGACCAGGGCACCAACCCATGTCCCCTGCATCGGCAGGCAGACTCTCAACCACTGCACCAGCAGGGAAGCCCAATTGGTTTAGTTTTAAAAGATTTATATCTGACAGTATACATGAAGTATTGCTGCCTGTCATGTAGCCCTAGCCAGATTGAATTGTTTGCTATTACTTGGTCATGTCTCTACTTTCCTACCTCTGTATTGTGTAAAGAAAGTGCATATATATTCTGTGTTTTGAGAATTTTTATATTTGCAGAGTAAATGATGCTTCATGCTAAAACTCTTTCTGAGTAAGATGTCAATAGTATATTTATTGTTCTGCCCATGTTGTATGTTAGACAAAGACAAAACACTGGAAAAACCATAATGTAGTATTATGTTGCTTTGCAGCTCCATAATTCTCCTGTTGCATATATAAATTTTTTTTTTTTTTTTTTTTTTTAATATATAGGTGACTCTACCTGTGGGCAGAGGGCTATCTATCACAGTTTGGGACTGACTGGAATTCCTATAATCAACGTCAACAATAACTGTTCTACTGGTTCAACGGCTTTGTTTATGGCCCGGCAACTGATTCAGGGTGGTGAGAAGTGCCTATTTGTCTAGTAAACTTAAATAGATGTGGAGTTATTGCCCCCCTTTTATTATTTCTCCATACGACCATCAGAGGGATTGCTTTATAATGTATTTCTTTTAAAAAAAATAACAATTAGGGAAGATCCCACATGCCGTGGAGTGGCTAGGCCTGTGAGCCACGGCCGCTGAGCCTGGTCTGGAGCCTGTGCTCCGCAACGGGAGAGGCCACAACAGTGAGAGACCCGCGTACCGCAAAAAACAAAAACAAAAACAAACAAAAAACAAACAAACAAAAAACAATTATATTGAGAGGTGCTTTATATAGCATAAAATTCACCCTTTTAAAGTTTACAATTCAGTGTTTTTTAGTATATTCACAGGTTTATGCAACTATCACCACTATCTAATCTTAGAACGTTTTTATCACCCCAAAAAGAAAGTGGTACCCATTAGCAGTCACTTCCCATTTCCCTCTCCCAACAGCCCCTGGGAACCACTAATCTACTTTCTGTCTCTATGGATTTACCTATTCTGAACATTATATAAATGGAATCATATGATATATGGCCTTTTGTGGCTTCTTTCACTTAGCATAATATTTTCACAGTTCATCCATGTTGTAGCATGTATCAGTACTTCATTCTTTTTTGTGGCCAACTAATAATTCATTGTATGGATATACCACATTTTGTTTATCCATTTACATGTTGATGGACATTGAGTTGTTTCTACTTTTTGGCTATTATGAATAATGTTGCTGTAAGCACTTGTGTACAATTTTTTTTGTGGTCATATATTTTCAGTTCTCTCGGATATATATCATAGTCTATATTTCCAAATATTTAGGCTCTTTTATTAGGCCCTCTGTTCTTTCTTCTGATTGATTGTTGATTATTGCTCTACTCTTTGGTGTTTTAATTGTTTGAGCTTTATAATGTCTCACTATTGGATAATACTAGTATCCCCTGTGCCCCCTATGTTGTTATTTTTTTTTCCTCTTTTTTAGGAAAAATTTTGGCAATTCTGCTTGTTTTGCTGTTTAGTTGAACTTTAACATCATTTTTAGGTGCCCCCTCCCTCCAAAAATAATTCTGTTGAGATTTTCATCAAGTTGCTTTAAAATTTTTTAAAATTTTACTTAATGTTTAAAAATTGAAAATTAGCTATTTATATTTGTTCTTCACTGGAACATATTTCCACATTAATCAAAAGTCTTATTAACACTGAGAATCAAAGAAAGAATTATATAATTTATTAATTTTTCCTCTTATTTAGAAGCATATAAGAATTTTCTCTGTAATTTTTCACTTATTAAAAATTTTATAGGATTATACCATGTTTTTACATTTTGTATAAACTGACGTGCTTAGTTAAATTGAAGTATTTAATGATATTTTGTTGGGTGTCTGGAAATATAAGTTTTTCAAACTAATTACATTTTCTTTCAAGGTCTGGCAGATTGTGTCTTGGCTCTTGGATTTGAGAAGATGGAAAAGGGATCCCTTGGATCAACAGTGAGTCTCATTTATTCTTATCTTGGAATTGTTGTAACACTGTGAGAAAACTTTGCCCATCTGACTACCATAAATGGAGCCTGCAAAAGCTGAAAGGTGACATCGCATGTATATGCAATAGATCCTGCTATTTTAGACAATAAAGAATCATAGAGATAATTTTGTTCATCCCCTTTATTTTGTGAAACTGATGTTCAGACAGGTTAGATGATTGAATCTGAGGGTGACATGTCTGTTTAATTTGAAAGTCATTCATTCATTCATTCAAAAATTATTTCCGTTCAACAAACTGAAGAGCGTTAATAAGGTTTGGGACTTCTGTTTTTGGTAATGGCAAGCCAGGTGTTTGAATCATTTCTCCTACTAATGACAACTAAAATATTTGAATGGAATAGAAGCAAGATATCCTAAAGACACTGAAGAGCTAACGAGAGAGGAATTGCTGGTGAATGCCGGAAAATTAAGATCAGCATTTGAAGCTGCTTTTGCCTTGAAGGCCTTCGCTGATCAGGAAGCTGTGAACTTCAATTTTGATGGCCCCCTAGATGAAGAGGAAAGTAGTCACAGCTCAGGTCCCCCCAAAATCAGAAGTTAAATACCAACTCTCCACATTAAACTGGTTAGGGGTAAACCTTTTCGGTAAGGGTGAACACAAAATTAAAACTACCCCGCCTCCCCTATGTCCTCTTTTCCCCACTTTCAGTAGATTACAGGGAGAGTTGCTTTGGCACTGAGCAGAGCAAGGGAGAGAAAAGAGAAGAAAAAAATAACCAGAAAACCTTTCACTGAGAACTAATAAACCACAGGGATTGCTGCCAAAATTCTCATTTAGCTGGGTGGTCAAAGAAACATCAGACCATGAAGTGAGTCTTAAGTTGGTTCCAGTTAACCATGACACTTAACAGAAGCAACTGCAAATTTTCTTTTGGAAGAAAGCATCTTCCTTCTAGAAGGCTTTGAGAACTCTTCAACTAACCTTTCAAGGACATGCAATTAAAGATAATCAAGCATTAAAGAAACAAGGCACCATAGTTGAGGACCAGGATAAAGAAGGAACAGTAAAAAGTGATCTCTGCAGACCTCAGAAACGAGATTTATTGGATCTAGTTTTAGGCATGCTTGCTATGTTTTAAAAAATAAAAGGCAAGCTTGGAAATACCTCAGGGGTATAAGAAACTGCAAAAAGGGACATTACAGGCATTGAAAAAAAAAAACCAAATAGGATTTATAGAAAAGAAAAATGAAATAATTAAAATTAAAAATTCAAAAGATAGGTTTGATAGCTGATTATACATGACTAAAAGAGAATTAGTGAAACTGGACTAGAAGTGATTATTTAGAATACACTATAGAGAGGGAAAAGATTGGAAATTGGCAGGAAGTTATGTTATATGGAGGATAGTGTGATAAGGTATAATAAATGTGTAATTGGAATTAATGAAGTGGTGAGAGAGAAAACACGGTGTAGGCATTTTGTTCATCTTTTCAGAAAATCAGCTCTTAGTTTCATTGATCTTTTCTATACTCTTTTTATCTCGATTTCATTTATTTCCTCTCTAATCTTTGTTATTTTCTTCCTTCTACTAATATTAGGCTTAGGTTATTCTTCTTCTTCTAGTTCCTTGAGGTGTAAAGTTAGTTTGTTTATTTGAGATCTTTCTTGTTCTTAACGTAGGCGTTTATTGTTATGACTTTCTGTCTTAGAACTGCTTTTGTGGTATCCCGTAAGTTTTGGTATGCTGTATTTCCATTTTCGTTTGTCTCAAGATATTTTATGATTTTTCTTTTGATTTCTTCTTTGACATATTGGTTGTTCAGTAGCATTGTTGTTTAATCTCCACTTACTTGAATTTTTTAGTTTTCTTCTTGTAATTGTTTTCTAATTTTAAACCACAGTGGTTGGAAAAGATACTTTCTATGATTTCAATCTTAAATTTATTGACTTGTTTGTGGCCTAGCACATGATCTGTCCTAGAGAATATTCCACGTGTACTTGAGAAGAATGTGTATTCTGTTGCTTTTGGATGGAACATTCTGCAAGTGACTGTTAAGTCCATCTGGTCTGGTATCTTGTTTAAGGATGATGTTTCCTTATTGATTTTCTGTCTGAATGATCTATCTGTTGATGAAAGTGGAGTATTAAAATCCCCTACTATTATGGTATTGCCATCTATTTCTCTCTTTTTTTTTTGGCTGCGCTGTGCTGGGGCTTTCTCTCTATTTGCAGCGAGTGGGGGCTACTCTTCGTTGTGGTGCGTGGGCTTCTCATTGTGGTGGCCTCTTTTGTTGTGGAGCACGGGCTCTAGGCACACAGCCTTCAGTAGTTGCAGCATGTGGGCTCAGTAATTGCGGCACGCAGGCCCTAGAGCATGCGGGCTTCAGTAGTTGCTGCACGTGGGCTCAGTAGTTGCTGTGCACAGGCTCTAGGGTGCATGGGCTTCAGTAGTTGTGGCTTACAGGCTATATAATAAATAAAGATAAAAATAAAGTAAGGATAATTGAAGATCGGGGAAGACAAGATCTTTCTGGGAGTTGGAGAAAACATCATAAGCCAAGTCATGAATGTTGGAGTGAATATAGTATGTTCAGGGAACAGTTTGAAAAACTGGATTGGAGGGTGGCAGCTGGAGAAGATGCAAAGTAAGATGATTAGGTGTTGCCTAACAGAAGTGCCTAACATTTATGACACATGAAAAATAGATGTTTTTCTTCCATAGTTAATGGTAGGTACCTTGATAACTTTTATTAGAAAATTATTGAAAGCTATAAAATAGTAAAATTCATCCATAGTCCCATAATTTTAAAAAGCATATATATTAAAAGTCCTTATTTGCCAGTTTAATCTTGTCCTTCAGAGGTAACCAGTGTATCTATATCTCCTTTCTTTTTTCCAAGTTTATACAGACATATCTACCTAAGCATTCATACACATATACATGCATATACATGTTCAGAATGTTAAAAAACACTGATATGTTCATGGAGAAGATTAATGCTTTTATACATGTTGCTTTTTCACATGGCAAATGGACAGCTTTCCTGGCTAGAACATATTGATACTTCCTTATTTTTAACAGCTGCCTAGTATCCCATTACATGGCTGTAGGGTTTTCAGTCAGTCCCTTCTGCTCTTCTGATTAGGTTGTTTAATTTTAGTTTTACATGTTCTTTTTTTTTGCTATTACAGTGTTCCAGTCAACATTCTTGTACATATATCTTTACTTTCTCCAGCCATTCTTTCTTTTTTTTCCCCCTCCCACCCTCCTCAAGCTATTATTTCTATAGGATAGATTCCTGGGGCAGGCAAGCAACTTAGACAATGTTTTAGCTAGAGATGGTCCTGAAGATATTTTACAGCTAAAGTGAGTCTGTGAAGCCCAGAGTGAAGTGATTATCCAGTGACATTGGACCCAGTTAGCAGTTAATGATTCAACTGAGACCAGGTCTTTTAATCCAAATAAACTTTTTGCTGTACTTGGAGAACCTATCATTTTTTCCCTTCTCTTTCACTATGAGTTTCTTCTCCATTTCTCTTTTATACTTTGTCTTTTCCTCCTTTTTATTTCTTTCTGACATGAAATCCTTTTGTTGGCATTTCACTACCCCCCATTTCCATATACATCTGCACTTCTTTTTTTTCTTGCTCTTTTTCTTCTTTTCTTCCCTTATTCATTTATTAATTATAGCAATTTGTAACTGAATTTATTAAGATTTTGTATTTAGAATCCTAAATTTAAAAATTAGGTGATTGAACAATCTATTTGAATGTAACAAAAATAACTTGTTGTTTCTGTTTATGGCCCCTAGGTGGCTCTCTATAGCAGAGGGCTTAACTTACCACTCCTGCGTTGCTGTTTTGGTTTCTATCTTTGTCCTATGTCTTTCCCTTCAGATCATGTGTCCTAACTTCCCTTTTTATGGGTATGCTGCAAACAAAGGTAATAATTTCTTATACAAGAGAGAATTATTACCTTGAACTAAAAAGGATACTTGTTCCACTGGGAATACTATTCACAACAAACAAATATATGTGGCTGCCTACCTGGATCAAATATTTCTGATAAAAATTTAGCATCCAAGTTGAGATGTGTTGGAACCATAAAATATATATGAATTTTAAAGATTTCATATGAAAAAAGAATGAAACTGTCTCAACAATTTAAAAATATTTCTGCATATTTGTGCCAGCACAATACACATAAATGATATTGTTTAAATAAACTAAAATATTAAAAAAAATAATTTTGGGACTTCCCTGGTGGCACAATGGTTGAGAATCCGCCTGCTGATGCAGGGGACATGGGTTCGATCCCTGATCTGGGAAGATCCCACATGCCACGGAGCAACTAGGCCTGTGTGCCACAACTGCTGAGCCCATGTGCCACAAGTACTGAAGCCTGTGTGCCTAGAGCCCGTGCTCTTCAACAAGAGAAGCCACCGCAACGAGAAGCCTGCACACCGCAACGAAGAGTAGCCCCCGCTCGCCACAACTAGAGAAAGCCCACGCGCAGCAACAAATACCCAATGCAGCCAAGAATAAATAAATAAACAAAACCACTCTTACTTTAAAAAAATATATTTTTTTAAAAAAAAATTTCTTTGAAATTATAATATTTTGGATATATTGGGTTAAATTAATATATTCAAATAAATTCTACCTGTTTTTTTTTTAATGTGGCTGCTTGAAAATTTATAATTACATATATGGCTTACACATTATTTTTTTCTTTATTGGCCTGAATGTAGCCAAGAAAGGGACTTAAGAGGCTGCTGCTTTTATGAGATGAAACGGATCTATGGTTCCCGTTGTTGGCACTTCGTACCAGTTAATTTATTTTGGTTAGTTTTATAATTTCTTCAGAGTTGGAATGTTGCCACTCAGTTTGGCCTCTGACCACTTATTTTTCGGTCCATCTAAGCATGTGATTTGATGTGATTTCGATCCTCAGGTCAGCAGCAGGCAAGGAGGGAGTGCTGAAGTCAGCTCTTGGTTGAACTTTAGGCATCAGGGAAAGCCTGGGATTGGCTGTTCATAGCACAGACAAACATAGGAAAAATTAGGAGTTACATTTACCAAAGAAGTAGAGGAACAGTGTGTTCTTGTTTTTTATTTTTTGCCAAAACATCTCTTCATTATCTCTTTAGGCTGAGAACAAGAGCTGTTGCTCTGCTTTTAACTTCCTAGGGTGAACTAAACGTTTTTATCCCCTCAAAATTCAGATATTAAAACTCTGATTCCCAAGGTGATGGTATTTGGAGGTGGGGCCTTTAGGAAGTAATTAGGTTGTGAGGGTAGAGGAATCCTCATGATGGGATTAGTGCCCTTATAAAGACATGAGAGAGTTTGTTTCCACTCTGCTCTCTGCCATGTGAGGATACATTGAGAAGACAGCCCTCTGCAAACCAGGAAGTGGGCTTTCACTAGATGCCAGATGTGCTGACACCTTGATCTTGGATTTCCCAGCTCTCAGAATTGTGAGAATATGTTGGTTAATCCACCTGGTCTATGTATTCTATTATAGAAGCCCAAACTGATTAAGACATGGGGCAAGGAGCAAAAGAGATATTTCATCCCCAGATACTTAGAATGACAGATGCCAAACTTTTATGAGTGTTTGTATATATGTTTGGAAGGATTTGCATAGTTACTTCTTACATTTTCATGGCCCACTCTTACAGGAGCTGCTTATTTAAAAATTTTTATTTTCCTGGAACTTCCCTGGTGGTCCAGTGGTTAAGACTCCGCACTCCCAATGCAGGGCACCTGGGTTCCATCCCTGGCCAGGGAACTAGATCCCGCATGCTCCAACTAAGATCCTGTGTGCTGTAACTAAGACCTGACACAGCCAAATAAATATAAAAATTAAAAAAAGTAAAAATTTTATTTTCCTTGTTGTAAAAGTCATAAAAAAGGAAGAATACAGAAAAAATAAAGAAGAAATAATCACCTGTAATGACACTCATCATTAGTGATTTGCTAATTTAGCTAAAAAAAGTCGAGATTGTGCTGTATCTATAATTCGATTTACTTCATTTTCACTTAACGTTATTTTTTGAGTATGTCATGTTAAAAATTATTTATAAGCAAAAAATTTTTAATGTCTGCTTACAATTTATCACATGGCTGTATTATAATTTACTTAGGATTGCTCCTGTTATTGGACATTTAGATTTTTATTTATTATTATTGTAAGGTATGCTGTGATGAACACAATTTCAGCAATATTTTTCTGCACTTGATTCTTTTCTTGTGACAGATCCCAAACTGATATTATTTAGTAAAAGATATGAACTTTTTCTTTTAAAGACTAATGACTTTATTATTTTCAGAAAGGAATTCATGCTAATTATAAAGAAATTCAAACAATACAGTAAAATCCAAAGGGGAAAAAAAGTTTTCCCAAATCCCAGTTTCATTAACACTTATTAGGGGTGAGAGAGCGGGAGAGACAGAGAGAGAGACAGAGAGAGAGGGAGAGGGAATGAATTACCTTTTCCTTTTCTTCAGTCCTAAGGAGGAGGACCCCACCCTTATGACCTCATTTAATCTTTGTCTCTGAAAAGCCCTTTTCCCCCCAAATACAGTAACATTGGGGGTAAAGGATTCAACATAACTGTTGGGATGGAGAAAATTCAGTCCATAGCAATGAAGGTTCCAATTTTGCCACATCTGCCAAAATTTGTTATTGTCTGTCTTTTTTATTACAGCTATCCTAGTAGGTGTGAAGCAGTATCTCCTTGTGGTTTTGAGTTGCATTGCCATGATGGCTAATGATGTTGAATATCTTTTCATGTATTAAAGGCCATTTGTGTATCTTTGGAGAAATGTCTGCTCAGATCCTTTGCCCATTTTAAAATTAGGTTGTCTCTATATTATGGAGTTGTAAGATATATTCTAGATACAAGTCCTTTATCAGATAGATGATTTGCAAATATTTTCTCCCATTCAGTGGCTTCTCTTTTCAGTTTTTTAATGGTATCCTTTAAGGCAGCAGTCCCCAACCTTTTTGGCACCAGGGACCTGTTTCATGGAAGACAATTTTTCCACGGATGGGGTTGGGGTGGGGTGATGGTTCAGGCGGTAATACAAGCAATGGTTCAGGTGGTAATGTGAGCGATGGGGAGCATCAGATGAAGCTTCGCTTGCTTGCCCACCACTCACCTCCTGCTGTGTGGCCTGGTTCCTAACAGGCAGAGGACTGATACTGGTCCACAGCCCAAGGGCTGGGGACCCCTGCTTTGAGGCATAAAAGTTTAAATTTTGATGAAGTTCAATTGATCTATTTTTTGTTGTTGTTGCTTATGCTTTTGGTGTCATATCTAAGAAACACTGCCAAATTCAAGATCATGACAATTTACTTTTATGTTTTCTTGTAAGAATTCTGTAGTTTTAGCTGTTACAGTTAGGTCTTTTTTCCATTTTGAGGTTGTTTTTTTTTAATATAGTGTGAGGTAGGGATCCAACTTCATTCTTTTGCATGTGGGTGTCCAGTTGTCCCAGCACCATTTACTGAAAAGACTATCCTTAACACCCATTTACTTGTCTTGGTACCTTTGAAAAAATAACTTGATAGGGCTTCCCTGGTGGCACAGTGGTTGAGAGTCCGCCTGCCGATGCAGGGAACGTGGGTTCATGCCCCGGTCCGGGAGGATCCCACATGCCGCGGGGCAGCTAGGCCCGTGAGCCATGGCCGCTGAGCCTGTGCGTCCGGAGCCTGTGCTCCGCAATGGGAGAGGCCACAGCAGTGAGAGGCCTGCGCACCGCAAAAAAAAAAAAAACAAAACCAAAAAAACCCTTGATTTTGGGACTTGACTCCGTGCTCCCAATGCAGGGAGCCTGGCTTCAATCCCTGGTCAGGGAACTACATCCCACATGCATGCTGCAACTGAGAGTTCGCATGCCGCAACTAAGAGCCTGCATGCTGCAACTAAGACCCAGTGCAGCCAAATAAAGTAAATAAATAAATAAATATTTTTTAAAAAAACAAACCACACTGTCAAGGGTAAAGACTTAATAAAAATAATATTTAAAAAAATTGATTTTAATTGTGAGAGTTTATTTCTGTACTCTCAATTCTATTCCACTGATCTATATAGTCTTATGCTAGTTAATACTACAATGTTTCAGTTACTGGTTTTTTTTTGTTTTTGTTTTTTTGGACCCACTGTGTGGCAGGCAAGATTTTAGTTCCCCAACCAGGGATCAAACCCATGCCACCTGCAGTGGAAGCACAGAGTCCTAACCCCTGGACCACCAGGGAATTCCCTGGTTACTATTGTTTTTTAGTAAGTTTTGAAATCAGGAAGTAAGAGTCTTCTAAATTCTTCTTTTTCCAGATTGTTTTGGCTGTTCTCTGTCCATTGAATTTCCACATGAACTTTGGGATTGGCTTATCAATATTTGCAAAGAAACCAGTTGAGATTCTGATAGGGATTGTGTTGACTGTATATCATTTTGAGGAGTACTACCATTTTAACCATCTGAAATCTTCCATTCATGAGCATGGAATGTCTTTTCATTTATTTAAAATAGATCTTTCATTTCTTTCAACAATGTTTATAGTTTTCTGAGTGTAGGTTTTATACTTTTTTTGTTAAATTTATTCCTAAGTGTTTTATTTTTAGTGATGCTTTTGTAAATGGAATTATTTTCTTTCTTTTTAATATTTATTTATTTGGCTGTGCTGGGTCTTAGTTGTGGCATGCGGGATCTTTGGTTGTGGCATGCAGGATCTTTAGTTGTGGCATGCAAACTCTTAGTTGCGGCATGTGGGATCTAGTTCCCAGACCAGAGATCGAACCTGGGCCCCCTGCATTGGGAGCATGTAGTCCTAGCCACCAGACCATGAGGGAAGTCCCTATTTTCTTAATTTCATTTTGAGTTGTTCTTGGCAAGTGTATGGAAATATATTTAATTTTTATATATTGATCTTATATCCTGTAATCTTGATGAACTTGTGTATTCTAATAGATTTTAGTGGATTCCTTAGGATTTTCTATTTGCAAGATAATGTCATCTACAAATAGAGATAGTTTTTCTTCTTTTTTTTTTCAATTTGGTTGCTTTTTATTTATTTTCTTGCCTAATTCCCCTAGCTGGAACTTCTAGGACAATGTTGAATAGAAATGGTGAGAGCAGACATTTCATCTTGTTTCTGCTTTTATGAGGGAAGCATTCAGTCTTTCACCATTAAGCATGTTATCTGTGGTAGATGCCTTTTATCAGGTTGAGGAAGTTCCCTTCTTTTCCACACTTAAAAAAAATTTTTTTTAGTCAATTAATTTTTGGCTGCATTGGGTCTTTGTTGCTGCATGCAGGCTTTCTCTAGTTGTGGCGAGCGGGGGCTACTCTTCATTGCAGTGCGTGGGCTTCTCATTACAGTGGCTTCTCTTGTTGCAGAGCACAGACTCTAGGGTGCATGGGCTTCAGTAGTTGTGGCACATGGGCTCAGTAGTTGTGGCATGCAGGCTGTAGAGCACAGGCTCAGTAGTTGTGGTGCACGGGCTTAGTTGCTCCGCAGCATGTGGGATCTTCCTGGACTAGGGATCGAACCCGTGTCCCCTGCATTGGCAGGCGGATTCTTAACCACTGTGTCACCAGGGAAGTTCCTCCATGCTTTTTTTTTTTTTTTTTTTTTTGCGGTACGTGGGCCTCTCACTGCGGTGGCCTCTCCCGTTGCGGAGCACAGGCTCCGGACGCGCAGGCTGAGCGGCCATGGCTCATAGGCCCAGCCGCTCCGCGGCACGTGGGACCCTTCCGGACCGGGGCACGAACCCACGTCCCCCGCATCAGCAGGTGGACTCTCAACCACTGCGCCACCAGGGAAGCCCCCTCCATGCTTTTTAAAAGTGTTTTTTTTTTAATCAGGAATCTGTTTAGGATTTTGTCAAATGCTTTTTCTGTGTCTGTTGAGACGATTGTGTGGTGTTTGCCCTTTATTCTATTGATATGGTGTATTACATTAATTGATTTTTAGACATTAAACCAACCTTGCATTCCTGGGATAAATCCCACTTTGTCATGGGTTTTTTTAATGTGTTGTTGATTCAGTTTGCTAGCATTTCATTGAAGATATTTTCATCTACATTCGTAAGAGATATTGGTGTATAGTTTTCTTGTGATCATCATTCTTTTTAATTTTCTTCACACAGTGGGTGTACAGTGGTATCTTATTGTGGATTTAATTTGTATTTTCCTAATATTTAATGGTGTTGAGCATCATTACATGTTTTTATTTGTCATTGGTATATCTTCTTTGATGAATTCAATGACTGTTCAAATATTTTGCCCAATTATTAGTTGGTTATTTTCTTACTATTGTGTTGTAAGAGTTCTTTATATATTCCAGATAGATACAAGCTCTTGTTCAATATGTTTTACAAATATTTTCTCCAGCTCTCTGGACTTGCCCTTTCCTTTTATAAATGGTATCTTTTGAAGAGCAAAAGTTTAAAATTTTGATGAAGTCCAGTTTGTTTGTTTTCTACTATTGTGCTTTTTGTATCCTATTTAAGAAAATTTTAAGTTAATTTTTGTAAGTGGTAGGAAGTAAAGATCAAAGTTTAAAATTAAAAAAAAAATGTGTATCCCATATTTCATACAGCCCCATTTGTTGAAAAGATTATCTTTTCCCCATTGAACTGCCTTGACATCTTTGCTGATAATCAGTTGACCATGTAGTGTGGATCATTTTTTGGACTCTTCCTTGATCAGTCTTTATACCAATACTTTACTTTCTTGAATACTGTAACTTTATAATAAGCCTTGAAATCAAATTGGGATGCATATTCTCCAACTTTGTTTTTCTTTTACAAAATTGATTTGGCTATTCTAATCCTTTGCATTTCCATATACATTTTAACAATTGGCTTGTCAATTTCTATAAAAATGCTTCCTGTAGTAGATTTATAGGTTAATACATAGGGATCTCTACATTTTTAACAATATTAAATGTTCCAGTCCATGAAAATTGTTTATCTGTCTTTATTTAGGCCTTTGATTTCTTTCAGTAATGTTTTTTAGTTTTCAATGTGTAACTCTTTTACATATTTTATTAAAAATTTCCCCAGGTATTTCAAGTTTTTTATGTTATTAAAAATAACACTTATTTTAATACCAGTTTCCAACTGTACATTGTATTTTGTGATCTAGCTAATCTCTCTTCCTAGTCTAGTGGCTTTTTTAAGATTCTGTAGGATTGTCTGCATAAACAATCGTATCATTATGTACAAGACAGTTTTATTTCTTCCTTTTCAATCTGTATGCCTTTTATTTATTTTTCTTGCCTTATGATTGCACTGGCTAGGGTCGTCACAACAAATTGAAATAGAGGTTGTGAGGTCATTTATCTTTTCCTTGTTTTTGATCATAGGGGAAAACATTCAGATTTCACTATTAAATATGTTAGCTGTAAGTTTTTCACAGATGTTCTTTATCAGGTTGAGAAAGTTACCTTCTATTCTTAATTTGCTGAGAGTTTCTGTCCTGAGTATATGTTGAATTTTCTCACTTGCTTTTCCTGTACCTATGAGAGATCCTTATTTTGTTTGTTATTCTTAATTTAGTTGGTTAATATGGTGAATTATATTGATTGATATGTGAATATTAACCCATCCTGTATTTCTGGGGTAAATGCTTGGTTGTGATGTCTTATCTTTTATATGTTGTTGGATTTAATTTGTTAAAATTATGCTAATGATTTTTGTGTATATGTTTGTGATGGTGTTGATTTGTTTTCTTTTTTGTTTTAATGTTTATTTACTTTTGATATCAGGATAATGCTGGCCTCATAGAATGGTTGAGAATTGTTCCCTTCTCTCTTTTTTTTTTTATTTAGGAAGAGTTTGTTTATATAATTGGTATTTTTTTCCTTAAATGTTTGGTAGTGTTCACCAGTGCACATCTAGGTCTGTAGTTTTCTTTATGGGAAGGTTTTAAAGTTCAGTTTCTTTAGTAAGTATATTACTATTCAGGTTATCTATTTCTTTTTTTGAGTGGGCTTTGATAGTTTGTGCCCTTTAAGGAATTTGTCCATTTCATCTAAATTGTTGAATTTATTGACAAAAACTTGTTCATATTATTCCCATAGTATCCCCTCAAGGTAGGATCTTTAGATATGTCCTTTCTCTTCTTCTGATGTTGGTAACCTTTGTCTTCTCTATTTTTTCCATGATCAGTATAACAAAAGGTGTTTATCAGTCTTATTGATCTTGTCAGAGTACCAGCCCTTGTTTTCATTGATTTTTTTCTCTTTTTTATTTCATTCTACTAGGACCAGCCCTTGTTTTCATTGCTTTTCTCTATTTTTTTTCTCTTTTCTATTTCATTCTACTAATTTCTATCCATTCTACTTCATTCTGCTCATTTTCTGTTTATATCTGCTGTGAACCTTAATATTTCAATTCTTACATTGGATTTAATTTACTCTGTTTTGTAGTTTATTAAGCTGGAAGCTTAGGTCATTGATTTTAAATCTTTTCAAACATGGGCATTTAATGTTATAGATTTCTTTTAAAACACTGCTTAAGCAGCATACCACAAATTTTTTATGTCATGATTTCATTCTCATTTAGGTCAAATTGGTTAGCAGTTTCCATTGTGATTTCTTCTCTCACCCATACATTAGAAGTGTGTTGCTTAGCTTCCTAACATTTGGGCAGTTTACAGATACCTTTTTGTTACTGATATTTATTTCTATTTTAATTATCTGTGGTCAGAGAATATACTTTGTATGATGTGAATGCTTTTTCATTTATTGAGACTTGTTTTTTGGCTCCAGATGTGGTGTGTTTTGGTAAATATTCTTGTGCACTTGAGAAGAATGTGTACTCTACTGTTGTTGGGTGGAGTGTTCTATAAATTCTAGGTCAAGTTGGTTGATAATATCGGTTGCCTTCTATATCCTTACTGGTTTTTCTGTCTACTTGTTCTATCAGTTATTGAGAGGGAGGTATTGAGATCTGCTGCTAAATCTGTGGATCTGTCTATTTTTTTTCAGTTTTATCAGTTTTTGCTTCGTGTAGTTTGAGGCTCTCATATTAGGTGTATTAACATTTAAGATTGTTATGTCCTTGATAAATTGACCCCTTCATCATTGTGAGGTGATGTGAGGTGTATTATATCATGAAACTGAAAACGCATTTGTGAAAGTTTTTATGGATCCCAGCCAGGTACTCCCTTTGTCAGACCCTGCCTCTTGAAGGATTTTAGGCTACTTATAAGAACTTATCTCTTGTAGTGTTCTTTGATGTTATATCTATTTTGTCTGATATTAACATAGCCATTTCAGCTTGCTTTTGAGTAGAATTAGAATTGTTTATCTTTTCCCATCCTTTTACCTATTTCTGTCTTTATGTTTGAATTATATTTTTTAGGCAGCATTTAGTTGGGTCTTGCTTTTTAACAATATAATAATCTTTGCCTTTTAATTGGGCTTTTTATATCCTTTCCACTTAATGTGGTTATTGATATAGCTGGGTTTACATTAGTGGTTAGTTGAAACTGATGCCTACCGGCTTGTACCAGCTTGCAAGATCTGATTATGCATATCTCTTCTCATCTTTGCTTTCAGTGACATCATGCTAGTAGATTCAAATTGGCCATGGTGGGAGTATTTACAACACAAAAATAGACAAATGCTATCAATAAGACCACCCTCACCCCCCATGAGACTATTAAACATTTATTAGGACACCACTGATATAAATCTACCATCTTTCTACTCATTTTCTTTTTGTGCAATATCTTTATTCCTTTTTTCCTCTTTGTCTTCTTTTCTGTTCATTGAGAATGTTTTATAATTTTATTTTGTCTGTTTTATGAACATATTAACTATGCCTCAGGTGTTTTGCTTTTAGTGGTTGCTTTAGGGTTTACATTCATCTTTAACTTATTCACAAACCACCTTTAAGTAATGTTACGACTGTTCACTATAGTATTACATGTGAACCTTACAAAGTATTTTTTTGTTTACCTCTTCCTAGAGGCACATTTTACTTCTATACATGTTATAAGCCCTATATCAGCTATTGATTTTGCTTTAAATAGTCAATTATTTTTAAAAGAATTCTTAAAGTAGAAAAAAAACATATATTTCTCCACATGTTTATAATTTTCAGTGATCTTTATTCCTTTATTATTGATTCCAATTTTCCTCTAGGATTATATTCCTTCTGCCTGAAGATTCTCCTTTAACATTTCACATAGTGCTGGTCTGCTGGTGATGAATTTTATCAGTTTTGTATGTTCTAATAATTCTTTATTTACCTTATTTTTTTTACCTTTTTTTTTAAAGATGTATTTGCTGAGTACAGAATTCTAGTTTAGCTTCACTCTTTTTTTTTTTTTGGCTTTCATTGTTTTCAATTTAAAGTCTGCTGTCATTCTTATTTTTTTGTTCCTATATACTTAATGTGTATTTTTCTTTGGTTACTTTTAAGATTTTTCTTTATCACTGTTTTTTTTTTTTTTTTTTTTTTTGGGTTCGTGGGCCTCTCACTGTTGTGGCCTCTCCTGTTGCGGAGCACAGGCTCCTGACGCGCAGGCTCAGCGGCCATGGCTCACGGGCCTAGCTGCCCCGCGGCATGTGGGATCTTCCCGGACCGGGGCACGAACCCGTGTCCCCTGCATCGGCAGGCGGACTCTCAACCACTGCACCACCAGGGAAGCCCTATCACTGTTTTTTGTTTGTTTGTTTGTTTCATGGTATGCGGGCCTCTCACTGTTGTGGCCTCTCCTGTTGTGGAGCACAGGCTCTAGACACGGAGGCCCAGCGGCCATGGCTCACGGGCCCAGCCACTCCACGGCATGTGGGATCCTCCCGGACCAGGGCACGAACCCGTGACCCCTGCATTGGCAGGCGGACTCTCAACCACTGCACCACCAGGGAAGCCCTATCTATCACTGGTTTTGAACAATTTTATTATGACATACCTTGGTGTAGTTTTATCGTGTTTCTTGTGCTTGGGGTTTGTTGAGGTTCTTGGATATATGAGTTATAGTTTTTATCAGGTTTGAAAATTTTTCATCCATTATGCCTTAAAATATTTTTTTTCTGACTTCTGTCTCTCTCCATTTTCTCTGTTTCTGGGACTCCAATTACATATCTACTAAACTTCTTGGTTGTTGTTCCATAATTCACTGATTTTGTTCATTTTTTTCTAGATTTTTTCCTCCATATTTTAATTTGCTACTTCTCCAAGTTTACCAATCTATGCTGCATTGTCTAATCTGCTGTTAATTCCACTGAATTTACTTTTCATTTCAGACAATGTATATTTTATCTCTAAAAGTTTCATGTGGGTCATTTTTTTCTATCTTCCCTATTTTTCTTTGTCATGTTCATGCTTTCTTCTACGTTCTTGAACAGATGGAGTATATTATAGTAACTGTTTTAATGTTCCCATCTAATTCTATCAGCTATATCATTTCTATTGATTGATTAATCCACTCTTTACAAGTTGTACTTTTCTGTTTCATTGCATGCCTTATAACTTGTGATTGAATGCTAGACATTTTAAATTTTACTTTGTTGGGTGTTGAATTTTTATGTTCTGTTAACTACTTAGGGGTTTGTTCTGGGGTAGGTGTTTTTTAGAAGTGGTTTGATACTTTTGAGACTTGCTTTTAAGCTTCATTAGGTAGAATCAGAACAGCCTTTATTATTCTAAGACTAAACTGACACTGTTACTCAAGCAGTAACCTCAGGATTCCATTGATGCCCCATATGTTAGGAGAATAAGAACTATTCCTGTCCCTGTGGGAACATTGGGAATTATTCTGCCTGCTCCTTTCCAGTGATTCTTTCCCTGGTCTCAGTAGTTTCCTCATATTCATGTGTTGATTAGAGTCATTGAAAACTCAAGAGGAACTCTCTTCAGATCTTCAGCTCTCTCTCTCCCTCCCTCCCTCTCTCTCTCTCTCTCTCTCTCTCTCTCTCTCTCTCTCTCTCTCTCTCTCTCGTCTCTCCATTACTCTTCTCTGTGAGTTCTTTCAGAGATCACTATACTAAGCTTTATGTTGTCCATTGTCTGAAAACAGTTGCTTTGTATATTTTGTCCAGGTTTTTAGTTGCTTAAGACAGAAGGGTAAATCTGGTTTCTATAGTGCATCATGACTAGAAGCAGAAGTTGTATATCATTGTTTTCATTCACATTCCTTTTTAACTTAGGTATGAACATTTTCTGTATTTTTTTAAATGTTCTTTTTTAGATTTCTTTTGACAGAAAAAAATTTACATCTATGGAAATCCAAACACATAATTATATATACTTATTTTTAAGATTTTTGTGTTCACAGATTCCACAGATCCCATTTATCAGCTCATTTTGTCTTACTCCTTTGGATTGTCAAGTTACTTATCATATCTAACTAAATAATTTTCCTCTTGTAAGCCTATTTTTTCTTAATCTTAGTTTTTTCATAGCATTCCCTTTAGAACCCCTTTGTGCACCAAAAAAATCTTGATTTATTTCATTTAACAATTATTTATGGAATGTTTACTATGTAACAGGCCGTATGCTAGGCATTGGATACACATACAGAAGTATGTGAAGCAGAGTTCCTGCCCTCAGTGTGTTCATAGTCTAGTAGGTAAACTGGTAAGAAAGTTAGCTTTCCCTTTGTAGAATGTTTGCAGTAGGAGCTGTGTTTTTCTATTCTAGAACCATGGAAACAGAGGTGATTGCACTCTGAGTATCACTTTATCCTAACCCTAATTCACTCTTTTTCTCAAATACCCAAGCCTGCTCCTGCCTTTGGGTCTTTATTCTTGCTGTTCCTTCTGCCTTGAATGCTCCTCTCCCAAAGGTGTCCAAATGACTTGCTCCTACTCCTTCACATCCCTGCTCAAATGTCATTTTGTCAATGTGACCTCCCTTGACTATTTTCTATAAAGTAGCACTTCCCACTTTCAATCTTTATCCCTATACTTGAATTTATTCATTATAGCATTACTATTTACATTTTAATTAATTTTCATCCCCATTACTTTGTCCCCTCCTCCCTCAAATGTAAATGCCAGATGAGCAGGGACTTTATCTGTTTTGTTCACTGTTTTATCCCCAGCACCTTGAGTAGTTATTTGCACATATGGATTCTTTATACATGTTTCTTGAAAGAATTAATACCTCTTTGGTCACTTGATTATTTTTCCTTCCCATGTTTCCCTGCAAAGCGTTTTCTGACTGATTTTATTCACATTGTCCATTTTTGGCTTACTCTACACTTCAAATAAGTAAATGTCTTAGTAACGCTGTAATAGTTAAAAGAGACACCTATCATCATGTCAAGTACTTATTCAATTTTGTGTTTTCCCCTCTCTTAGTTTTCAAACAGGACCAATCCAATTGATAAGCATCTCGAAGTCCTGATCAACAAGTACGGATTGTCAGCCCACCCAGTTGCTTCTCAGATGTTTGGGTTTGCTGGAAAAGAGCACATGGAAAAATATGGTATGTTAACAAACTTCAAGTCTTATTGGTAGTTACATACATGTGTGAGAAACAATAGGTATTTCTTAAGAAACTGGGGGGGATGCCAAGATGTATAAAATATGAAATGGTTTTTCAATTAAGTTGAAGAAATAGTCTGTATAGAATTCAGTTTTCTAAAAGTATTTATACATAGGACATCATATGAGAAGTACCTAGACTGCTCCAAAACAAGACATTGAAATAGGAAAAATCACATAAATCTTGTCTCCTTTAATCATAGACTATAAGTTGAGGCTCATTAGTTCTGAATATGGTAATGAGACTTAAAGCTAGCTCTTGGTAATAGATTTATGTAGCCAAATTTTATTCTCAGTATTTGAATCCATCAGGAGTCCATCATCATCTGTCAATCCATAGTGTTTTACGAGATTTAAATTTCATAGTTGATTTTTATTTTGTAGGTAAACATCCTAGCTTTTTGACTGATGATCAGTGATCAGCCTGCCTTAGCCAGTTAGATAAAGCATGGGATAGTGCAGATAGAGTTTTTGATTTTGTTTTTGTTTTTATTGTATGACCCTGAACCAGTGCCTTGTTGTGTACTGTGAGATAAGAAAGAAAATAGTTGTGCTTGAAAGTTCAGCGTTCCTATTCTTTGCAGGAAATATATCCCAGGTTTGATAGTCAAGATCAAGTAATCAGAAAGGAAAGAAATCTTCAAGGAAGAATGGTAGGATGGTATAGAGGAGCACTGCCAGTTTGGGGCCATGGAAATTTTCTTTCTTGTAGCTATTTCTTACCATTTTAAACTCAGTCCATTCCAATCTGGCTTCCCTCCTTTCTCAAGGCTACCACTGATCACTACGTTGCCATATCAAGTAAATACTTTTCAATCCTATTTTAATAGACCTCAGCACCATTAGTCCCTTTTGATCACTTCTTTCTTAAAACATTCTCTTCTCTTGGCCTCTGTGACATCTCGTTCTTCTGGTTTTTCTTGCCTCTTTGGCTATTCCTTGTCCATTTCCTTTTTAATTTTTTTGAATGATTTTTAAAAAATTTATTTATTTATTTATATTTTTTATGTTTGGCTGTGTTGGGTCTTCATTGCTTCGCATGGGCTTTCTCTAGTTGCGGCGAACGGGGGCTACTCTTTGTTGTGGTGCAGGGGCTTCTCATTGTGGTGGCTTCTTTTGTTGAGGAACATGGGTTCTAGGTGCATGGGCTTCAGTAGTTGTGGCTCGTGGGCTCTAGAGCGCAGGCTCAGTAGCTGTGGCGCACAGGCTTATTTGCTCCGTGGCATGTGGGATCTTCCCAGACCAGGGCTGGAACCTGTGTCTCCTGCATTGGCAGGTGGATTCTTAACCACTGCACCACCAGGGAAGTCCCTCCATTTCCTTTTTTTTTTTTTTTTTTTTTTTGCTGTACGCGGGCCTCTCACTGTTGTGGCCTCCCCCGTTGCGGAGCACAGGCTCCGGACGCGCAGGCTCAGCGGCCATGGCTCACGGGCCCAGCCGCTCCGCGGCATGTGGGATCTTCCCGGACCGGGGCACGAACCCGTGTCCCCTGCATCGGCAGGCGGACTCTCAACCACTGCGCCACCAGGGAAGCCCCCTCCATTTCCTTTTGAAATAAATAATTCATTTAAAATATTGAGCTATTATTATATTTCAGGCACTATTCTAGGCACTGGAATATAGCAGTATATCAGTTAGCTATTGCTGTGTAATAAACCACTCCAAAACTCAGCAATTTTAAACAATGATTATTTATTATTATAGCTTACACGTTTGTAGGTTGACTGGGAATCAGATGATCTAAGTCATGCTCAGCTCTTTTTGTCTGGGTTGATCATATGACTGTAGGTTGGTTGGAGGCTCTGTTTTAGTACTGCTTGGCTGGGTCATATGTCGCTCATTTTCCTCTTGGGACCGGAGGGCCAGCTCTGGGATGTCCTTTTCATGGTCACCGCAGAAGCACAAGAGAATAATCTGCAACATGCAAGGCCTTTTGAGACTTGACCAAAGCAAGTCACATGGCAAACTTGGAATCAAGGGATAGGGTAATATACTCTACTTCTTTTGTGGTAGGAAACTTCAAAGTCAGACCATAAAGGATACTCAGGAGGGAAAAAGAATTAGGGACATCAGTGCATTCATTCACAAGCAACAAATAAGCAAATGAAATGTGAGGGTTTTGCTTTAATTTCTAGTCGAGGAGAGACAGTAGCATATGAAAAAAACTACGATAATTTCAAACAATTATTAGTCCTGTGAAGAAAATAAAACAAGGTAAGGCACTTGTGGGAGAGGGAGGCAAACTTAGGATAGTCAGTGATGCACTCTATACTTGTATATCCAGTTGGCATCTTTGCTTGTGTATGTAACAGATGTCTCAAATTTCACATGTTCAGATGCAAACTCTTCATTCTGTTCCCCCATATCTTAAATTTGCTCCTTCTCTACTTTTCCTCATCTCAGTAAGTGGCATTTCCATCCATTCAGATGTTCAAAGCAAAAACATGAGTCATCTTTGACACTTCTCCCTGCTCTTCCCCTACTCCAGTCCATCACTATCAGTTCTACCTTCAAACTCCAAATTATGTTTTTTTCCCCCAGTTTCTTTTACTATTGCAGCTCTTATCCCAGACCATAATTTTTCAAACTTTGATCTGTGACCTGCTAGGAAATTAAGGATTCAAAGTAATGATTGAACCCAGCATTTTAAAAAAAATATGACATTTGTTGTTGTTGTGTATTATAACTCAAGTCAGAGAAATGCACACAACATAAATACACAGCTTCATGAATCAAGCTCATAACTGTGACCTAAATTACCTCCCAGGTCAAAAATAGAATGCTAACACTTAAGAATCCTCTCTGTAGATAATTTTTATCTTAAGAACTTTGTGGGTCTCCTGTGAATCTTGTTTGGTCACGCCATCAGTCAACAAGCTACGCCTGCAAAACTCTCTGGGCTCAGTGCCCTTCTGCCTTGGGTCCTTTCTGAGATGGCTGAGGAGCAGCGTTCTTAAGCTTCCTAGCAACCCTTTGATTGAGAGGATTTGTGAGGCACAGGTTTTTTCTCTTTAGAGGGCTTTTTTTTCTCTCTGAACAACATTCTGAGGCATCACCTTTGATCTTTCTGAGGTCTTAACAAAAGATTTGTCACAATATGGGCTTCATTTTTGGACCATGTTTTCCTGGCAATGCCCTGGATTTGATCTTTGCTCAAAGACTATTTCTTTTTTTTTTTTTTTAACATCTGTATTGGAGTATAATTGCTTTACAATGTTGTGTTACTTTCAGCTTTATAACAAAGGGAATCAGCTATACATCTACCTATATCCCCATATCCCCTCCCTCTTGTGTCTCCCTCCCACCCTCCCTGTCCCACCCCTCTAGGTGGTCACAAAGCACCGAGCTGATCTCCCTGTGCTATGCAGCTGCTTCCTGCTAGCTATCTATTTTACGTTTGGTAGTGTATATATGTCCATGCCACTCTCTCACTTCGTCCCAGCTTACCCTTCCCCCTCCCCGAATCCTCAAGTCCATTCTCTAGTAAGTCTGCGTCTTTATTCCCGTCAAAGACTATTTCTTAATTTTAGCATCTTTTACCACTTTGAAAGGCTGAGAATTTTCAAAACTATCAAGTCCTGACTCCTTTTTGTTTAATAGTTCTTTCTGCAATATAGCATTATAGAATTTTACTGTAAGCAGCCAGAAGAAACCATGTGGCAGTTTCTATATTTTGCTTATTAACTAGTTTCTACATAACTGCAAGTATAGTATTACTGTAATCTCTGCTTCTATTTTAACAGGGCTCTCCTTTCCTCCAGTTTTCAGTAAGATTTTGTCCTTTCACAAACTCTCACCTGTAGCATCCCCTCAAAGGACTTTGAGGCTACTACTAATGGTTTCTTCAACGCACTTTACGCTTTTGCTAGCAATTGTTCCAAACTTTGGAACTAGAATGGTTCCAAAGCCATTCACATATCTTATATTTTTGTTCAGTGTAACTCCATTTCCACTATATTAGTTTGCTTGGGCTGACATAGCAAATACCATAGACTGGGTGGCTCAAAGAACATAAATTTATTTCTCATTGTTCTAGAGGCTGGTAAGTCTAAAATCAAGACGCACGATAGGTTTTATACTGATACTGGTTTTATACTGATGCACGATAGGTTTTATAGGTTTTTTCTTGGGTTATAGGTGACTGCCATCTCACTGTGTATTCACATGACCTCTTCTTTTATGTGGGTGCAGAGAGAGAGGGAGAGAGAAACATCTTTGTCTTCCACTATTTGTAAGGATTCTTATAAGGACACTAATCCTATCAGGAGGCACTCACCCTCATGACCTCATCTACCATAATTACCTCCCAAAAGACCCATCTCCAAAAACCATCACATTGAGTGTTAGGAATTCAATAAATGAATTTTCTTTTTTTATATAAATTTATTTATCTTTGGTTGCATTAGGTCTTCGTTGCTGAGTGTGGGCTTTCTCTAGTTGCAGTGAGCGGGGGCTACTCTTCATTGTGGTGCATGGACTTCTCATTGCTGTGGCTTCTCTTGTTGTGGAGCGCGGATTCTAGGCACACGGGCTTCAGTAGTTGTGGCTCACGGGCTCTAGAGTGCAGGCTCAGTAGTTGTGGTGCACGGGCTTAGTCGCTCTGCGGCATGTGGGATCTTCCTGGACCAGGGCTCGAACCCATGTCCCCTGCATTGGCAGGTGGATTCTTAACCACTGCGCCACCAGGGAAGTCCAACAAATGAATTTTGAGGGGACACAATTCTGTCCATGGCATTCAGGTACCAAAATATGTATCAGTATTTTCTATTGCTTTGTTACGGTGAGACTCTCCTTTTAAAAATCATTTCTTGTTTTAATTCCTGTTGTCTAGTCTTCCTATGTGTAAGCTCACTGGCCTTTCAGTGTGTTCGGTAAGCCAAACTTATTTCCCTGCGCCCCAGTCTCATATTTTCTTTGGCTACAGTGCTCTTTATTCTTTCAAGGTCAACTCTTTTCATGCTTTAGGTCTTAAAAAATCTTATCTCATATCTCCAACACTTTACAAAAGTATTTCTGCTTGGATGTCTAATAGGCCTTTCAAATTTAACAGGTCTAAAACTGAGGTCCTAATTCTTTCTTGAACTTCCACCTTCCCCATCTGTTCCTCCAGAAGTTTTTCCTATCCAGTAAATGATAACTCCATCTCTTTAGGACCTTTGGCCAAAAAGCTTAGAGCCATTCTTGATTTTTCTTATACTCAACATTCAATATACGAGCAAACCTTTTTTTTTTTTTTTTTTGCAGTTTATCAAGATACTCTTTTATTTTCCTTTTTTACCCCCCAGAAAACTTAGCACTGCACGGAGAACAAATTTAAGCAATGATCTTGCTAGAGATCATTGTGGAGCTCACTTTTTAAAACCCTAAAAATTCCCCATCGGACAACAGGGATATTATTATTATTATTAATTCTTTTTTTTTTTTACATATTTATTAGAGTATAATTGCCCCACAACGGTGTGCCAGTTTCTGCTCTACAGCAAAGCGAATCAGCCACACACACACACACATGTTCCCATCTCTCCTCCCTCCCGCATCTCCCTCCCTCCCACCCTCCCTATCCTACCCCCCCAGGCGGTCACAAACCACCTAGCTGATCTCCCTGTGCTATGCAGCTGCTTCCCACTAGCTATCTGTTTTACGTTTGGTAGTGTATATATGTCCATGCCACTCTCTCGCTTTGTCACAGCTTACCCTTCCCCCTCCCCATGTCCTCAAGTCCATTCTCTAGTAAGTCTGTGTCTTTATTCCTGTCTTACCTCTAGGTTCTTCATGACTTTTTTTTTCTTAAATTCCATATATATATGTGTTAGCATACGGTATTTGTCTTTCTCTTTCTGACTTACTTCACTCTGTATGACAGACTGTAGGTCCATCCACCTCACCACAAATAACTCAATCTCGTTTCTTTTTATGGCTGAGTAATATTCCATTGTATATATGTGCCACACCTTCTTTATCCATTCATCTGTCGATGGACACTTAGGTTGTTTCCATCTCCTGGTTATTGTAAATAGAGCTGCAATGAACATTTTGGTACATGACTCTTTTTGAATTATGGTTTTCTCAGGGTATATGCCCAGTAGAGGGATTGCTGGGTCATATGGTAGTTCTATTTGTAGTTTTTTAAGGAACCTCCATACTGTTCTCCATAGTGGCTGTACCAATTCACATTCCCACCAGCAGTGCAAGAGTGTTCCCTTTTCTCCGCACCCTCTCCAGCATTTATTGTTTCTAGATTTTTTGATGATGGCCATTCTGACTGGTGTGAGATGATATCTCATTGTAGTTTTGATTTGCATTTCTCTAATGATTAATGATGTTGAGCATTCTTTCATGTGTTTGTTGGCAATCTGTATATCTTCTTTGGAGAAATGTCTATTTAGGTCTTCTGCCCATTTTTTGATTGGGTTGTTTGTTTTTTCATTATTGAGCTGCATGAGCTGCTTGTAAATTTTGGAGATTAATCCTTTGTCAGTTGCTTCATTTGCAAATATTTTCTCCCATTCTGAGGGTTGTCTTTTGGTCTTGTTTATGGTTTCCTTTACTGTGCAAAAGATTTTAAGTTTCATTAGGTCCTATTTGTTTATTTTTGTTTTTATTTACATTTCTCTGGGAGGTGGGTCAAAAAGGATCTTGCTGTGATTTATGTCATACAGTGTTCTGCCTGTGTTTTCCTCTAAGAGTTTGATAGTTTCTGGCCTTACATTTAGGTCTTTAATCCATTTTGAGCTTATTTTTGTGTATGGTGATAGGGAGTGTTCTAATCTCATACTTTTACATATACCTGTCCAATTTCCCCAGCACCACTTATTGAAGAGGCTGTCCTTTCTCCACTGTACATTCCTGCCTCCTTTATCAAAGATAAGGTGACCATATGTGCGTGGGATTATCTCTGGGCTTTCTATCCTGTTCCATTGATCTATATTTCTGTTTTTGTGCCAGTACCATACTGTCTTGATTACTGTAGCTTTGTAGTATAGTCTGAAGTCAGGCAGCCTGATTCCTCCAGCTCTGTTTTTCTTTCTCAAGATTGCTTTGGCTCTTCGGGGTCTTTTGTGTTTCCATACAAATTGTGAAATGTTTTGTTCTAGTTCTGTGAAAAATGCCAGTGGTAGTTTGATAGGGATTGCATTGAATCTGTAGATTGCTTTGGGTAGTAGAGTCATTTTCACAATGTTGATTCTTCCAATCCAAGAACATGATATATCTCTCCATCTGTTTGTATCATCTTTAATTTCTTTCATCAGTGTCTTATAATTTTCTGCATACAGGTCTTTTGTCTCCTTAGGTAGGTTTATTCCTAGATATTTTATTCTTTTTGTTGCAATGGTAAATGAGAGTGTTTTCTTGATTGCACTTTCATGTTTTTCATCATTAGTGTATAGGAATGCCAGAGATTTCTGTGCATTAATTTTGTATCCTGCTACTTTACCAAATATTAGCTCTAGTAGTTTTCTGGTAGCATCTTTAGGATTCTCTATGTATAGATAGTATCATGTCATCTGCAAACAGTGACAGCTTTACTTCTTTTCCGATTTGGCTTCCTTTTATTTCCTTTTCTTCTCTCATTGCTGTGGCTAAAACTTCCAAAACTATGTTGAATAAGAGTGGTGAGAGTGGGCAACCTTGTCTTGTTCCTGATCTTAGTGGAAATGGTTTCAGTTTTTTACCATTGAGGATGATGTTGGTGGTAGGTTTGTCATATATGGCCTTTATTATGCTGAGGAAAGTTCCCTCTATGCCTACACTCTGCAGGGTTTTTATCATAAATGGGTGTTGAATTTTGTCAAAAGCTTTCTCTGCATCTATTGAGATGATCATATGGTTTTTCTCCTTCAATTTGTTAATATGGCTTATCACGTTGATTGATTTGTGTATATTGAAGAATCCTTGCATTCCTGGAATAAACCCCACTTGAACATGGTGTATGATCCTTTTAATGTGCTGTTGGATTCTGTTTGCTAGTATTTTGTTGAGGACTTTTGCATCTATGTTCATCAGTGATAATGGCCTGTAGTTTTCTTTCTTTGTGACATCCTTGTTTGGTTTTGGTATCAGGGTAATCGTGGCCTCGTAGAATGAGTTTGGGAGTGTTCCTCCCTATGCTATATTTTGGAAGAGTTTGAGAAGGATAGGTGTTAGCTCTTCTCTTAATGTTTGATAGAATTCGCCTGTGAAGCCATCTGGTCCTGGGCTTTTGTTTGTTGGAAGATTTTTAATCATAGTTTCAATTTCAGTGCTTGTGATTGGTCTGTTCATATTTTCTATATCTTCCTGATTCAGTCTTGGCAGGTTGTGCATTTCTAAGAATTTGTCCATTTCTTCCAGGTTGTCCATTTTATTGGCATAGAGTTGCTTGTAGTAATCTCTCATGATCTTTTGTATTTCTGCAGTGTCAGTTGTTACTTCTCCTTTTTCATTTCTAATTCTATTGATTGAGTCTTCTCCCTTTTTTTCTTGATGAGTCTGGCTAATGGTTTATCAATTTTGTTTATCTTCTCAAAGAGCCAGCTTTTAGTTTTATTGATCTTTGCTATCGTTTCCTTCATTTCTTTTTCGTTTATTTCTGATCTGATCTTTATGATTTCCTTCCTTCTGCTAACTTTGGGTTTTTTTTGTTCTTCTTTCTCTAATTGCTTTAGGTGCAAGGTTAGGTTGTTTATTAGAGATGTTTCCTGTTTCTTAAGGTAGGATTGTATTGCTATAAACTTCCCTCTTAGAACTGCTTTTGCTGCATCTCATAGGTTTTGGGTCATCGTGTCTCCATTGTCATTTGTTTCTAGGTATTTTTTGATTTCCTCTTTGATTTCTTCAGTGATCACTTCGTTATTAAGTAGTGTATTATTTAGCCTCCATGTGTTTGTATTTTTTACAGATCTTTTCCTGAAATTGTTATCTAGTCTCATAGCGTTGTGGTCGGAAAAGATACTTGATACAATTTCAATTTTCTTAAATTTACCAAGGCTTGATTTGTGACCCAAGATATGATCTATCCTGGAGAATATTCCATGAGCACTTGAGAAAAATGTGTATTCTGTAGTTTTTGGATGGAATGTCCTATAAATATCAATTAAGTCCATCTTGTTTAATGTATCATTTAAAGCTTGCATTTCATTATTTATTTTCATTTTGGATGATCTGTCCATTGGTGAAAGTGGTGTGTTAAAGTCTCCTACTATGAATGTGTTACTGTCAATTTCCCCTTTTATGGCTGTTAGTATTTGCCTTATATATTGAGGTGCTCCTATGTTGGGTGCATAAATATTTACAATTGTTATATCTTCTTGGATCGGTCCCTTGATCATTATGTAGTGTCCTTCTTTGTCTCTTCTAATAGTCTTTATTTTAAAGTCTATTTTGTCTGATATGAGAATTGCTACTCCAGCTTTCTTTTGGTTTCCATTTGCATGGAATATCTTTTTCCATCCCCTCACTTTCAGTCTGTATGTGTCTCTAGGTCTGAAGTGGGTCTCTTGTAGACAGCATATATATAGGTCTTGTTTTTGTATCCATTCAGCCAGTCTGTGTCTTTTGGTGGGAGCATTTAGTCCATTTACATTTAAGGTAATTATCGATATGTATGTTTCTATTCCCATTTTCTTAATTGTTTTGGGTTCGTTATTGTAGGTCTTTTCCTTCTCTTGTGTTTCTTGCCTAGAGAAGGTCCTTTAGCATTTGTTGTAAAGTTGGTTTGGCGGTGCTGAACTCTCTCAGCTTTTGCTTGTCGGTAAAGGTTTTAATTTCTCCATCAAATCTGAATGAGATCCTTGCTGGGTAGAGTAATCTTGGTTGTGGGTTTTTCTTCTTCATCACTTTAAATATGTCCTGCCAGTACCTTCTGGCTTGCAGAGTTTCTGCTGAAAGATCAGCTGTTAACCTTATGGGGATTCCCTTGTGTGTTATTTGTTGCTTTTCCCTTGCTGCTTTTAATATGCTTTCTTTGTATTTAATTTTTGACAGTTTGATTAATATGTGTCTTGGCGTATTTCTCTTTGGATTTATCCTGTATAGGACTCTCTGTGCTTCCTGGACTTGATTTCCTTTCCCATATTAGGGAAGTTTTCAACTATAATCTCTTCAAATATTTTCTCAGTCCCTTTCTTTTTCTCTTCTTCTGGAACCCCTATAATTCGAATGTTGGTGCGTTTAATGTTGTCCCAGAGGTCTCTGAGACTGTCCTCATTTCTTTTCATTCTCTTTTGTTTATTCTGCTCTGCAGTAGTTATTTCCACTATTTTGTCTTCCAGGGCACTTATCGGTTCTTCTGCCTCAGTTATTCTGCTATTGATTCCTTCTAGAGTATTTTTAATTTCATTTATTTTGTTGTTCATCATTGCTTGTTTCATCTTTAGTTCTTCTAGGTCCTTGTTAAATGTTTCTTGCATTTTCTCTATTCTATTTCCAAGATTTTGGGTCATCTTTACTATCACTATTCTGATTTCTTTTTGAGGTAGACTGCCTATTTCCTCTTCATTTGTTAGTTCTGGTGGGTGTTTATCTTGCTCCTTCATCTGCTGTGTGTTTTTCTGTCTTCTCATTTTGCTTATCTTACTGTGTTTGGGGTCTCCTTTTTGCAGGCTGCAGGTTCGTAGTTCCTGTTGTTTTTGGTGTCTGTCCCCAGTGGCTAAAGTTGTTTCAGTGGGTTGTGTAGGCTTCCTGGTGGAGGGGACTAGTGCCTGTGTTCTGGTGGATGAGGCTGGATCTTGTCTTTCTGCTGGGCAGGTCCACATCTGGTGGTGTGTTTTGGGGTGTCTGGGACTTATTATGATTTTGGGCAGCCTCTCTGCTAGTGGGTGGATTTGTGTTCCTGTCTTGCTAGTTGTTTGCCATAGGGTGTGCAGCACTGTAGCTTGCTGGTCGTTGAGTGAAGCCAGGTGCTGGTGTTGAGATGGAGATCTCTGGGAGATTTTCACCGTTTGATATTACGTGGAGCTGGGAGGTCTCTTGTGGACCAGTGTCCTGAAGTTGGCTCTCCCATGTCAGTGGCACAGCACTGACTCCTGGCTGCAGCACCAAGAGCCTTTCATCCACATGGCACAGAATAAAAGGGAGAAAAAGTTGAAAGAAAGAAAGAAAGAAAGACAGACAAAAGAAAGAAAGAAAGAAAGAAAAGCAAGAAAGGAGGAAGGAAGGAAGAAAGAAAAGAAAGAAAGAGGAAAGAGGATAAAATAAAATAAAGATAAAATAAAGTTATTAAAATAAAAAATAATTTTAAGAAAAACATTAAAAACAAGCAAACAAAAAAACGGATGGATAGAACCCTAGGACAAATGGTGACAGCAAAGCTATACAGAAAAAATCTCACACAGAAGCATACACATACACACTCACAAAAAGAGAAAAAGGGGAAAAAATAGTAAATCTTGCTCTCAAAGTCCACCTCCTCAATTTGGGATGGTTCGTTGTCTATTCATGTATTCCACAGATGCAGGGTACATCAAGTTGATTGTGGAGCTTTAATCCGCTGCTTCTGAGGCTGCTAGGAGAGATTTCCCTTTCTCTTCTTTGTTCGCACAGCTCCCGAGGCTCAGCTTTGGATTTGGCCTCGCCTCTGCATGTAGGTCGCCAGAGGGCGTCTGTTCTTCGCTCAGACAGGACGGGGTTAAAGGAGCAGCTGCTTCAGGGACTCTGGCTCACTTGGGCGGGGGGGGGGTGGCGGGAGGCGGGAGGGAGGGGCACGGATGCCGGGCGAGGCTGCGGTGTCAGAGGCCGGTGTGACGTTGCACCAGCCTGAGGCGCCGTGCGTTCTCCCGGGGAAGTTGTCCTTGCTTCCTGGGACCCTGGCAGTGGCGGGCTGCACAGGCTCCCCGGAAGGGAGGTGAGGATAGTGACCTGTGCTCCCACACAGGCTTCTTGGTGGCGGCAGCAGCAGCCTTAGCATCTCATGCCTGTCTCTGTGGTCCGCGCTGGTAGCCGCGGCTAGCGCCCGTCTCTGGAGCTCCTTTAAGCAGCGCTCTTAATCCCCTCTCCTCGCGCACCAGGAAACAAAGAGGGAAGAAAAAGTCTCTTGCCTCTTCGGCAGGTCCAGACTTTCCCCCGGACTCCCTCCCGGCTAGCCGTGGTGCACTAACCCCCTGCAGGCTGTGTTCACCACAGTCCTCTTCCTGGCTCCAACCGCAGCCCCTGAGCCTCAGCTCCCAGGCCCCGCCCGCCCCGCGAGTGAGCAGACAAGCCTCTCGAGCTGGTGAGTGCCAGTCAGCACCGCTCCTCTGTGCGGGAATGTCTCCACTTTGCCCCCCGCACCCCTGTGGCTGCGCTCTCCTCCGCGGCTCCGAAGCTCCCCCGCTCCGTCACCCGCAGTCTCCGCCCGCGAAGGGGCTCCTAGTGTGTGGAAAGTTTTCCTCCTTCACAGCTCCCTCCCACTGGTGCAGGTCGTGTCCCTATTCTTTTGTCCCTGTTTATTCTTTTTTCTTTTGCCCTACCCAGGTATGTGGGGAGTTTCTTGCCTTTTGGGAGGTCTGAGGTCTTCTGCCCGCGTTCAGTAGGTGTTCTGTAGGAGTTGTTCCACGTGTAGATGTATTTCTGGTGTATCTGTGGGGAGGAAGGTGATCTCCGCGTCTTACTCTTCTGCCATCTTCCCGATTCCCCCAAGTATGTCTCAGCAAACCTTTTTACTCATTTCTTAAAATATCCAGAAATATGAGAAGGAGAAATGTTTCTCCACATTTTCCCCACTTCTACTATAGTGCAAGCTATCATAATTTCTCACCTGGAGTATAGGAATCTCCTAAATGGTTTTACTGCTTCTGCTTGTGTACCTGTTCAGTCAATTCTTCACTTTATGTCTGGAGCAACGCTTTTAAAATATAAGCTAGATCATTTCACTCCTCTGCTAAGAACTCTACTGTGTTCTTAACACACTGAGATTGAAACCTACAGGTCTTATTATGGCCTACAAGCTTCTATATGATCTGACCCTCCACCCTCATTAGCTCTCTGACCTCATCTTTCACCATTTTTTCTTTCACCACTCTGCTCCAGCCACACTATCCTTTCGGTTCCTCAAACACAGTAAGCACATTCCTACCTCAGGCAGGGCCTAAGCCTTGCTATTTCCACTTCTGGAGTACTTTACCCTAAGATATCATCAGTGCTAGCTTTCCTACTTCCATCAGGTCTTTGCTTAAATGTCATCTTCTGTTTTCTTTCATCACCCTCCTTCCCAGAACTCCCTATCCTCTGTCTCTTACTTTATCTTTTTTTTTTTTTTTTTTAATTTTTGGCTGCATTGTGTCTTTGTTGCTGCACGTGGGCTTTCTCTAGTTGCGGTGAGCAGGGTCTACTCTTTGTTGAGGTATACGGGCTTCTCTTTGTGGTGGCTTCTCTTGTTGTGGTGCACGGGTTCTAGGCGCGCGGGCTTCAGTAGTTGTGGCTCGTGGGCTCTAGAGTGCAGGCTCAGTAGTTGTGGTGCACGGGCTTAGTTGCTCCACGGCATGTGGGATCTTCCTGGACCAGGGCTCGAACCCATGTCCCTTGCATTAGCAGGCGGATTCTTAGCCATTGTGCCACCAAGGAAGCCCTTACTTTATCATTTTATAGAGCACTTATGAAAATATGGCATATATATATTTTCTTATTTATTGACTGTCTCTTCCAACCAGAATCTAAGTCTACAAGGGCCTGATTTTTGTTTATTTTATTCCCTGCTCTTTGACTGTTACCTAGTAGAGTGCCTGGCACAGAGCAGGTCTTCTGTAATTAATTAATCTTCAAAGAAAGACCCTCCTTGATCATTCAATTGAAGTGAATCCCTCCTGTTATTCTTTTTCATAGATAGTTTCCTATTGCTTTCCTTCATAGCACTTAGCACTATTTATATTCATACATTTATTGTGTGTGGTTTTACTTGTTTAATTTTTGTCTTCCTTATTTGTCTTATAAACTCCATGAAAGCAGGAACCATGTCTGTTTTGTTTACCTTCAGTATATCCAGCCTAGCACAGTGGTTGACATGTAATCTGGCCAGAAGAAAGTTTTTTCCCCCTTCGCTTCTACAATCCCTAGCATATTTAAATACTCAATAAATATTTGTTGAATGAATGAGTGAATTTCCATACCCATATTATCTCATTCAATTCTTACAACAGTCCATTATGGGAGGTGTTATATTAATAGTTATTAATAATACTTTTAAGTACAATTCTGGCTTCAAGATCTCATATATATATTTATTTATATACTCACTTATTTATTTAATTGTGTTGAGAAAGTATTCAGCAATTTTTATTTTCTTGAGTTTCTTTTTCTTTCAGGAATGGGTACTGAATTTTGTCAAATGCTTTTCCAGCATCTGTGGATTTCATTATGTCCTCCACTTAGATCTAGTAATAGAATATTTTATTAATGGACTTCTGATATTGAATCAACGTTGCATGTCTGGAATGAATGCCACTTGGTTATGATGTATTGATTTTTTTTTAATGTGGAGTTAGGCTCTGTCACTATTTAGTGCTTTCAGATCAACATTCATAAGTGATATTGGTTTTTAATTTTCTCTTTTTTAATGTCTTTATCAAGTTTAGGTGTTAATTTTATACTTACTTTATAAAACGAAGTAGGAAACGTTTCTTCATTTTTGATGCTTTGGAACGATTTATGGCGCATTGGGACTACTTGATCTTTGTAGGTTTGATATAATACCCTGTGAAATCATCCGGGCCTGTTTTTTTGGTGTGTATGGTTTGTTTGTTTTGGTAGTTGCTTGGTAATTATCTATTTATTTATGTTTAAACATTCCATCTCCAGTGGGGTCAATTTTGGTAGTCTGTATTTCTCTGGGAAATTATTCGTTTCATTTAGAGTTTCAAATCTATTTGTATAGAAGTCTGAAAAGTCGTCTTTTACATAAAATTTCTACTTCAGCGGTATTTCTCTCGTTATTTATTATTTTTGTGTATATATGCTTTCTGCTTTTTTTCGTATTAAATTAGGGTAGCAGTTTGTCTCTTTTGTTAAATTTTTCAGAACAATAGGATTTTGATTGATTATGTCTATTCTTTCTAATTCTTTATTCCATTATTTTCTGCCTTTATCTTCCTTGTGATTTTTATTGGTTTATTTTGTTGTTTTTTGAATTGGGAATTTAATTCAATTTTTATCCTTTTAGTGAATAACAGCTTTATTGAGATAAAATTGACATACCATAAAAATTCATTCTTTTAAAGTGTACAATTCAGTGTTTTTTTGTATATTCACAGAGTTGTGCAATCATCACCACTATCTAATTTCAGAACAGTTTCATCATCCCCAAAGGAAACCCCATACCCATTAGCAATCCTTTCCTCTAAGGCACCTGGCAATCACTAATCTAATTTCTGTTTTTATGTGTTTGCTTATTATGAACATTTCATTTAAATGGACCCTACAGTATGTGACCTTTTGTGATTGGCTTCTTTCACTCAGCACAGAAAACATTCACAGTTCATTCATGTAGTAGCATGGATCAGGACTTCATTCTTTTTAATTGATCAGTATGTTCCATTTTAATCATTCTTAGTGCTATGTTCTTGTTACAGCTTTAAACATATCACATTGGTTCTGATATGTAGTGTTTTAGTTTTCAGTATCATTTTTTTCAGAAGCTCTGCAATCATTTGTGTTTCTTCTTTTTGTCCAAGAGTTGTTTTATGGAAATAGTTTAAAAATTTCCAGGTAGACTTAATTTTTACATTTTATTAATAATTACTAGTTTTATTACATTGTGATTTGAGAGTGTTCTTTTAAATTTGGAGTGATTCCTAATTATCTGATGTCCTCTAATGTCAGTGTAGTAAAGTCTTATTTCTGTAGTGGATTTTTTGAAAGATGGACTGTGTGTCCTCAGATTTCTTGTTTCTTTTTTGTTTGTTTGTTTTGTCTTGTGGGACCCCAGAAATTTCCCTGTTTACTTCTTTTCTCTTTCACCATCCAATTGCCAAAGGGACCTTCGCCCCAACAATTTTTTTTCCCCTCTTTTTTTCTCCTAGAAGCTATACCTTTCAAAGATTACCACCTTGAGTCTTCTGTTCTTTTCTAACCCTTCCTTGTTGTCATGTTTTGATCTACAGGAATATTTTTTCAATATTTTCACTCTTGCGGGGTGTCTTTTTCTTCCTGGTGGTAGTTTCAGAGCAACTGTAGGCCTGCCACTAGCTCCCCTCTTCTCTCCTCTGCAGTAGTTTTCAGACTGCCCTTCTTCCCTAGGAGGCTTACTGTGGGAGCGTGAATGATTGCTGGCAGGGATTTGGTCACTTTTTCCCTTTCCCTTTTTTTTTTCTCTTATAGATAATTTGAAGTTTTGTGTTTTCTTTTGTCTAGTTATGCTGAGGGTATGGTTTTGTGCAGTTTTATTTGTTTTTCTTTTTATTCTGTATTTTTTTTTTTTTTTTGCAATACGCGGGCCTCTCACTGTTGTGGCCTCTCCCGTCGCGGAGCACAGGCTCCGGACGCGCAGGCTCAGCGGCCATGGCTCACGGGCCCAGCCGCTCCGCGGCATGTGGGATCTTCCCAGCCTGGGGCACGAACCCGGGTCCCCTGCATCAGCAGGCGGACTCTCAACCACTGCGCCACCAGGGAAGACCTATTCTGTATTTTTTTAGAGGATATGGAGAGAGATTTAGGCAGTTTTCATTGCCCGCAGCTAGCTGGAAATCTGTGTTTGGTGTGTTTTCAACCTTTTCTCAAGTTTTATGTTACTCAGAGTAGTTGGACAGTTTTTTCTAGTCTAAAGTCTGAAGTGTAAATGTGTAGTATTTTAGTTGAAATGTTATTCTTCATCCAAAAGATTTCTAATGAATTGTAGAATTTCATAGAATTTTAAGTTGTTTGAAATTGCTGTTTGTGAATGTGCTCTAGAAATGAATATGTAAGAATGTTTGTAGTAGCTTACATTCTGCTATAGAATCAGGAGATATTTGTGACTTCAAGGTTTGATTCAAAGAGATTGAGGTCTTTTTATACCACTCATATTCTTAGAACAGCCCAAAATCTGAATTGGCAGTTCAGAGTCAGTAGTCAACAAGCCCTTCATCAGTGTCCAGGATTAGTAAATAATGGTAAGTGATTGGCAGAATATTTTTCAAAGGGTTGCTATCTTCTGTAGATTAACTGGATCCCATAGTAAGGAAACAAGGAGAAAAGACATCAGTACCTACTGAATATCTCCTATGTCAGACACTATGCCAAGTGCTTTTATATAGTTTAGCTGCCCTTCTTCCTACAAATCCGTTTGTGAATTGCTTATAAATCTTCTAATAGATGACAATAAAGCATTTGAACTTCCTGTGACAAGAAACTTGCCACAGAGGCTACTCATTCCATTTTTTTGATCATTCCAATTGTTACAGTGCTCTTTTTCATGTTGAACTCAAATCTCTCTCACTATAGTTTCTGTCTTCTGAGACTCATAGAGCAAGCCTCTTTCACCTTACAGCCCTTCAAATATCTGAAGCCAGCTTGACTTGTTCCCTTTAACTGTTTCTTATTAGACTTGTTTCATGATCCATCATCCCCATGTTTACATGTGATCGCATGTAAACTTTTCTGGTAATTGCATCACACTGTTGAATCATATTGAGCTTATAATCGAACAGAACCTCAGAGCCTTTCTCATGATTGCTGCTCCTTTTCTTAGGTAGTTTTGGGTGGTCAAGAATAGAACAGGGCATTTAATTAATTACATTCTGATCCATCTCATTGATAAACCTCACTGAAGTCTATTTGGATCCAACATTATAGCAGTCTCTCTCAGCTTCAGGTGTGGTTAGCATACCGTTGAATTTTCTTTATTTTTTTAAAAAATAAATTTATTTATTTATTTATGGCTGCGTTGGGTCTTTGTTGCTGCATGCAGGCTTTCTCTAGTTTTGGTGAGCAGGGGCTACTCTAACCCTTTAATTTTTTAATCCAATTTTTGGTAGAAATATTAACCAGAGCATGGCTGAGGTTAGAGGTTAGCAATAGAGACTTTACTCTAGGTTAATACTTTGATCAGTGCCTGTCATTGATCAGTGCCTGTGTGTTCTGTTGACTCTTAAGATGCTCCATGACGTGGGTCAGTTAAGTTGGAAAATGCTTCATACTTTAACTCCCTTTTGGACAATCATAATACACATGCAATAGTAAAGGAAAGTCTCTAAATGCTCTGCCATAAAGAAATTTATTTAACTTTGTTTAAGCCAGTATTGTGTAAACCTGACAGAAGAACCCTCATTTTTATAGTAACACCAAAAAAACCCCGAAAAACAAAAGGGAAAAAAACCCACACTACAGTATTTCCCTGTCTTGTCCCAAAAGATGGCCTGAAAAATTTTGTCTGTTGTCTTGCTGATACTAGATACTATGTTTCATTTGATCTACTAGCCAATACAATAAAAAAGATAATTAATTTGGGTGGATTGGTTCAAGATGGCAGAGTAGAAGGACATGTGCTCACTCCCTCTTGCGAGAGTACTGGAATTACAGCTGACTGCTGAATGATCATCGACAGGAAGACACTGGAAATCACCAAAAAAGGTACCCCACATCCAAAGACAAAGGAGAAGCCGCAATGAGAGGGTAGGAGGGGCGCAATCACAATAAAATCAAACCCCATAACCACTGTGTGGGTGACTCACAAACTGGAGTACAATTATACACAGAAGTCCACCCACTGGAGTGAATGTTCTGAACCCCACATCAGGCTTCCCGACCTGGGGGTCCGGTAACGAGAGGAGGAATTCCCAGAGAATCAGACTTTGAAGGCTAGTGGGATTTGATTGCAGGACTTCAACAGGACTGGGGGAAACAGAGACTCCACTCTTGGAGGGCACACCCAAAGTAGTGTGTGTACCAGGACCAAAGGGGAAGGAGCAGTGACCCCATAGGAAACTGAATCAGACCCACCTGCTGGTGTTGGAGGGTCTCCTCCAGAGACAGGGTGTAGCTGTGGCTCATGGTAGGGACAGGGACACTGCCAGCAGAAGTTCTGGGAAGTGCTCCTTGGCGTGAGCCCTCCCGGAGTCCGCCATTAACCCCACCACAGAGCCTGTAGCCTCCACTGCTTGGTCGCCTCAGACCAAACAACCATCAGGGAGGGAACTCAGCCCCACCCATCAGCAGACAAGTGGATTAAAGTTTTACTGAGCTCCGCCCACCAGAGCAACACCCAGCTCTACCCACCACCAGTCCCTCCCATCAGGAAACTCACACAAGCCTCTTAGATAGCCTCATCCACCAGAGGGCAGACAGCAGAAGCAAGAAGAACTACAATCCTGCAGCCTGTGGAATGAAAACCACATTCACAGAAAGATAGACAAAATGAAAAGGGAGAGGACTATGTGCCAGATAAAGGAACAAGATAAAACCCCAGAAAAACAATTAAATGAAGTGGAGGTAGGCAAACTTCCAGAAAAACAATTCAGAATAATGATAGTGAAGATGATCCAGGACCTCGGAAAAAGAATGGAGGCAAAGATCGAGAAGATGCAAGAAATGTTTAACAAACACCTAAAAGAATTAAAGAACAAACACCTAGAAGAAATAAAGAACAAACAAACAGAGTTGAACAATACAAAAACTGAAATGAAAAATACACTAGAAGGAATCAATAGCAGAATAACTGAGGCAGAAGAAAGGATAAGTGACTTGGAAGACAGAATGGTGGAATTCACTGCTACAGAAAAGAATAAAGAAAAAAGAATTGAAAGAAATGAAGACAGCCTAAGAGTCCTCTGGAACAACATTAAATGCACCAACATTTGCATTATAGGGTTCCCAGAAGGAGAAGACAGAGAGAAAGTACTCGAGAAAATATTTGAAGAGATTATAGTTGAAAATATCCCTAACATGGGAAAGGAAATAGCCACCCCAGTCCAGGGAGCACAGAGAGTCCAAGGCAGGATAAACCCAAGGAGAATTAAAGACAAAAATTAAAGACAAAAAAATTAAAGACAAAAATAAAAATTAAAGACAAAGAAAAATTATTAACAGCAACAAGGGAAGAACGACAAATAACATACAAGGGAACTCCCATAAGGTTGACAGCTGATTTCTCAGCAGAAACTACAAGCCAGAAGGGAGTGCCACGCTATATTTAAAGTGATGAAAGGGAAGAACCTACAACCAAGATTACCCAGCAAGGATTGCATTCAGATTTGACGAAGAAATCAAAAGCTTTACAGACAAGCAAAAGCAAAGAGAATTCAGCACCACCAAACCAGCTCTACAACAAATGCTAAAGGAACTTCTCTAAGTGGGAAACAGAAGAGAAGAAAAGGACCTACAAAAACAAACCCAAAACAATTAAGAAAATGGGAATAGGAACTTACATAATGATAATTACCTTAAATGTGAATGGATTAAATGCTCCAACCAAAAGACACAGCCTCGCTGAATGGATACAAAAACAAGATCCATATATATGCTGTCTACAAGAGACCAACTTCTGACCTAGGGACACATACTGACTGAAAGTGAGGGGATGGAAAAAGATATTCCATGCAAATGGAAATCAAGAGAAAGCTGGAGTATCAATACTCACATCAGAATAGACTTTAACATAAAGAATGTTACAAGAGACAAAGAAGGACACTACATAACGATCAAGGGATCAATCCAAGAAGAAGATATAACACTTATAAATATATATGCACCCAACATAGGAGCACCTCAATACGTAAGGTAAATGCTAACAGCTATAAAAGAGGAAACTGACAGTTACACAGTAATAGTAGGGGACTTTAACACCTCACTTAGGACAATGGACAGATCATCCTGACAAAATTAATAAGGAAACACAAGCTTTAAATGATACAATACAGCAGATAGATTTAATTGATATTTATAGGACATTCTATCCGAAAACAGTGGATTACATTTTCTTCTCAAGTTCACACAGAATATTCCCTGGGATAGATCATATCTTGGGTCACAAATCAAGCCTTGGTAAATTTAAGAAAATTGAAATCATATCAAGCATCTTTTCCGACCACAGTGCTATGAGACTAGAAATAAAGTACAGGGAAAAAAATATAAAAAGACACAAGCACATTGAGGCCAAACAATATGTTACTAAATAACCAAGAGATGACTGAAGAAATCAAAGAGGAAATCAAAAAATACCTAGAGACAAATGACAATGAAAATATGACAATCCAAAACCTATGGGATGCAGCAAAAGTAGTTCTAGGAGGAAAGTTTATAGCAATACAATCCTACCTCAAGAAACAAGAAAAATCTCGAAGAAACAATCTAATCTTACACCTCAAGGAACTAGAGGAAGAACAAACAAAACCCAAAGTTAGCAGATGGAAAGAAATCATAAAGATCAGAGCAGAAATAAATGAAATAGAAACAAAGAAAACAATAGCAAAGATCAAAAAAACTAAAAGCTGGTTCCTTGAGAAGGTAAACAAAATTGATAAACCTTTAGCCAGACTCATCAAGAAAAAGAGGGAGAGGACTCAAATCGGTAAAATTAGAAATGAAAAAGGAGAAGTTACAACTGACACTGAAGAAATACAAAGCATTATAAGAAACTACTACAGCAACTCTATGCCAATAAAATGGACCACCTGGAAGAAATGGACAAATTCTTAGAAAGGTATAACCTTCTAAGACTGAACAAGGAAGAAACAGAAAATATAAAGAGACCAATCACAAGTAATGAATTTGAAACTGTGGTTAAAAACCTTTCAACAAACAAAAGTCCAGGACCAGATGGCTTCACAGGTGAATTCTATCAAACATTTAGAGAAGAGCTAACACCTATCCTTCTCAAACTCTTCCAAAAAATTACAGAGGAAGGAACACTCCCAAACTCATGCTATGAGGCCACCATCACCCTGATACCAAAACCAGACAAAGATACTACAAAAAATGAAAATTACAGACCAATATCACTCATGAATATAGATCTAAAAATCCTCAACAAAATACTAGCAAACAGAATGCAACAACACATTAAAAGGATCATACACCATGACCAAGTGGGATTTATCCCAGGGATCCAAGGATTCTTCAATATATGCAAATCAATCAATGTGATACACCATATTAACAAATTGAAGAATAAAAACCATATGATCATCTCAATAGATGCAGAAAAAGCTTTTGACAAAATTCAACACCCGTTTATGATAAAACTCTCCAGAAAGGGGGCATAGAGGGAACCTACCTCAACATAATAAGGGGCATATACAGCAGACCCACAGCAAACATCATTCTCAATGGTGAAAAACTGAAAACATTTCTTCTAAGATGAGGAACAAAACAAGGATGTCCACTCTTGCCACTATTATTCAACATAGTTTTGGACGTCCTAGCCATGGCAATTAAAGAAGAAAAAGAAATAAAAGGTATACAGATTGGAAAAGAAGAAGTAAAACTGTCACTGTTTGCAGATGATATGATACTACACATAGATAATCCTAAAGATGCTACCAGAAAACTACTAGAGCTAATCAATGAATTTGGTAAAGTGGCAGGATACAATAATTAATGCACAGAAATATCTTGCATTCCTATACACTAACAACGAAGATCAGAAAGAGAAAGTAAGGAAACAATCCCATTCACCATTGCAACAAAAGAATAAAATACCTAGGAATAAACATACCTAAGGAGGTAAAAGACCTGTACTCAGAAACTGTAAGACAGTGATGAAAGAAATTAAAGGTGACACAAACAGATGGAGAGATATATCATGTTCTTGGATTGGAAGAATCAATATTGTGAAAATGACTCTACTACCCAAAGCAATGTACAGATTCAATGCAACCCTATCAAATTACCAATGGCATTTTTATAGAACTAGAAAAAAAATCTTAACATTTGTATGGAGACACATAAGACCCCGAATAGCCAAAGGAAACTTGAGGGAAAAAAACAGAGCTGGAAGAATCAGACTCCCTGACCTCAGACTATACTACAAAGCTACAGTAATCAAGACAATATGGTGCTGGCACAAAAACAGAAATATAGATCAATGGAACAGGATAGAAAGCCCAGAGATAAATCCACACACCTATGGTCAACTAAACTATGACAAAAGAGGCAAGGATATACAATGGAGTTAAGACAGCCTCTCCAATAAGTGGTGTTGGGAAGACTGGACAGCTACATGTAAAAAATGAAATTAGATCACTCCCTAACACCACACTCAAAAATAACTCAAAATGAATTAAAGACCTAAATGTAAGACCGGACACTATAAAACTCTTAGAGGATAACATAGGAAGAACACTCTTTGACATAAATCATAGCAAGATCTTTTTTGACTCACCTCCTAGAGTAATGGAAATAAAAACAAAAATAAATGAATGGGACCTAATGAAACTTCAAAGCTTTTGCACAGCAAAGGAAACTATAAACGAGACAAAAAGACAGTCCTCAGAATGGGAGAAAATATTTGCAAACGAATCAATGGACAAAGGATTAATCTCCAAAATATATAAACATCTCATGCAACTCAGTATTTAAAAAAAAAAAAAAAACCCAGTTGAAAAATGGGTAGAAGACCTAAATAGATTTCTCCAAAGAAGACATACAGATGGCCAAGAGGCACATGAAAAGCTGCTCAGCATCACTAATTATTAGAGAAAGGCACCTCAATACTACAATGAGGTACCACCTCACACCCATTAGAATGGACATCATCAGAAAATCTACAAGCAACAAATGCTGGAGAGGGTGTGGAGAAAAGGGAACTGTCTTGCTCTGTTGGTGAGAATGTAAGTTGATACAGCCACTATGGAGAACAGTATGGAGTTTCCTTAAAAAACTAACAATAGAATTACTGTATGACCCAGCAATCCCACTACTGCGCATATACCCGGAGAAAACCATAATTCAAAAAGACACATGCACTCCAGTGTTCACTGCAGCATTATTTGCAATAGCCAGGTCATGGAAGCAACCTAAATGCCCATCGACAGGCAAATGGATAAAGAAGATGTGGTACATATATACCATGGAATATTACTCAACCATAAAAAGGAACGAAAATGGGTCATTTGTAGAGACGTGGATGGACCTAGTGAGTGTCATACAGAGTGAAGTAAGTCAGAAAGAGAAAAACAAATATCGTATATTAATGCATATATGTGAAATCTAGAAAAGTGGTACAGATGAACTGGTTTGCAAGGCAGAAATAGAGACACAGTTGTAGAGAACAAATGTATGGACACCATGGGGGGAAAGTGGGGGATGGGGGCGGTGCTGGGATGAATTGGGATTGACATATATGCACGAATATGTATAAAATAGGTAACTAATAAGAACCTGCTGTATAAAAAAATTAAAATTCAAAAAAAAAAGATATGAATTTGCTTTGGCTTGTTCTTACTGGACCCGTTCTGACTGCCTCTGGATCAGTCACTTACTCTTATTGGTATGAGATCACTAGTGTGGTCTCTACCTTTTTCCATTTTTATTAGAATTGAGAGAAGATTTGTTCAATTATATGTATGTCATTTCTGCTCTGAAGATCACCCTCCTTGACAGAAAAGGTAGAGATAAAACAGAAATGGGGACTCTCCACTTTATTGTGCTGTGTATTAACTTAATATTATCAGCTCCGATCAGTGCACTTTTTCATTCCTTGGTCTTTCTAGTTCCAAAGGAGGATTCAAAACCTATTTTATTCTGTTTCATCTTCTTAAAAATAATAAACAAGACTTTTACAAATTTTACTTCATTAATGTGCTTGCTTTTATTTTCCGACACTACTCTTTGAACTTTCTGTTAAAGAATTTAAAAAGTATACACTTTTCTTGTTAGACTAACTCTTCTGAAGACCTTTCTGCCTTATCATAAGGCAAAAGAAGTTCAGGCCCTAGAGGTTTGAATTGTAAAATTCACTTCGTCCAGGGATGTTGGGATGTTTTGGCAGACTCCTTGAAGTATTGCTGGCAGTGCTTTCCTGCCTTATAACCACTGTGGTCCTAGGCTATATTTTCTGGGTTTTGAAAGTAGACCCTAGTTGTACTAGGTTGAATAGGCCAGTTTGAACTATTTTCATATCATATGCTTATTTGTTGAATCAATTCATGAAATACACCCCAGTTTAATTATAAAGAAATGTTTATGTGAGGGATCAGTGTTGAAGTTTCCAATACTGGTATCTATGCATGGGAAAATGTGGAAATATTAGAACGATACTGAGTATCATGGCAACATTTGTTAACAAGCAACAGGAAAGCATTAACTCACTAATAGAAGTTTGCTTTCTCTACAGGAACAAAACTTGAACACTTTGCAAAAATTGGATGGAAAAATCATAAACATTCAGTTAATAACCCGTAAGTATTTCAGAGATATGAAATAGTGAGAATCTGGGTTATCCTGCTATGTAATATGCAACTTTATACTTGAAAAGCAAATGTAAGACCTCAAAGATGTTAACTAGAATGTTTTTCTTCTTATGAAAGGCTTGTGCCCAAGTAAACTTTTGACTACTTTTCAGTTTAGGTTTTGGTCTATTTATATTTAAAATGCCATTTAAGCTTAGTTGCTCTTTTTTTTTTTTTTTTTTTTTTTTTTTGCGGTACGTGGGCCTCTCACTGTTGTGGCCTCTCCCATTGCGGAGCACAGGCTCCGGACGCGCAGGCTCAGCGGTCATGGCTCATGGGCCTAGCCGCTCCGTGGCATGTGGGATCTTCCCGTACCGGGGCACGAACCCGTGTCCCCTGCATCGGCAGGCGGACTCTCACCAACTGCGCCACCAGGGAAGCCCTTAGTTGCTCTTTTAAGAAAGAATGTGAATGGCTAGCGTTAAAAGATGTAATTGGTCATAGGTTCTAACTCTAGTAAATGAAATTTATTATAATAATTTTAATTGGAAATAACCAGGCCCCATTTTAAACCATTTTTTAAAACTTTTCTTAGTTTGTTGTGATCAATTAAAATGTCTGTAAAACACGTATTAGTGGTTGTTTTAATTACTTTATATTAAATTATTTGCATTTTAATTATGTTAGTGTCATTAACTCTTACTCTGATAGAATAATATGGTTATTTATATGCTAAAAAATAGTCCGAAGTAAAATTACATCATATGTATTACTGATAATTAATCTTTGAATCCCTAGTGCCTAGTGCAATGCATGGCTCATAGCATGTACTTAATGGTTGCTGAATAAAATTGGTTCACTGGGAAATGAATTAGTGCCACACAAGTAGAATCTCTACAAAAGCAAACCACTAGGCAATAAAAGAATAGTAGCTAACTTCATTAAATGCCAACTCTGTGTCACTGTGCTAGGTACTTTTATGTATATTTTCATTTAATTCTCTCAAGGACCCTATAAGGTAGTTATTTTTATTCTTATTTTATAGATGATGAAAATAAGGACTACAGAAATTAGGCAACTTGCTCAGGATCATTCTAAATAGTGGTAAAATAGTGTTTATATTTTTCCTTCTACTAGATTATAAACTCCTTGAGGGCAAGAGCCATCTCTTATCTTTATGTTCTAAATGCTTAGCACAGAGTCTGGAACATAATCAGTGCTCAGTAAATTGTTTCTGAACTATTAAACAAATTTTGCCATGTTTAATAAACATAAAAACATGATAAGGGACATTTTATACCACAAATGGGTCATTACCACATATTTCTATGCTACTACCTGTTCTCCTTATTCTTCTGATTTTGAATTGATATTTGAATTCAGGGTATACCTAATTAACAAATAATATCTACTCCCATGCCCTAAATTTAGTGGTATTTTGTGAAAAATCTAAGGGTATTGTGGAAGCTTTGGTTAATTCCCTTGCTTATATAATAAAATAGAAATTCCTTCATATGAGATAACAAGCCTGTTATAATTTGGCCTCGTTCTACCTTGCTGGTCTTATTTCCTACCACTTCCCTGGTTATTCTCAATCTCATCTCTCACAAGATTACTTGGTATTACTTGGTATTTCTTAAGTGTATTATACTATGCTTGTTTCTGTGTTTTTAGTTATGCTGTTAACTCTCCCTGGAATATCCTTCTGCCCTTCTTTTGTTTGGCAAGTATCTACTTACTCATCAAGTCTCAACCCAAATATCATTGCTTCTCTTAGTACCTTCTTAAATAGGTATAATTATTTTTTCTCATGAGCTTCATTGTACTGTCTGTATATGTCTGTTACAACATATCACACTGTATCATACTTATTTATAAATCTTTCTCCTCTGATGATGATGATCCTTGAGCAGAGATTATGTCTCATCTTTATATCTTCAGTACCTAGTAGGGTATTAGAACATAGTATATGCTCAATAGAACTTTGCTGTTACTGAATAGTAGTTAGGATAAGCAGTCTTAAGCCCATAAATATGGTCTAGAGCTGATTTCTTTGTTCTTAGAACTTGGAGGACCATTAAACATCCTTGTGATTTCCTGAAACTAGTAAGGAACTGTACCAACATATTGAGGAGTTGACAGTATGCAGTTTCCTGGCTTTGAGGCTCCAAAGAACAGCTCTTGACCTTCCCCAGAGAAGCAAAACTTCCAAGTCTTTCTTTTACTTAACTCCCTGCCCAACCAGGTACTCATTTATCCACTCATTACAGCATTCTGCTAAAGGATTTTCATTCACTCAGCTATTATGTATTCAGTAGCCTACTATGTGCAAGACGCTGGTAAAGCTACTAGTGATATAGCAGTGAACAAGATGGGTAAATTCCTTGTCCTCATGGATCTTCTGCTATGTATTGTAAGTTCTCAATTATGTTGAATAGGCAAATGAGCTTCATCATTTAAAACTCACTGAAACAACCAAGAATAGCCTTCTTGGTTTGGCTCAAATTTCAGATGCTAACTTCTTACACTAGGTTTTGCTTGACTAGTGAAGAAAGATAATGCTGTGTTTGCTGACCAGTCATTAGAGATAACCTGTTACATATTTCTAGGAAGGTTGAGTTAAGAACCTTCTCAAGTGCTTCCTCACAGATTATAAGAATACCTAAAGGCAGTGAGAATCTGTGATCAGTATTATAAGATTAGGGATAGCTTCTGCCACTTGAGCCTTCAGACCTGTGTCTATAACTCTCCCTCCTTACTATCTCTTGAATTCATTACTTCTTTCCATCTTTTTTTTTTTTTTTTAATTTTATTTTTTGGCTGTGCCGCACGGCATGTGGGATCTTAGTTCCCTGACCAGGGATCGAACCCACGCCCCCTGCATTGGAAGCACGGAGTCTTAACCACTGGACCTCCAGGGAAGTCCCGCTTCTCTCCATCTTTTACTTCCAATTCCCTATTTTAGGCCCTTATCATTTCTTGCCTTAATTATTGCCTCAATCTCTTAGTTGGTTTACTTGCTTTTGGTAATGCCTTTTTAGTGTCCCTTTTCCATACCACAGCTTTCTTGCTGAAATACAAATCTGGTCATGTCACTCCCAGCTTAATATCCTTTAGTAGTTCCTCATTGTTTTCAGTATAATGTAAACACCGTATACTGGCCTTTCATGATCTGATCCTTGTTCATGTCTCCTGCCCCCTCTTCTTCATCTTGCCTCCATATTCCTTCCCAGATGTCACGCTCTAGCTTCAATAAACTGTTTCACCTCAAGAGGCTTTGCATGTGCTGACCCTTTTGCCAGGAATTCTCTACCTCCTATTTCCTCTTATTTGCCTAACCTCAGAGAGGAAGCCCCCTTTGGTATCTGGGTTTGACGTGTATCCTGTTGGTCCCATGGCACCCTGTATAACATTTCTATCATGGCCTTTATCATACTAGAATGGTGTATTTATTGCTGTGGATTCAGACTGAGTTCCTTGAGGGTAGGGACTATGTCCATGACCCCACTGTCTAGTACAGGATCTGGCTTAAATAAAGCATTTTTTTGAAAGTTGGTGATGGTCAAAGTTAGCTTCAGAAGCAAAGGTGCAGACAGTAGTATGCAGATCTAAGTTACATGGGCTTGATTTCTAAACACTGGAATTGCTTAATTTCCATACCAGTTGAAGTTTGCTTTTAGAAACTCCCTTATTGTATCTATTGGTGCTGCTGTCTTTCCAGAGCAATTTCTGAAACCATCTGATTATATTGTTAGAGGCACCAAAGGGGATGAAAATAAGTTTCTTCTTGGCAGTGATGAGAAAGGAAATGTGTTTTGAAGAATGCAGATATTTTATTATAGGTTTTATACATTTATTTAAGAATGCCATTAGCTTTCATTAAATGTAGTTATATAATATTATCACCACAAACGTTGGCTGAATTGCAAGTCATTTAATTTTGCTTTTAAGGAACTAATATTTTTGTAATTCTTCAGGAAAAAAAAAGGTATTTTATTTTAACCTCCAACTGGTTTGACACCAACTGCGTGTACTGCAATTTAATTGTGGTACCTGCCACCCAGAGTTAATGCAGACTCTATGAATTAAGACTTCACAAGACTGCTCTCACTTTAGATGCCAGATGAAGTAGGATCCCCAGGCCACCTGCACTTCTGACCAACTGACTATAAATTCAGTGGCTCCCATGATCCTCTCATGTTTGATAATTCACTAGAATGACTCACAGAACTCAGGAAAGTACCGTACTTACTGAGGAACAGCCAAATGAAGAGGCACATAGGATAATGACTGGGAAGGTTCCTAGTGCGGAGCTTCCATGCCCTCTTCCCATGGAGTCAGGGCACAACACCCTCCTGTGAAGGTACTCGGCAACCAGGTGGCTTCACCAAGCTTCAGTTTCTAAAGTTTTTATTGGGGCTTCATTATACAGACATATTCAATTAAATCACTGGCCACTCGATCTCTAGGTCCCCCTCTTCTCCCTAGGGGTCAAACTGGTTCAATAGTCCCAATCTTGTATTCACATGGTTGATCTTTCTGGTGACCAGACCCCTGGCTCATCCCTCCTTTATCCCCCAGCTAACAAGGGGACCACCACAAGTCACCTAATTAGCATAACAAAGACACTTCTATTACTCAGGAAATTCCAAGGGTTTTAGAATCTCCATGCCAGGAACCCAGGACAAAAATTAGACAAAAGTTTTTTTATACAACATGATATTTTGGAGTTAGGAATTTAAAAAATTCAATTCAAATGACTTATTTATTATAGATTGAAATGGTTTATTGAAAGCCTATCTTTCGTTTGTGAAAAGAGTATTTATGTGTTATTCTCTCTTTAGCTTCTGGACCAGAACATCTTCAACAAAAATTGTGATTGCTACCTCACATTCTGTAACTACTTATTTTATATTTAGGTATTCCCAGTTCCAAAAGGAGTACAGTTTAGATGAAGTGATGGCATCTCAAAAAATTTTTGATTTTTTGACTATCTTACAATGTTGGTAAGAAAAACACATTTTAATATTTAATAGAAGTACTCCCCACCCACCCACCCCCTCTATCCTTTGCGTAGACTGTAGGCTTTGTATCTGGGTATATCTGTATCTGCTTTTATAGAACTCCTACCAAGTATAGTCCTTACCCTGGAGTGAGCACCCTTGCTTCCTATTCCTGTCTAGACACAGATTGTCTTTTCTCTTGGAAAATTACATATTTTACTTCCTTTTCTCATGACTTCCAGCTACTCTATTTTAATAGTATTTATTCATTTAAATGTGACTTGGGAGGCCAGTGGAGTCCAAAGGTTTTTCCCTTGACCATTTTGTTTTCTCTGCTGTATATTTCTACTGTAGGAAATTTTACTCAATCATACTAACTACGAGTAAAGGTAAAACAAGAAAAAAAATCAAAGCTCTAATAATGATAGTAACTCTGTCTTGAAAATTGCTTGACAATATCTGTCTCCTGGAAGACTGAGTTAGTATTGCATAGCTCCTACCTGTGCCTAACTCTCACCTGGATGTGTCCTGGAGTTACTGTCTGGGATGCAAGTGAACAAGTGACGTCCATTTTTATCTGTAGCAGTATGAGTGTCTGCCCATTTTTAAAGTACAGCTCAACTCACAGAAGGCTTCTTGTGTCTGCTGCCTTCCTTCACAGCTGCTCTAAGGAAAAGGTCTATTTTGAGGAGATCTCAAGAGTCTTAACCAAACCATGGGCTTTCTGGTATCTCCTATTCCATCCTTTCCCAGTTTCCAAAAGGATTCCAAGACTGATTATTTGGGAGATAGCAAAGTTGGAGCTAGTTAGGCCTATAGTAGAATCTTTATTAGCTCAGGAATAACCTTGTGGACTCCTCAGAAGTCACCAGAAAATACCTTATGTATTTGCAGAGGCAAATCTGGGATTCTTTGCAATAAGAACTTTTTGGGAGAGACCTTTAGAGACCAAGCAGTGACTGATAGCATTTAAATTCTTGTTAGAAGTTCAGTCTTCAGGTGTGAAGCATGTATAATTTTTAACTGCAGATATTACAAAGACAGTCCACTGACCAGCAAGCATACACCCAGCCTTTCCACACTGAAAGAACTCCTAGACTGAAATCCTAAGACCGAGGTGAACCAGGTATAAATAACTATTTTCACCTCCTCTTAGTCCCACTTCAGATGGTGCTGCAGCGGCAATTTTGGCTAGTGAAGCATTTGTACAGAAGCACGGCCTGAAATCCAAAGCTGTGGAAATTTTGGCTCAAGAGATGGTGACTGATATGCCAAGCACGTTTGAAGAAAACAGCATTATTAAAATGGTGTGTCTGAGATTCTGTTTTATTAATCAGTCAAGGGATTTCTTTTTCAAAATTTCAAGGTGACATCATGTCATCAGCTCTGAACGTTATTTACTTGAAAAAAATTGGTCTAGAAAATTTAATATTATAACCCATCCTTAAGAATCTGTTAAGGGAAAATAACTGATAAGGACATATGCATGCACTTTTAACTAACTAGTGTGCTATTTTTAAAAATTTTGAGTTGCCTAAGTATGCCCAGACAGAACTCCAGTCTTACAGAGTTAAGGGAAAAACAAAGATATTTTCAGGAACTTTTTTGCACTTTAAAAATCACTGATTGAAGATTGAGTACAAAATGGAGGAAGTAAAAAAGATAAGAATTCTGACCTGAGTTAGTTGAATATTTGAAGATACATACATATATACACATATAAAAATGTGCATCATGTACACACACATATATAAATAAGCATGTGGTTTACGATAGAGTTTACAAAATGATTTTACAACAATGCTTTGAATTTTAAAATGTTTCTGTAACTTGCCCAAGATCACACAAGCTAGGGTGTGGCAGAGGTGAAACTTATACTCAGGTTTTCTGATTGTAGTACATTTTCCATCACATCACAGTTTTATTCCTTGGAAAAGAGGTGAGTTTGCATGTTATTATCTGAGACCAAAGGGGTGTTAATAGCATGAATATTGGAAAAATGGTTTGAATCCTATATGATCTTCTAAAAGAAGATTGTTTATTTTCATATAGAAATTCATCCATATTTTTCAGTGTATATGAATCATAATGATCTCTTGATAAATCTCTTCAACCTATCTACCACAACTATATATTGTGGTTTGATAGAGTTTTTGTAACTTTGCACAGGATATGGCATGAGGAATTGTAAGTCCTTTTTATAGTACAAAATGTAATGTGTATGTTCATTCTCCCTCCTGGATATTCTTTTATTTGGACTTTCTGTGTGATACAGAATTAACTGAGATTTCAATATTTATGGTCAGTTCTCAACTGTTAAGGTTATACATATTAATCTCTTATAAGCCTTATATAAAAGTCCCAGTTTTGATGCCCTTAATTTATTTATATATGGTTTTGGTTTTAGGTTGGCTTTGATATGAGTAAAGAAGCTGCCAGAAAGTGCTATGAGAAATCTGGCCTGAGACCAAGTGATATTGATGTAATAGAACTTCATGATTGCTTTTCCACCAATGAACTTCTTACTTATGAGGCACTGGGACTCTGTCCAGAAGGTAATATCTTTGATGAGATGCAGATTAACTTATTACATGTCACTGAGAACATTTCACTTTCATTATAAAACAAAACAATTCACTAATTGCCTTTCCCTCCATGTTGACTCTGCCACACTGTGCAAAGCGAATGGAAGCTATCCTGATCTTGGACTTTTAGAACATGTAGTCTTGGACAGTACCAAATGAGATGACAGAGTATACAAATAATTTGTTTTATGTAAATCAGGGGTACTTGTAACGCACTGTTAAGTAAAAAAAAAAAAAAAGTATAAAAAAAGTCACGTATGTAATTCCAGCTATTTCAAACTGTGTTTGAATAAAGACCTGAAGAAAGGAAAATGGAAAGACTAGTTGGTGGGATCTGGAGGATTTTTTTTTTTCTTTTTGTTTTTAAAGTGGTTGTACCATTTTCCATTACTACTAGCAGTATGTGAGATTTCAGTTGTTTCACATTCTCATCAACACTTGATGTGGTCTTTTTAAATTTTTTTAAAAGTTTTTAAATTTCAGCCATTTAAATTTAAGTTTTTAAATTTCAGCCATTCAAAAGAGTATATAGTGGTGTTTTATTTTAGTTTTATTATGCATATCCCTCATGACTAGTGATGTTGAGCATCTTTTCTTGTGCTTGTTGGTCATTCATATATCTTTTGTGAAGTGTCTGTTCAGACCTTTTGCCCTTTGATTATTGGGTTACTTGTCTTTATTGTGTTGTAAAATTTATATAAATGTATATTCTGGATACAAGTAATTTGTCTGATATATGTGGGCTGTGAATGTTTTCTCCCAGTCTGTGGCTTACCTTTTTGTTTTATTAATAGTGTCTTTTGAAGGACAAATTAAAAAATTTTTGATTATCAATTACATATTTTCTTATCAATTTTTTTAATGGTTCAGGCCTTTTACATTCCAAGAAACTTGCCTACTGCAAGGTTGTAAAGATTTTCTTCTATTTTTATTCTAGGAGTTCTGTAGTTTTAGATTTTACATTTAAGTACATGATCTATTTTGAGTCAATTTTTATGTTTGGTGTAAGGTAAAGGTTGATATTACTCTTTTTTTCCCCATACACATATTCAGCACCATTTATTGGAAGGACTTTTCTCTCCCCATTGAATTGCCTTGGCACCTTTGTCAAAAATTGCCCATATATGTGAGGGTCCGTTTTCGGATTCTCTGTTCTATTCCAATGATCTACATGTCTACCTTTTCACCAATACCAAGTTAGTTTGGCTACTGTGTTTATTCTGCTACACTCTACTATACTGTACTATATCAGATAGGATAAGTTCTCCAGTTTCGTTCGTTTTAAAAATCATTTTGGTTATTTTAGGTCCTTTGCATCTCCATGTACATATTAGAATTAGTTTGTCAATTTCTACAAAATAAAAAGCTTGCTGGAATTTTCATTGAGTCTGTAGATTGATTTAGAGAGAACTGTCATCTTAACAATGTTGAATCTTCCAGTCCATTAGATGTGTATATGTTTCCATTTGTTTAGCTCTCCTTTAACTTCTGTTAGAATGTTTGTAGTTTTCAGTATAGCCCTTAGGTGTCTTTTGTTAGGTTTATTCCTTGGTATTTTATGGGTTTTGGCATAATGTTTTTTTTAACCTTCATTTTCCAATGTTTGCTGATAGTATATAAGAATACAATTGATTAAAAAAAACTTGGAAACTGTAACTTTGCTAAATTCATTTGTTCTAGTCGTTATTATGCAGATTATGAGTGATTTTTCATATAAACAATCATGCCATTTGCCAATGACAGTTTTTTGTCTTCCTTTCTGATCTTTTTATTTTTTCTTACCTTACTGCAATGACTGTGAGCTCTAGTACCATACTGAATAGAAGAGGTGAAATTGGGCATCATTACCTTATTCATGATCTCAGGGGATGCACTTTAATATTTTACCATTGTGTATAATGTTAGCTATAGGTTTTTTGTTGATACCATTTATCATGTTGAGAAAGTTCCTTACTATTCTTAGCCTGCTGAGGTTTTTTATTTTGTTGTTGTTTTGTCATCAAGGGGTGTTGAATTTTCAAAAAATTCTTCTACATCTGTTAAAATGATCTATGTGGATTTTGTCCTTTATTCTTTTCACATGGTGAATTACATTAATTTTGAATGTTAATCTAACCTTATATTTCTGGGATTAATCGTACCTTTTAATATATTGTTAGAATCAATTTGCTAACATTTTGTTAATGAAATTTGTTTATATATTCATGAAGGATATTTGTCTGTAGTTTTCTTTTTTTCCAAGTTGTTTTATTCCAGTCTCATAAAATAAATTGAGCAGTGGTCACTCATTCTCTATTTGCTGAAGTAGTTTCTGTAAGATTAGTGTTAGTTCTTCCTTGACTGTTTCATTACCAGTATAATCAAGTAGATTAAAGTTTTCTTTGGGGGGGATGTTTTCAATAAATTAAAATTTCTTAATAGATATAGGCCTGTTTATAATTTTATTTATTTACTTATTTTTTAACATCTTTATAGGAGTATAATTGCTTTACAGTGGTGTGTTAGTTTCTGCTTTATAAAAAAGTGATTCAGCTATACATATACATATATCCCCATATCTCCTCCCTCTTGCATCTCCCTCCCACCCTCCCTATCCCACCCCTCTAGGTGGTCACAAAACACTGAGCTGATCTCCCTGTGCTATGTGGCTGCTTCCCACTAGCTACCTACATTTGGTAGTGTATATATGTCCATGCCACTCTCTCACTTCGTCCCAGCTTACACTTCCCTCTCCTCGTGTCCTCAAGTCCATTCTCTACATCTGCACCTTTATTCCTGTCCTGCCCCTAGGTTCTTCAGAAAATTTTTTTTTAAGATTCCATATATATGTGTTAACATACGGTATTTGTTTTTCTCCTGACTTACTTCATTCTGTATGACAGACTCTGGGTCCATCCACCTCACTACAAATAATTCAATTTATTTCTTTTTATAGCTGAGTAATATTCCATTGTATATATGTGCCACATCTTCTTTATCCATTCATCTGTCGATGGACACTTAGGTTGCTTCCATGTCCTGGCTATTGTAAATAGAGCTGCAATGAACATTGTGGTACATGACTCTTTGAATTATGGTTTTCTCAGGGTATATGCCCAGTAGTGGGATTGCTGGGTCGTATGGTAGTTCTATTTTTAGTTTTTTAAGGGACGTTGGTACTGTTCTCCACAGTGGCTGTATCAATTTACATTCCCACCAACAGTGCAAGAGTGTTCCCTTTTCTCCACACCCTCTCCAGCATTTATTGTTTGTAGATTCTTTGATGATTGCCATTCTGACTGGTGTGAGGTGATACCTCATTGTAGTTTTGATTTGCATTTCTCTAATGATTAGTGATGTTGAGCATCCTTTCATGTGTTTGTTGGCAATCTGTATATCATCTTTGGAGAAATGTCTATTTAGGTCTTCTGCCCATTTTTGGATTGGGTTGTTTGTATTTTTGAGATTGAACTGCATGAGCTGTTTATATATTTTAGAGATTAATCCTTTGTCAGTTGCTTCATTTGCAAATATTTTCTCCCGTTCTGAGGGTTGTCTTTTCGTCTTGTTTCTGGTTTCCTTTGCTGTGCAAAAGCTTTTAAGTTTCATTAGGTCCCATTTATTTTTGTTTTTATTTCCCTTTCTCTAGGAGGTGGGTCAAAAAGGATCTTGCTGTGATTTATGTCATAGAGTGTTTTGCCTATGTTTTCCTCTAAGAGTTTGATAGTGTCTGGCCTTACATTTAGGTCTTTAATCCATTTTGAGTTTATTTTTGTGTATGGTGTTAGGGAGTGTTCTAATTTCATTCTTTTACATGTAGCTGTCCAGTTTTCCCAGCACCACTTATTGAACAGGCTGTCTTTTCTCCATTGTATATTCTTGCTTCTTTTATCAAAAATAAGGTGACCATATGTGCGTAGGTTTATCTCTGGGCTTTCTATACTGTTCCATTGTTCTGTATTTTCTATTTTTGTTCCAGTACCATACTGTCTTGATTACTGTGGCTTTGTAGTATAGTCTGTAGTCTAGGAGCCTGATTGCTCCAGCTCCATTTTTCTTTCTCAAGATTGTTTTGGCTATTCAGGGTCTTTTGTGTTTCCACACAAATTGTGAAATTTTTTGTTTTAGTTCTTTGAAAAATGCCATTGGTAGTTTGATAGGGATTGCATTGAATCTGTAGATTGCTTTGGGTAATATAGTCATTTTCACAATGTTGATTCTTCCAATCCAAGAACATGGTATATCTCTCCATCTGTTTGTATCATCTTTAATTTCTTTCATCAGTCCTACAGATTTCTGTATACAGGTCTTTTGTCTCCTTAAGTAGGTTTATTCCTAGGTATTTTATTCTTTTTGTTGCAATGGTAAATGGGAGTATTTCCTTAATTTCTCTTTCAGATTTTTCATCATTAGTGTATAGGACTGCAAGAGATTTCTGTGCATTAATTTTGTATCCTGCTGCTTTACCAAATTCATTGATTAGCTCTTGTAGTTTTCTGGTAGCATCTTTACGGTTCTCTATGTATAGTGTCATGTCATCTGCAAACAGTGACAGCATTACTTCTTCTTTTCTGATTTCGATTCCTGTTATTTCTTTTTCTTCTCTGATTGCTGTGGCTAAAACTTCCAAAACTATGTTGAATAATAGTGGTGAGAGTGCACAACCTGGTCTTGTTCCTGATCTTAGAGGAAATGGTTTCAGTTTTTCACCATTGAGAATGATGTTGGCTGTGGGTCTGTCATATATGGCCTTTATTATGTTGAGTTAAGTTCCCTCTATGCCTACTTTCTGGAGGGTTTTAATCATAAATGGGTGTTGAATTTTGTCGAAACCTTTTTCTGCATCTATTGAGATGATCATGTTGTTTTTTGTTCAATTTGTTAATATGGTTTTTCACACTGATTGATATGCGTGTATTGAAGAATCCTTGCATTCCTGGGATAAACCCAACTTGATCATGGTGTATGATCCCTTTAATGTGCTGTTGGATTCTGTTTGCTAGTATTTTGTTGAGGATTTTTGCATCTATATTCATCAGTGATATTGGCCTGTAGTTTTCTTTCTTTGTGACATCTTTTTCTGGTTTTGGTATCAGGGTGATGGTGACCTTGTAGAATGAGTTTGGGAGTGTTCCTCCCTCTGTTATATTTTGGAAGAGTCTGAGAAGGATAGGTGTTAGCTCTTCTCTAAATGTTTGGTAGAATTCGCCTGTGAAGCCATCTGGTCCTGGGCTTTTGTTTGTTGGAAGATTTTAAATCACCGTTTCAATTTCAGTGCTTATGATTGGCCTGTTTTTATTTTCTATTTGTTCCTGGTTCAGTCTCGGAAGGTTGTGCTTTACTAAGTATATGTCCATTTCTTCATGGTTGTCCATTTTATTGGCATATAGTTGCTTGTAGTAATCTCTCATGATCCTTTGTATTTCTGCAGTGTCAGCTGTTAATTCTTTTTCATTTCTAATTTTATTGATTTGAGTCTTCTCCCTTTTATCCTGATGAGTCTGGCTAATGGCTTATCAATTTTGTTTATCTTCAAAGAACCAGTTTTTAGTTTTATTGTTCTTTGCTACCATTTCCTTCATTTCTTTTTCATTTATTTCTGATCTGATCTTTATGATTTCTTTCCTTCTGCTAACTTTGGCAATTTTTTGTTCCTCTTTCTCTGATTGCTTTAGGTGTAAGGTTAGGTTGTTTATTTGAGATGTTTCTTGTTTCTTGAGGTAGGATGATATTGCTGTAAACTTCTCTCTTAGAACTGCTTTTGCTGCATCCCATAGGTTTTGGGTCATCGTGTTTTCATTGTCTTTAGGTATTTTTGATTTCCTCTTTGATTTCTCCAGTGAGCTCTTGGTTATTTAGTAGTGTATTGTTTAGCCTCCATGTGTTTGTATTTTTTACATATTTTTTCCTGTAATTGATATCTAGTCTCATAGCGTTGTGGTTGGAAAAGATACTTGATATGATTTCAGTTCTCTTAAATTTACCAAGGCTTGATTTGTTACCCAAGATATGATCTATCCTGGATAATGTTCCATGAGCACTTGAGAAGAAAGGGTATTCTGTTATTTTTGGATGGAATGTCCTATAAATATCAATTAAGTCCAACTTGTTTAATGTGTCATTTAAAGCTTGTGTTTCTTTATTTATTTTCATTTTGGATGATCTGTCCATTGGTGAACTTGGGGTGTTAAAGTCCCCTACTATGATTGCGTTACTGTCGATTTCCCCTTTTATGGGCTGTTAGCATTTGCCTATGTATTGAGGTGCTCCTATGTTGGGTACATAAATACTTACAATTGTTATATCTTCTTCTTGGATTGATCCCTTCATCATTATGTAGTGTCCTTCTTTGTCTCTTGTAATAGTCTTTATTTTAAAGTCTATTTTGTCTGATATGGGAATTGCTACTCCAGCGTTCTTTTAGTTTCCATTTGAATGGAATATCTTTTTCCATCCCTTCACTTTTAGTCTGTAGGTGTCCCTAGGTCTGAAGTGGGTCTCTTGTAGACAGCATACATATGGGTCTTGTTTTTGTGTCCATTCAGCCAGTCTGTGTCTTTTGGTTGGAGCATTTAATCCATTTACATTTAAGGTAGTTATCAATATGTATGTTCCTATTACCATATTCTTGATTGTTTTGGGTTTGTTATTGTAGGTCTTTCCTTCTCTTGTGTTTCCTGCCTAGAGAAGTTCCTTTGTCATTTGTTGTAAAGCTGGTTTGGTGGTGCTGAATTCTCTTAGCTTTTTCTTGTCTGTAAAGTTTTTAATTTCTCTGTCAAATCTGCATGAGATCCTTGCTGGGTAGAGTAATCTTGGTTGTAGGTTTTTCCCTTTCAACACTTTAAATATGTCCTGCCACTCCCTTCTGGCTGGCAGAGTTTCTGCTGAAAGATCAGCTGTTAACCTTATGGGGATTTCCTTGTATGTTATTTGTTGTTTTTCCTTTGCTGCTTTTAATATTTTTTCTTTGTATTTAACTTTTGATAGTTTGATTAATATGTGTCTCGGTGTATTTCTCCTTGGATTTATCCTGTATGGGACTCTTTGCGCTTCCTGGACTTGATTATTTCCTTTCCCATATTAGGGAAGTTTTCTACTATAATCTCTTCAAATATTTTCTTAGTCCCTTTCTTTCTCTCTTCTTTTTCTGAGACCCGTATTATTCAAATGTTTGTGTGTTTAATGTTGTCCCAGAGATATCTGAGACTGTTCTCAATTCTTTTCATTCTTTTTTCTTTATTCTGCTCTGTGATAGTTATTTCCACTATTTTTTCTTCCAGATCACTTATCCATTCTTCTGCCTCAGTTATTCTGCTATTGATTCCTTCTAGAGAATTTTAAATTTCATTTATTGTGTTGTTCATCATTGTTTGTTTGCTCTTTAGTTCTTCTAGGTTCTTGTTAAACGATTCTTGTATTTTCTCCATTCTAGTTCCAAGATTTTGGATCATCTTTACTGTCATTATTCTGCATTCTTTTTCAGGTAGACTACCTATTTCCTCTTCATTTGTTTGGTCTGGTGGGTTTTTACCTTGCTCCATCTGCTGTGTGTTTCTCTGTCTTCTCATTTTGCTTAACTTACAGTGTTTGGGGTCCCCTTTTTACAGGCTGCAGGTTCGTAGTTCCCATTGTTTTTGGTGTCTGCCCCCAGTGGGTAAGGTTGGTTCAGTGGCTTGTGTAGGCTTCCTGGTGGAGGGGACTGGTGCCTGTGTTCTGGTGGATGCAGCTGGATATTGTCTTTCTGATGCTCAGGACTCTATTCCGTGGTGTCTGTGACCTTATTAAGATTTTAGGCAGCCTCTCTGCTAATGAGTGGGGTTGTATTCCTGTCTTGCTAGTTGTTTGGCTTAGGGTGTCCAGCACTGTAGCTTGCTCGTCGTTGAGTGGAGCTGGGTCTTAGTGTTGAGATGGTGATCTCTGGGAGAGCTTTTGTCGTTTGATATTATGTGGAGCCAGGAGGTCTCTGGTAGACCAGTGTCCTGAACTCAGCTCTCCCACCTCAGAGGCACAGGCCTGACACCCGGGTGGAGCACCAAGACCCTGTCAGCCACACGGCTCAGAAGAAAAGTGAGAATAAAGAAAGAGAGAAAGAAAAAATAAAATAAAGTTTTTAAAATAAAAAAGTTATTAAAGATAAAAAGTTAAAGAGTTTTAAAAATAAAAGAAAGAAAGAAGAGAGCAACCAAACCAAAAAACAAATCCACCAATGATAACAAGCACTAAAACCTATACTAAAAAAAAATAAACAGAGAAAAAACACACAAAAAACGGACAGACAGAACCCTAGGACAAATGGTAAAAGCAAAGCTATATAGACAAAATCACACAGAGAAGCATACACATACACCCTCACAAAAAGAGAAAGAGGGAAAAAAAAGTATATATATAAGAAAAAGGAAGAGAGCAACAAAATCAATTAAAAAATCTACCAATGATAATGAACTCTAAATACTAAACTAAGATAAACATAAAGCCAGAAACAAATTAGATGCAGAAAGCAAACCCCAAGTCTACAGTTGCTCCCAAAGTCCACCAACTCAATTTTGGGATGATTCCTTGTCTATTCAGGTATTCCAGAGATGCAGGGTACATCAAGTTGATTGTGGAGATTTAATCTGCTCCTCCTGAGGCTGCTGGGAGAAATTTCCCTTTGTCTTCTTTGTTCACACAGCTCCTGGGGTTCAGCTTTGGGTTTGGCCCCACCTCTGCATGTAGGTTGCCTGAGGACGTCTGTTCCCTGCCCAGACATGACAACGAGGTTGAAGTAGCAGCTCATCACGGGGCTCTGGCTCACTCAGGCTTGTGGGAGGGAAGCGTATGGAATGTGGGGTGAGCCTGTGGCGGCAGAGGCCAGCACGATGTTGCAACAGCCTGAGGTGCGCCGTGTGTTCTCCTGGGGAAGTTGTCCCTGGATCCCGGGACCCTGGCAGTGGCGGGCTGCACAGGCTCCTGGGAGGGGAGGTGTGGATAGTGACCTGTGCTTGTACACAGGCTTCTTGGTGGCGGCAGCAACAGCCTTAGCATTTCATTCCCGTTTCTTGTGTCCACACTGATAGTCGTGGCTCGTGCCCATTTCTGGAGCTCATTTAGGTGGTGCTCTGAATCCCCTCTCCTCATGCACCCTGGAACAATGCTCTTTTGCCTCTTAGCCAGTTCCAGACTTTTTCCTGGACTCCCTCCCGGCTAGCTGTGGTGCACTAGCCCCCTTCAGGCTGTGTTCACAAGCCAACCCCAGTCCTCTCCCTGGGGTCTGACCTCTGAAGCCTGAGCCTCAGCTCCCAGCCCCAACCCGTCCCAGCCGGTGAGCAGACAAGCCTCTTGGGCTGGTGAGTGCTGGTCAGCAGCGATCCTCTGTGTGGGAATCTCTCTGCTTTGCCCTCCGCACCCCTGTTGCTGCGCTCTCCTCTGTGGCTCCGAAGCTTCCCCACTCCGCCACCCTCACTCTCTGCCCACAAAGGGGCTTCCTGGTGTGTGGAAACCTTTCCTCTCCTCTCTCACAGCTCCCTCCCAGAGGTGCAGGTCCCGTCCCCATTCTTTTGTGTCTGTTTTTCCTTTTTTTTTGCCCTACCCAGGTACGTGGGGAGTTAAGTCTTGCCTTTTGGGAATTCTGAGGTCTTCTGCCAGTGTTCAGTAGGTGTTCTGTAGGAGTTGTTCCAGATGTAGATGTATTTCTGGTGTATTTGTGGGGAGGAAGGTGATCTCCACGTCTTACTCCTCCGCCATCTTGAAGGTCTGATCTATAATTTTTGTTTCTTCCTGTACCTATTAATTTTGGTAAGATATTTTTCAAGAAAATTGTCAGTTTTATTTAAGTAGCTAAATTTCTTCACTGAAGTTGTTCAAAGTATTCTCTTAGTATCCTTTTAATGTCTATAGAATCTATGGTGATAACCTTTTTTTTTAAATTCCTGATATTGATGGGTTTTGTTCTTTCTCCTTTTTTCTTCATCTGTCTAGCTAGAAGTTTGTCAATTTTGTTGAGCTTTACAAAGAATCAGCTTTTGCCTTTGTTACTGTCTTTTTTTCCCCTCCATTTCACTGATCTCTGCTCTTTATTATTTACCTCCTTTAACTTACTTTGGGTTTACTCTTTTTTGTTTGGTTTTGCTTTGCTTTAAGTTTCTTATGATAGATCCTTAGATCATTTATTTTAGATATTTCTCCTTTTCTAGTGTAAGTATGTAAAGCTATACATTTTCTTCTAAGCAGTATTTTAGCTGAATTCCACAGATTTTGATATATTCATTGTCATTTATTTCAAAATTCCCTTTAATGTCTAATTTTGTCTTTGACCTGTAATTATTTAGAAGTGCACTGTTTAATATCCAGGTATTTGGAATTTTCCTAGGTATCTTATTGTTATTGCTGTCTATTATAATTTTGCTGTAGTCAGAGATTAGGCTTTGTTTGATTTTGATCCTTTTAAATTAATTGAAATTTACTTTATGGCTCAGCATATGGTATATATTGGTGAACTTATGCACTTGAAAAATAATGCAGATTCTGTGGTTGTTAGATGTAGTGTTCTATATATGTTAATTAAATCAAGGTGATTGATAGAATTTTTAAGACCTGTGTCTCTACTAATTTATTTGACTTGCTGTATCACTTGCTGAGAGAGGGGTGTTAGAATCTCCTACTACAATTGTGGAACTATTTCTTTCTTTATTTCTGTCAATTTTTGCTTCATTTATTTTGAGGCTCTCTTATTTATAATTGTTATGTCTTCCTGATGAGTTGTGTTTTTTTTCATTATGAAACATTCTGCTTTATCTCTGGTTACATTCTTTGTCTAGAAGTGTCTTTTATCTGACTAACATAGCATGCCAGCCTTCTTATGCTTACTGTTTACATGATATATCTTTTTCTATCCGTTTGCTTTCGACCTATTTAGGTTATTTATTTATTTATTTACTTATTTATTTGTCTATTTAAGGTGTGTCTCTTGTAGGCAGTAGTGTATTGTTTTTTATCAACTTTGTCAGTTTCTGCCTTTTAATGGAGTGTTTAACAGAGTGTCGTCTAATACAGTAGCCACTAGCTCTATGTGGTTATTGAATCCTTAAAATGTGGCTAGTACAAATTGAGATGTGCTGTAAGTATGAAGTACACATCAGATTTTGAAGACTTAATATGAAAAATAGAATATAAAGTATTTCATTAATAATTTTTTATATTGCTTACATTTTTTAAAAAAATTTATTTATTTTTGCCTGTGTTAGGTCTTCGTTGCTGTGTGCGGGCTTTCTCTAGTTGCGGCGAGCGGGGGCTACTCTTTGTTGCAGTGTGCGGGCTTCTCATTGCGGTGGCTTCTCTTGTTGTAGAGCATAGGCTCTAGGCACGTGGGCTTCAGTAGTTGTGGTGCGTGGGCTCTAGAACGCAGGCTCTGTAGTTGTGGCACACGGGCTTAGTTGCTCCACAGCATGTGGGATCATCCTGGACCAGGGATCAAACCCCTGTCCCCTGCATTGACAGGTGGATTCTTAACCACTGTGCCACCAGGGAAGTCCTTATATTGGTTACATTTTGAAATGAAAATATTTTGGATATATTAGGTTAAACATTATAAAATATATATTAAATAAAATATATACTAGAAAATTTTAAAGTACATATGTGATTTGCATTATATTTCTGTTGGGCAGTGTGATTTAAAGAGCATTAACGTTTAATGTAATTACGTATTTATATAGTAGGCTTTAGGTTGACCGTTTTATTATGTTTCCTCTATATGTCCCTTTGTTTTTTGTTACTCTGTTTTCTCTCTCACCTGCTGCCTTTTGGATTATCTGAATATTTTTAGTATGACATTTTAGTATGTATTGGCTTTTTGGCCAAATCTGTTTATTCTTAGCTTAGTTTTTGGTTAGTTTTGTTTTGTTTTAGTGGTTGCAGGGTTTCTCAACCTCAATACTGTTGACACTTGAGCTAGATTATTCTTTTTTGTGGGGCTTGGACATTGTAGGATGTTTCACAGCATTCCTGGCCCTCTACCCACTACATGCCAGTAGTACCTGCCCCCACAGTTGTGATAATCAAAAATGTTTCCAGACATTGCCAAATGTCCCCTGGGGGACAAAATTTCTCTGGGCTGAGAACCACTGCTATAGGGGTCTCCTTAGCATTAATATTGTACCACTTCGCATAAAATGTAGAAACCTTGCAAACATATACGTCCATTAACCAATTCCCTTCTGCCTTACACCCACCTTTATGTTAAATTATCATATGTATTACATCTATGTACATTAAAAAAACCTCAAAGACAGTGTTATAATTTTTGTTTTCAATAGTTGCACATATTTTAAAGACCTTAAGAGGAAAAAAGTCCTTTATATTTACCCAGATATTTATTATTTCTGTTGTTCTTTCCTCTTTCTTGCTGATCCAAATTTTTCTAGAGAATTTACTTTAGCATTTCTTATAAAGCAGGTCTTCTGGAATGTTAATTCCCCAGTGGAATATTCTGATACTTCATAGGATTGTATGTATTACGGAAAATCATGGAGTAAATTATTCACTTCTTGGTTTGTGTTCAGTCTGCTATTACTCAGTACAGTGACAATATTTAACAATATGAAAGCAGTAATAGCAGATAGTTTACTTGTTATGACTAGAGCCTTGTATCAGGTTCTATGTTAGAAACACATCAAAAAATAGAAGAATGTCTCAATGGATGGTTTTTAATCTACAACCTAGATTTAAAATCAAATTAAAAGTGTTAAGTCATCTCAAATTCTGTGATTAGTGTGTTTCATTTTGCCAGTAGAGGAACGCTCTTGTTTTTGAAGGCAATAAAATGTGTTGGCTAAGAACACAGGCTATGGAGCCAGGCTGCCTGAGTATTCTAGATCCCCTACTTTGGCCTTAGATTGGTTACTTAATATCTATGTGTCTCTTTACTTATCTGTAAAATGGGAATGATAGTACCTACTTCATAGGGTTGAGGATTAAATTAAATTATGTAAATATACGTAAAATAATGAGAACAAGGCCTGACACAGAGTGAGTACGTAACAGCTATTAGCCACCTCTGATAACACCACCACCACCATTTGGAGATTCCACCTCTCATTACCAGAAATATCATCTGGAAGAATATTTTATACAGTACATGCATTTTTATTTACTTCTTAACCTCCTGGAAGAATGACCAGGGAATCGATAGGAATGTTGAAGCTGCCAAGCATGTGATGTAATTTTTTTCTTTTAAGCTTACATTTATGCTCAACGGTATTTTCAGTCATTTTCCTTCATTTCATGAAAGCGCTCTTTTTTTTCTGTCCCTCTCCCCCCTGTTGTTTACTAAGAATATTTATATAGAATGTAATAGTACAGTTGAAATGGAAATGAATATTTTGTCAAAATTATGAATTTTTAAACCTAATATTATTTTACAGTATTGTATCTATTTCGATGTTTTCTTCTGGTTCTCTGAATCTCGATTATATTTGTAGCAATTTTGGAAGCAGAGAGCTCTTAGGAGCTAATAGGAGCTTTGTTTCATGCAGGAAGTGTTCTGAAAATATAAGCTTTTATTACTCAATATTTATTACCTCACTTTTAGAAGTGCTTGTATCAATTTGAAGTTAGTTTGAGCCATCAAGAAATGTTTGCTCCAAGAAATTCTTGGCTATCTGTAAGTTTAAAAAAAACAAACATATCATTTGTTCTGACGTTATTTTTAACATTTATGAATATTATTTTTCCTTCTATAGGTCAAGGTGGGAAACTGGTTGATAGAGGAGATAATACTTATGGAGGAAAGTGGGTCATAAATCCTAGTGGTGGATTGATTTCAAAGGGACACCCACTTGGAGCTACAGGTAATAATACACACAGATTTTATAATTTTTAAGTCATTTTTGGCATAAGTGTGAATGATTTGGTCATTGATTTGAATGAATGATTGTATTCTCTGATTTTGGTAGCGAGTGTTTTAAATGATTATTTAGCCACGGTATCTTTGATTTTCGCTAAGTATAGTATAGTTCAATAATCTTGATTAATTGATGAGAATTTGAATTAGTTGAAACTCTAAATTCAACAATAGGCATTTTAAAAAGTTTGATTATTTTAAAGTTTGTGTACAACTTAACAAGATGTTTCTAGATCTGCTAGATAAGAATCATTTGAAATAAGCATGTTATTTATATATAGTTGCATATGTGGTTGATGTTGCATAGAAATTTTTTTCTCTTGAGAGAACTGGACTAAAAGATATGAAATAAGAATTTTACTATGACTCTACTGCTGACTGGCCATGTGATGCTTTTGATTAATTATCAGTTAGTCACTTTGAGTTTCCTTAATTGTAAAATGAAATTGTACAAAGTGGTTTCTGAAATAACTTAGCACTAAAATTCTGAGATTTATTTTATGAGGACAGGTGAGTTTTGTATTTTTTCATAGTGTCTTATATATTAAGTAAAATTTTATAAATTATCATAAATTCCAAAATAGAGAAGTTAGAATTTATAGGGTATTTATTACAGCAATTAACTTTGGCTTGTTTCTGTTTATCACTTAAATTAGGTAAGTTTATAATCTAGTAGAGAAAATGGGTATACATAGATAGAGCATAAGAGAGAGATAGGTAGACAGGCACATACAGTTGCAGTATAATGTGCCACCTTGCTATTTGTTTTCTGTCCTGTCTGTTCTTTGGTTCTTTTCTGTTTTTCATAATATCTTTTATTAATGGGTATTTTTTAGTATTTTATTTTCTCTCTTCTATTGAATTATTTCTTTCTCTCTCTCTCTCTCTTTTTTTTTTTTTAGTGTTTGCTCTAAGATTTACAACATCCATCTTTAATTTACTGTAGTCTACCTTCAAATAATGTCATACAATTTCACTTATAATGTATGGGATTTTTACAACAGATTATTTCCATGTACCCCCTCCTATCCTTTGTGCTATTATTGTCATACACGTACTTCTAAATATATTATTAACCCCACAATATACTATTATTATTGCTTTAAATAATTTAATGTCTTTAAAAGTAATCTTAAAATGAGGTGAACGAGAGTGATGTTTACTGAGACTGGCAGAATAACCACATCTGAAAATACTCTGTTATAAAATTACCAAGAACACTTGCAAAAATTGTCAAGCTCAACTTTTTCAGAACTTTGGAAATTAACCAAAGGCTTACAGCGATCTGGGGGAGCATTTATTAAAAACAAGTCAACAGCGTTTTCTCTGTAAGAACAGCAAGCTTTGTGGCATTTTTTACTTGCTCTGGTAACAGTTCTTTCTCCAGCTCCATGGTAGCCTTGAAAACCAACAGCCTGCAATCATGGTGAAAACTAGCATTTTGCCCAGCACTGGAGGAGTCAAAATGGAGTTGGAGCTCTTTCAAAGCCCCATATTCAGAGACTTGTCGTTATTTGACCTGTCTGGAAGTTCCCTGGTAAACCAGTCTCAAAAAGCTTGTCTTTATGTAACCTGACAGAGAACTTGTCCAGTGTAAACAGTATTTTCCTTAGAGTCATTTGTCAAGAACAATCAGCAACAACTGTTTAACAACATAGCTGCCTGAGATGCCGATAACAACTGGAGCAAACAACAAATTAACCAAAGGAAAAGAAAAGCTTAAAAGAAGAAGCTGGTGAATGAAATGTCCATAGAAACTGAGGTAGCCCAAATATTTGCTAGACAGACTTTAAATCAGCTATTTAAGTATGTTCAAAGAAGTAAAGGTATAAAAGTATACTTTCTTTTACTTCTTTATATATAGTAAAGAAGTAAAAGAAAGTATAATAATGTTTCACCAAACAGAGAGTATCAATTACTAGATAGAAATTATAGAAAAGAACCAAATAAATTCTGGCATTGAGGAGAAAAGTAACTGAAATGAAGAATTTACTAGAGGGGCCCAATACCAGATTTGAACAGGCAGAAGAAAAAAATTGATGAACTTTAAGATAGGTCGATTGATATTATTCAGTCTGCGAAACAGGAAAAAAAAAAAGAATGAAGAAAAATGAACAGAGCCTCAGAGACTTGTGGGACATTAGCAAAGTGTAGCAACATATACATACTAATAGTCCCAGAAGGAGAGGATAGGAAAAAAAAGGGCAGCAAGAATATTTGAAGAAGTGAGGACTGATAAACTCCTTAAACTTGAAGAGAAAGCATGAATATACATATCCAAGAAACTTAACAAGTAGGAATACCTCAAAAAGACCCACACCTAGACACATAATCAAACCATTGGAAGCAAAAGACAAAGAGAGTATTGAAAGCAACAACAGAGAAGTGATTCATCACGTACAAAGGATCCCCAATAAGACTTAACCTCTGATTTATCTTCTGTAACCATTAAGGCAGTGTGATGAAAGAAGCTGCCAACCAAGAATTCTGTATTCAGTGAAACTACCTTTAAAAAATGAAGAAGTTAAGACATTCCTAGATTTAAAAAATTGAGAGAATTTATCACAGACCTCCCCTATAAGAAATAATTTTAAAGAGAGTCATTCAGACTGAAATGAAAGAGCACTAGACAGTGAAATAGCACATGAAGAAAGAAAGAGCATTGGTAAATGTAACTACCTTGGTAAATATAAAAGACAATATAAGTGTATTTTTTTGTTTGTCACATTTTCCCCCCTCCTATCTGATATAAAATACAACTATAAAGGGCAATAATCTGAGTTGCTTTATACAATGCACAGAGATATAATTTGTATGACAATAACACAAAGGAGGAAGGAGGGAAGAGAGTTATATAGGAGCAGATTTTTTGTGTATGCTATTGAAATTAAGTCAGTATTAATTTGAACAACTAGATTGCTATAAATTAAAATGTGAATTGTAATCCCTAGAGCAACCACTAAGAAAATAACTGAAAAATACATAGTAAGAGAAATGACAAAGAAGTAAAATGGTACATTAGAAAATACCTATTTAACACAAAAGAAGGAAATAATGGAGGAATAGAGGGATTAAAAAAGACTAAAGTTCAAGAGAATGAGAAGGGAAGCCACAGACTAGGAGAGAATATTTGCAAAAGACACATCTGCTAAAGAACTATTATCTAAAATATACAAAGAACTCTTTTTTTGTTTTTTTGGTTTTTTTTTTTTGCGGTACGCGGGTCTCTCACTGTTGTGGCCTCTCCCGTTGCGGAGCACAGGCTCCGGACGCGCAGGCTCAGCGGCCATGGCCCACGGGCCCAGCAGCTCTGCGGCATGTGGGATCTTCCCGGACTGGGGCACGAACCCGTGTCCCCTGCATCGGCAGGCAGACTCTCAACCACTGTGCCACCAGGGAAGCCCCCAAAGAACTCTTAAAAGTAAACAGTAAGAAAATGAGCAATCTGATTTAAAAATGGGCAAAAGATCCAAACAGACACCTGTCTAAAGAAGATATACAGGGGCTTCCCTGCTGGTGCACTGGCTAATAATCTGCCTGCCAGTGCAGGGGACATGGATTCGAGCCCTGGTCCTGGAATATCTCACATGCCGTGGAGCAACTAAGCCCGTGTGCCACAACTCCTGAGCCTGTGCTCTAGAGCCTGCAAGCCACAACTACTGAGGCCTGCGCACCTAGAGCCTGTGTTCCACAATGAGGGAAGACGCTGCAGTGAGGAGCCCGTGCACCTCAAGGAAGAGTAGCCCCCGCTCGCCGCAACTAGAGAAAGCCCATGTGCAGCAACAAAGACCCAACGCAGCCAAAAATAAATAAATAAAATAAAATATATATAAAAAAAGAAGATATACAAATGGCAAATAAGCATATGAAAAGATCCCCAACATCATATGTCATTAAGGAATTGCAAATTAAAACAACAATGAGATACTACTACGTACCTATTCAAATCTCCAAAATCCAAAACAGCAACACCACCAAATGCTGGAAGATTCTTACAAAATGGAACATCCTTTTACCATAGGATCCAGCAGTTGTACTCCTTTGGCCTTTACCCAAATGAGTTGAAAACTTATTTACACAAAAACCTACATGTGGATGTTTATAGCAGCTTTATTCATAATTGCCAAATCTCGGATGCAACCAAAATGTCCTTCGTTAGGTGAATGGATAAATAAACAGTGGTACATCCAGAAAATGGAATGTTATTCAGCCCTTCCCCAAAATTCAGTTATCAAGTGATGAAAAGGCATGGAGGAACCTTAAATGCTTATTGCCAAGTGAAAAAGCCACTCTGAAAAGTTTACATACTCTATGATTCCAACTATATGATATCCTAGAAAAGGGAAAACTATGGAGACAGTAAAAAGATCAGCAGTTGGAGAAGGGAGGGTTGACTAGGTAGAGCACAAAGGATTTTTAGGGCAGTGAAACTGTTCTTTTTGATGCTTTAATAGTGACTATGTGTCATTTTACATTTGTTAGATGTATACAACACCAAGAGCAAACCCTAATGTAAACTATGGACTTTGGGTGATAATTATATGTCAATGTAGGTTCTTCAGTTGTAACAAATGATCCATTCTGGGACAGGATGTTGATAGTGAGGGAAGCTATGCACGTAGTGGGGACAGGGGGAATATGGGAAATCTCTGTACTTTCTACTAAATCTTGTTATGAACCTCAAACTGCCCTAAAAAGGAAAGTGTAAAAAAAGTTAATCTTTGTTAACATACATTTATGTTAGATGATAGATAATGGAAGACAGGAAAACAAAAGCAATTTGGTTAATATATACAGATATATTTATGTCAAAGCAAGGAAGATAGTCCTGTTAAATTGTTAAAGTCCTTTTTCTGCTACTTGTCACTATTAAAGTCCTTATTTCTGCAACTTGTAGGTGGTGATAGCTGGTATTTGTAATTTCCTTCTTTCACTACCCATTCTATACTGCTTTTGCCCTTAGTAAGTACCTCATTTGTAGTTTCTCATCTGGTACAATAAACTAAACCTTCATTCCTGAATAGTCTGTGCTGTTAGCAGTCCTGCTTCTTTGGGTTATTGTAGTAAACTAACTTTTATTACAAGACATGAGAGTATTAAGAGGCACCCCATAGTACTTTTGGGTTCCAAGCTAATCCTTTTTGTCCTCATTATATAGTAGCAACCCAATATTCCCATGATAATCAGGTCAGTCACCCCAGTCAATAAATCCCCTTCTTTGCCTATTAGTTCTGTGTCATGAAGAACCCTAAGTGTCCAGGTAGCAGTCTCTGCTTCCAGTTCAGTGTAATCACTGTTTTGTCTAAGACTTCTAAACCAGCAGAGCCCAAAGTTTCAGGAATGGCAAATAAAATGTTGTTAGTGGATCATTTAGGATAATAGTGAGAGGAACTGCTCCCTTTTCTATCCTTTGATCCTTTTTGTATCCTGGCTATGGAGAAACAGCATCATTGATTCAGAGCGGAGCGCAGGCTCAGCGGCCATGGCTCACGGGCCCAGCCGCTCCGCGGCATGTGGGATCTTCCCGGACCGGGGCACGAACCTGTGTCCCCTGCATCGGCAGGCGTACTCTCAACCACTGCGCCACCAGGGAAGCCCATGTTCCACATTTTGGAGGATATTTCCCCAGCCCTGCAAAGTGTTGCTGGCACCATTATTGAGTCTTCTAAAGGCTTTTACATTATTCTATCAGACCAACTGCTTCAGGGTGATAGAATACATGGTAAGCCCAGTGCACGCTGTAAGCAGGAGTCTATTCCTGCATTTCATTTATTTAGGCTGTTAAATGAGCTTCTTAATCAGAGAAATATTATGTGGAATACCATGTTGGCACATCCACCCAGCACAAAGATCAAGTATAAAACCCTAAGGAGTATAAAAATTAGAGGTGTAGGTGGAGAAGAGACGTTTAAGAATGTTGTGAAGAAATGGTCCGTTATCCAAGGGAGGAGAATGTTTCAAAAGTTAGAGGTCAGGCCAGAAAAGTTAGATTGATAAAGAGTGAAGAGTTTTCTTTGGATTTGGCTATTATCAAGTCATTGGCAACCTTGAAGCAATTTTAGTGAAATGTTTTGCACGGAAGCACATGGGAATTTGGAAAGAATTAGAAGTGAGAAAGTAGCAACAGCAGTGCAGATAAACTGTTATGAGTAGTGGCTGTGACTGGAAAGGGATACGTAGAGGGTGTACCTCAGTTGCAGGTATATGTTCTATATGAATGAAGTCATGGCTTTGATCTTAACCTCTTCACTCTTTTCGGCCTAGTCATTTTATCTGTAAAATAGGAATAAAATATAGTATCTACCTAATAGGGTTGTGCTGTGGATCAAATGAGTAAATATGTGAGTCCCCAAAACAGAGTAGAAAAACAATAATTGCTAGTATTCTCTTCCCACCATTCCTACAAAAGAAAGCCAAAATGGATCCAGTTAACTGTTGCTAGTAATAAAGCACTTGTTTGTAACTCAGTATGTAAAATAATTTATAACCATTTCAGGAAAAGAAGATTGTTAATTTGTAAAGAAAATAATTTTCCTTCTAGTATGACAGCCTCAAGGCACCAATTTCACTATGTAAATATTGTGCCCAATACTACACAGACATTATTTTAATACTATGCTCTGCCTTTGGTAAATAGACTAACCCTTTTCCTTTATCCCTCAAAAGAATGAGGTCATACTTCAGTGTTGATTTTGTTGCTAATGGTATGTAGTCAGGGTGATAATAAATGTTTCTATGGTATGGTCATTGAAGCCTTAAAGAGTTACGGTTTGCATTTGAGACAGTGATTTAAATTCTCCTTTCAGACAGCTTCCTCACTCTCATATAGGAAACTTCTGTTTTCATCAGGAGATGAATGTGACATTTCAGTTAGTTGTTGTTATTGACACATAACTTTTTTCTCCCCTGAAAGAACATGTTTTTATTATAATTGACTTGTTGGCCATTCCGAGATATTTTTATTCTGTCATCCACGAAAACACTCAGAAATAACGATTTGTTGTAACGATATGATTTTTCATATCCATATTCTTTCTCAAAATTGAGGTATAATTTTCATAAAATAAAATGCACAGTTCTAGCAAAAACACAATTGTTTATAGCAGCATTATTCATAGTAGCCAAAACGTGGAAACAACCCAGATGTCTGTCATCAACTGATGAATGGATAAGCAATACGTGGTATATTCATACAATGGTATATTCTTTGGCCGTAAAAGAAATGAAGTAATGATACATGCTACAACATAGATGGACCTTGAAAACATTTTGCTATGTGAAAGAAGGCAGTCACAAAAGACCTCATATTACACGATTCATTTATATGAAATGTCCAAAATAGGCAAATCTGTAGAAACAGAAAGCAGATTAGTAGTGGCCTAGGATTGGGAGAGAGAGCTAAAGAGTATGGAATTTCTTTTTGAGGTAATGAATATGCTCTGAAATTGATTGTGGTGATGGTTGTACATATCTCTGAATATACTAAAAACCATTGAATTGTAATCTTTAAATGGATGATTGGTTTAGACAATTGGGTACATCCATGTAACTACCAGCCGAAACAAGACATTAGAACATTTCCATCACCCCAGAAAGTTCCATTGTATCTATTTCCAGTAAATCTCCAACTTCCCTCAATCACCCCACTCTAACTCTCCAACCCTGCCCCCCAACCAAGCTAAGACTTATTGACTTCTATCGTGGTAGATTAGTTTTGCTGATCTTCGAACTTCATATAAATGGTACAGTATAGTGTGTATATGTGCTCTTTTCTGTCTGGATTCTTTAACTCAGTAGAATGTAAGATTTATCAAAAATTTTCTTGTATCAGGAGTTCATTCTTTTTTATTGCTAAATAGTATTCTATTGTTAAAATATATCAGTTTGTTTACCCATCTTTCTGTTGATGGACATTTGGGTTCTTTTCTGTTTAGGGGTATTATGAATAAGGATGCTATAAATATTTTTGTACAAGACTATTTGTGGACATACCTTTTGTGTTTTTCTTGGGTTAGTAACTCAGAGTGAAGTTGCTGAGTCATAGGGCAGCATATGTTTACCTTTATAAGAAACTGCCAGATAAGAAACTGCTCCAAAGGTTGTCATATGCTTTTTTTTTTTTAAATTTATTTATTCATTTATTTTATTTTTGGCTGTGTTGGGTCTTCGTTTCTGTGCGAGGGCTTTCTCTAGTTGTGGCAAGCGGGGGCCACTCTTCATCGCGGTGCGCAGGCCTCTCACTGTCGCAGCCTCTCTTGCTGCGGAGCACAGGCTCCAGACGCACAGAGCTCAGTATTTATGGCTCATGGGCCCAGTTGCTCCGTGGCACGTGGGATCTTCCCAGACCAGGGCTCGAACCCGTGTCCCCTGCATTGGCAGGCAGACTCTCAACCACTGCGCCACCAGGGAAGCCCTGCTTTTTAATATTATAGCTGGATGACAAATTTTAACATTTTTTAAATTAGTTTTTAATGGAGTGTAGTTGATTTACAGTGTTGTGTTAGTTTCTGCTGTACAGCAAAGTGAATCAGTTATACATATACATATATCCACTCAATTTTAGATTCTTTTCCCACATAGGTCATCACAGAGAATTGAGTAGAGTTCCCTGTGCTGGACAAATTTTAACATCTAACAAGTATTTCTCTTTCTCCTTAGGTTTAGTTCTATTCCTCAGAGTCAACTGCTTTTAAAATTTCTTTTCTATTTTTCCAAAAATTGTTATGCTTATACAAATATATATGTATATATGTATTTATAGTCTTTCTGAATGTATGTTTGTATATGTGTATATTTATCATATTGTAGACTGCTTTTTTGCTTACATCTTAAAATTTTTTCTGTATTATCACTTATAGCTAGTCTTTATTCTTTTTAATGCCTGCATAGTATTCTGATTACAAGAAGTTTACCTAGTGATTCACTTATGGATAGACATATAGGTTATGTCAAGTTTGTTATTACAAACAATGTTGCACTAACCATCTTGTGTCTTTGCATACTTTTTCAAGTATACCCATAGGATAAATTCCAAACAGTGGACTTCCTATGTCAAAGGATAGTACGTATTTTAAAATGGATGGATATTGCTCCATTTTCTTCAAAAAGATTATACCAATGCACATTCCCAACAACAGCGTATGAGAGTGCTTTTTTTTCCTACAACCTTGTCAACGTTGGATTTTTAAAAATCAAATGTAGACAATTTTGCCAATCTTGACAGGTCATCCAGTTCTTTCCCATGGGCACTAAAAAAACTAAACTAAAACACCCAGGAAGGTAGAATTTGCCCAATTTTTAAATACTTCAAAGAGAGACTTGTACCTTCTGCAGTAGTCTTTGAAAACTCTTTTCAGTATTTGAGTCTACACTGTTGGTAACATTTTCCCCTTATCAGTCTTTGAGGGATAGTGTTTAATGGTGGTGTAACATTTTGGGAGGAAAATTTATAAATCTTGATGACTTTATTGGTAGTCTGCATAAAATGAGGAATTACTGAAGAGTAAATGTTTACTTGCTACACACTGAGGATTTGGATATATTTCAAGTAAATCTGACACGTGGCCATTAGCTGGAGCCGAAGAAAGAATTCAGACTCCTAGAAAATATATCAGAATGACAGCTCAGAGTTGTTTAAATATTTTTGCCCTAGTTACTTGGATAACAAACTGCAATAGGATTCTAAGAAAATCAGAAAACAGTTAAGTAAGTGTTTCCAAAACATGTTAAGGTGGGGTGGGGAAGGTTTAAGGTTCTCTTCTACCAATGGTATTCTTTTAATTGTATGATATTGCTACTTTGGTGGGAACTCAGCATTGGAGAATTAGCTTTAAAATTAACTTTCCATAATACTGGTTTCTGATTTTAACTTGTTAAGGTCTGGGTTAAAAAAAGCTTCTAACTTCCATAATGGTACTTATAATAGAAGAGAAAGAGGTTTATGCATTTGAATTGAATGGTCTTTTGTTCATTGTCAGTTTAAAAATATGAATTCCTTTTGGATTTTCCAATTAGAAAAATCACAATAAACCTTAGGGTTTTTTTTTTTTTGGTTTACTTTGCAATTGTCATACGACAAAAAGCAAATTAGTGTCCAAATAATAGTATCATATTTTATTCCAGTTTTTAAATTTTTTTCACATATATTGTTCAACACATTGAACGTTTGTTTAAAATGAATAAGTAAAATTTGACTTTAGCTCATTTTTAGCCATCTCTGATTTATGAAAATGCATATTAGTGTCTGGGGTCTACTGAAAGGTCATGAAAGTGCTTTTGAGATAAAACTCTTAATAAGGGATTGTTGCTTTGAAGCTGAAAGTTGGTTATTTAGTTTGGTCTTTTATATCAATTCAGCCTGGCATTTAGTGCCTTTCCAGTGAGGCTTCAACCTCGTTTTCTGTCCTGATCTTCCATTTTTCAGTCTGTGAAAGTTCAATAAATTCTTATTGTATGTCTACATTATCATTAGGTGCTGTAGGTAACTGGTATTCAAATATGGTGTCTACTGATGGACTGATTCAGAATCCCCTGTGGCTTTAAAAAATATGTATTCCTGCCCTACCATTAGAAATTCTGGTTCCTAAGCCTGGTTGATCCAAACAGCTTATGTGTTTATAAAGTTCCCCCAAGAGCTTTTCATGCCCAATCAGGTTTAGGAACTAGGGCTAGAGTACACAAGGTAACCACTGCCCTAAGGAAGCATACAAGAGGCAGATAATGTAACACAAATGATTAGAATCCAAGGCAGAATATAGGTGCCTTAGGCAAAGCACAAACCAGAACTATGAAGAAAGGAAAAAGGGAAAGGAGAATGGGGGGGGTGATGATTTACTAAATACCCACCACATGTCAGATTCTATGCTAGCATTTATATCTAGTTGGGTTTTGGGGGAGGAGATGTAGAAAGAGGAAGCATATTTAAACTAAACTGGACTGTTTGCTTTTTTCAGATGTGTTTAATTCCTTCTCACCTCTACAAACTCTGGCTTTGCTGTTTTCTCAATAATAGCAACAGTCAATACATGTATACAGTGCTAATTTCTAGGCATTCTTCTAAGTATTCTTCATGTACAAATGCATTTAATTCTCACATCTATTTTTTTTATATTTTATAAAAGAGGAGCGTAGAGGCACAGAGTAACTTGCCCAAAGTCACCAAGGTAGAACGTAGAAAAACTAGGATTCAAACCCAGGCAGCGTATTTTTAAGGTCCAGGCTCTTAACCACTACACGCTACTTCAGTGCCCTTTTCCTCAGTGGAAATGCCCATCTTCAAGGTCGATCTCAAGTGTTATCTATCTTATGAAACTTTTCCTGATTTCTTGATCCTTTCCATAAATTAATCTTTCCCTTTTCTGAACTCTTGCTATACTTTCTCAGTACTTCTCTTTTGACATTTATGCGTGTAGTGCATATTATAATTATTTATGTCCTTTTAAAAAATCTCTGTTTGACTAAGAGCTGTGAGGACAGGATCCATATTTCATTTGTCTCTGTACCCTGAACAGTGCCCAATACAAGATGTTGCACATCTAAAGAGGGTTGAATAAATTATTTCTCCTTTAATATCTGAAGGGTGGTATGGGGCAGAGGGGATAAACTTGTTTAGTGTGAGAAGACTTAGGATCATTGGGAAGAATTCATGGGAAGGTAGATTTTGGGCTGTGGCAGGAAAGAAACTTTGTTAATTGTGGTAAAATGCACATAACATAAAATTTACCATCTTAACCATTTTAAGTGTACAGGTCAGTGGTATTAAGTACATCTACCTTGTTGTGTCACTGTAACCACCATCCATCCATAGAACTCTTTTCAGGTTGCAAAACTGAAGCTCTGTATCCATTAAACAATAACTTCCCATTCTCTTCTCCCCTCACCCCTGGCAACCACCATCCTGCCAATTGTCTACATGATTTTGCCTACTCTAAGTACCTCACATAAGTAGAATTGTGCAATATTTGTTCAGGAAAGAACTTTTTAACATGGCATTTCAAAAATGGAATAGATTGCCTCCTGAGAGCATATATTGCCTGTCACAGAGGCTGTGCATGAGAAATACAAGTTAACAACTTGATGGGAATGTTGTAAGGGGAATTGCCCATCTGTTAGGGCCTTAGATTTGACACACTCTTAGATCCTTCCTAATTCTAAGATGCTCTAATATCCCAAAGGGATGGAATTATGTCTCCTCCTGAGTTCACATAGTTCTTAATATTTTTAATGGTACATATATTATTCTATTGTGTGACTTTTTTGTTTTTTTTAACATGTTTCAGTACCTTTAAAGGTATTATAAACTTGGGTTTTAAGGAGTTGGGTGAAAATGAAATGAGAGTAAATGGAATTTTAGCCAGCTGACCTAACATACTCAAACCATGGCCTGGCTCTTCTTGTACTCTATAAGGGGTCACTAAAAGAAGTACATTCTAGGATGATGACTGACAAAACCTAAATCCAATACTGACTCTAAAAAGTCAGTAATTCAGTAAAGCCTAAATAGCATTTTACCAAAATTCATCTCTCATCATATCCTAGAGGTCACTGACCTGTCCTCATTCCCGTTGCCCAGAATTTTGCACATTTATCACTGTGTTGTGAGGGGAGGTAAGTTTTATCATTAGACTCTAATGAACACTCTTCAGTGCCAGGAGAAATGGAGCCTGAGAGAGAATGTTTACTTTTGATACCTATTGCCAGGTAGAGATAGCTAGGAGCAGGCCCTGGCTTTTATTGCTCCTGACAAGAAAAAGAGAAGGAATATCATGCCTATATATCCCATATTTTATTTTCTTATTTTAACAGCTCTTTTGGGGTAAAATCAACATATAATCAGCTGCACATATTTATTTATTATCTTTTTAATAGATCTTTATTGGAGTACAATTGCTTAACAATACTGTGTCAGTTTCTGCTGCACAACAAAGCGAATCAGCCATATGCATATGCATGTCCCCATATCCCCTTCCTCTTGAACCTCCCTCCCATCCTCCCTCTCCCACCCCTCTAGGTCATTGCAAAGCACCGAGCCGATCTCCCTGTACTATGTGCTGCTTCCCACCAGCTATCTATTTTACATTCGGTAGTGTATATATGTCCATGCTACTCTCACTTTGCCCCAGCTTCCCCCTCCCACCCCAAGTCCTCAAGTCCATTCACTATGTCTACCTCTTTATTCCTGCCCTGTAACTACATTCATCAGTACCATTTTTTTTTTTTAGATTACATATATATATGCGTTAGCATTTGGTATTTGTTTATCTCTTTCTGACTTACTTCACTCTGTATGACAGATTCTAAGTCCATCCACCTCACTGCAAATAACTCAATTTCATTTCTTTTTATGGCTGAGTAACATTCCATTGTATAGATGTGTCATATCTTTATCCATTCATCTGTCGCTGGACATTTAGGCTGGTTCCATGTCCTGGCTATTGTAAATAGTGCTGCAGTGAACATTGTGGTACATGTCTCTTTTAGAATTGTGGTTTTCTCAGGGTATATGCCCAGTAGTGGGATTTCTGGGTCATATGGTAGTTCTATTTTTAGTTTTTTAAGGAACTTCCATACTGTTTTCCATAGTGGTTGTATCAATTTACATTCCCACCTACAGTGCAAGAGGGTTCCCTTTTCACCACACCCTTTCCAGCATTTATTATTTCTAGATTTTTTGATAATGGCCATTCTGACCAGCATGAGGTGATGATACCTCATTGTAGTTTTGATTTACATTTCTCTAATAATTAGTGATGCTAAGCATCTTTTCATGTGCCTCTTGGCCATCTGTATGTCTTCCTTGGTGAAATGTCTATTTAGGTCTTCTGCCCACTTTTTAACTGGATATTTGTTTTTTTGATATTGAGCTACATGAGCTGTTCATATATTTTGGAGATTTGTCAGTTGCTTCATTTGCAAATATTTTCTCCCATTCCGAGGGTTGTCTTTTTGTCTTGTTTGTAGTTTCCTTTGCTGTGCAAAAGCTTTTAAGTTTAATTAAGTCCCATTTTTTTATTTTTGTTTTTATTTCCTGTACTCTAGGAGGTGGGTCAAAAAAGATCTTGCTGTGGTTTATGTCAAAGAGTGTTTTTCCTATGTTTTCCTCTAAGAGTTTTATAGTGTCTGGTCTTACATTTAAGTCTTTAATCCATTTTGAGTTTATTTTTGTGTATGGTGTTAGGTAGTGTTCTAATTTCATTCTTTTACATGTAGCTGTCCAGTTTTCCCAGCACCACTTATCGAAGAGGCTGTCTTTTCTCTATTGTATGTACTTGCCTCCTTTGTCGTAAATTAGGTGCCCATATGTGCATGGGTGTATCTCTGGGCATTCCATCCTGTACCATTGATCTGTATTTCTGTTTTTGTGCTAGTACCATACTGTCTTGATTACTGTAGCTTTGTGGTATAGTTTGAAGTCAGGGAGCCTGATTCCTCCAACTCTGTTTTTCTTTCTCAAGATTGCTTTAGCTCTTTGGGGTCTTTTGTGTCTCCATACGAATTGTAAAATTTTTTGATCTAATTCTGTGAAGAATGCCATTGGTAGTTTGATAGGGATTGCATTGAATCTGTAGATTGCTTTAGGTAAGTATAGTGATTTTCACAATATTCATTCTTCTAATCCAAGAACATGGTATATTTCTCCATCTGTTTATGTCATCTTTGATTTCTTTCATCAGTGTTTTATAGTTTTCTGAGTACAAGTCTTTCACCTCCTTAGACAGGTTTATTCCTAGGTATTTTATTCTTTTTGCTGTAATGGTAAATGGGAGGATTTCCTTAATTTCTCTTTCTGATTTTTCATTGTTGGTGTATAGGAATGCCAAAGATTTCTGTGCATTAATTTTGTATCCTGCAACCTTACCAAATTCATTGATTACCTCTAGTAGTTTTCTGGTGGCATCTTTAGGATTCTCTATGTATATATAGTATCATGTCATCAGCAGACAGTGACTTCTTCTTTTCCAATTTGTATTCCTTTTATTTCTTTTTCTTCTCTGATTGCTGTGGCTAGGATTTCCAAAACTATGTTGAACAAGAGTGGCAAGAGTGGACATCCTTGTCTTATTCCTGATCTTAGTGGAAAAGATCTCAGTTTTTCACTATTGAGTGTGATGCTTGCTGTGGGTTTGTCATATATGACCTTTATTATGTTGAGGTAGTTTCCCTCTATGCCCAGTTTCTGGAGAGTTTTTATCATAAATCGGTGTTGAATTTTTTCAAAAGCTTTTTCTTCATCTATTTAGATGAGCATATGGTTTTTATTCCTTAATTTGTTAATGTGGTGTATCACATTGATTGATTTGTGTGTATTGAAGAATCCTTGCATCCCTGGAGTAAATCCCACTTGATCATGATGTATGATCCTTTGGAATGCTGTTGGATTCTGTTTGCTAGTATTTTGTTCAGGATTTTTGCATCTATGTTCATCAGTGATATTGGCCTGTAGTTTTGTTTCTTTGTGACATCTTTGTCTGATTTTGGTATCAGGGTGATGGTGGCTTCGTAGAACGAATTTGGGAGTGTTTCTCCCTCTGCAATTTTTTGGAAGAGTTTGAGAAGGATCGGTGTTAGCTCTTCTCTAAATGTTTGATAGAATTCACCTGTGAAGCCATCTGGCCCTGGACTTTTGTTTGTTGGAAGATTTTTTTTTTTTTTGTGGTACGTGGGCCTCTCACCGCTGTGGCCTCTCCTGTTGCAGAGCACCGGCTCCAGACGCGCAGGTCAGCGGCCATGGCTCACGGGCCCAGCTGCTCTGCGGCATGTGGGATCCTCCCTAACCGGGGCACTAACCCGTGTCCCCTGCATCGGCAGGCGGACTCTCAACCACTGCGCCACCAGGGAAGCCCTGTTGGAAGATTTTTAATTATGGTTTCAATTTCATTACTTGTGATTGGTCTGTTTATATTTTCTAATTCTTCCTGGTTCAGTCTTGGGAAATTGTAGCTTTCCAAGAATTTGTCCATTTCTTCATAGTTGTCCATTTTATTGGCATATAGTTATTTGTAGTAGTCTCTTACAATCCCTTGTATTTCTGCGGTGTCAGTTGTGATTTCTCCTTCTTCATTTCTAATTTTATTGATTTGCGTCCTCTCCTTTTTTTTCTTGATGAGTCTGGCTAAGGTTTATCAATTTTGTTTATCTTCTCAAGGTAAACAAAAAAAGCACCAGCTTTTAGTTTTATTGATCTTTGCTAATGCTTTCTTCGTTTCTATTTCATTTATTTCTGCTCTGATCTTTATGATTTCTTTCCTTCTCTTGACTTTGGGTTTTCTTTGTTCTTCTTTCTCTAGTTGTTTTAAGTGTAGGGTTAGATTGTTTATATGAGATTTTTCTTGTTTCCTGAGGTGAGATTGAATTGCTATAAACTTCCCTCTTAGAACTGCTTTTGCTGCGTCCCATAGGTTTTGGGTCGTTGTGTTTTTGTGTTCATTTGTTTCTATGTATTTTTTATTTCTTCTTTGATTTCTTCAGTGATCTCTTGGTTATTTAGTAGTGCACTGTTTAGCCTCCATGTATTTGTGTTTTTTACAGTTTTTTTTCCTGTAATTGATTTACAATTTCATAGTGTTGTGGTCAGGAAAGTTGCTTGATACAATTTCAGTTTTCTTAAATTTCCTGAGGATTGATTTGTGACCCAAGATGTGATTTATCCTGGAGAATGTTCCAGGTGCACTTTAGAAGAAAGTGTATTCTGCCACTTTTGGGTGGAATGTTCTATAAATATCAATTAAATCTGTCTGGTGTATTGTGTCATTTAAAGCTTGTGTTTCCTTATTTATTTTCTGTTTGGATGATCTGTCCATTGGTGCAAGTGGGGTGTTAAAGTCCCCTACTATGGTTGTGTTACTGTCGATTTCCCCTTTTATGGCTGTTAGCATTTGCCTTATGTATTGAGGCACTCCTATCTTGGGTGCATAAACATTTATAATAGTTATATCTTTTTAGATTGATCCTTTGATCATTATGTGGTGTCCGTTCTTACCTCTTGTAACATTCTTTATTTTAAAGTCTATTTTATCTGATAGGAGTATTGCTACTCCCGCTTTCTTTTGATTTCCATTTGCATAGAATATCTTTTTCCATCCCTTCACTTTCAGTCTGTATGTGTTCCTAGGTCTGAAGTGGGTCTCTTGTAGACAGCATATATATGGGTCTTGTTTTTGTATGCATTCAGCCAGTCTGTGTCTTTTGGTTGGGGCATTTAATCCATTTACATTCAAGGTTATTATCTATATGTATGTTCCTATTACCATTTTCTTAATTGTTTTGGGTTTGTTTTTGTGGATCTTTTTCTTCTCTTGTATTTCCCACCTAGAGAAGTTCCTTTAGCATTTGTTGTAAAGCTGGTTTGGTGGTGCTGTATTCTCTTAGCTTTTGCTTGTCTGAAAAGCTTTTGACTTCTCCATCAAATCTGAATGAGATCCTTGCTGGGTAGAGTAATCTTGGTTGTAGGTTTTTCTATTTCATCACTTTAAGTATATCCTGCCACGCCCTTCTGGCCTGCAGAGTTTACGCTGAAAAATCAGCTGATAACCTTATGGGGATTCCTTTGTATATTATTTTTTTGTTTTTCCCTTGCTGCTTTTAATATTTTTCCTTTGAATTTAATTTTTGTTAGTTTGATTAATAGGTGTCTTGGTGTATTTTTCCTAGGGTTTATCCTGTATGGGACTCTCTGTGCTTCCTGGACTTGGGTGACTATTTCCTCTCCCATGTTAGGGAAGTTTTCGACTGTAATCTCTTCAAATATTTTCTCAGACCCTTTCTTATTCTCTTCTTCTTCTGGGACCCCTATAATTCGAATGTTGGTGCATTTAATGTTGTCCCAGAGGTCTCTGAGACTGTCCTCAATTCTTTTCATCTTTTATCTTTATTCTGCTCCTCGGCAGTTACTTCCACCATTTTGTCTTTTGGCTCACTTACCCATTCTTCTGCCTCAGTTATTCTGTTATTGATTCCTTCTAGTGTATTTTTCATTTCAGTTATTGTGTTGTTCATCTCTGTTTGTTTGTTCTTTAGTTCTTCTAGATCTTTGTTAAACATCTCTTGTATTTTCTCAATCTGTGCCTCCATTCTGTTTCTGAGATTCTGGATCATCTTTACTATCATTACTCTGAATTCTTTTTCAGGTAGGTGCCTATTTCCTCATTTATTTGGTCTTGTAGGTTTTTACCTTGCTCAGTCATCTGTGACATATTTTTTTGCCATCTCATTTTTTAAATTTATTTAAATGAGTGGGATTGTGTTCCTGTCTTACTGGTTGTTTTGCCTGAGGCGTCCAACACTGGAGTTTGTAGGCTGTTGAGTAGAGCTGGGTCTTGGTACTGAGATGAGGAACTCCATGAGATCTCACTCTGATGAATATTCCCTGGGGTCTGAGGTTCTCTGTTAGTCCAGTGGTTCGGACTCAGAGCTCCCACTGGAGGAGCTTCGGTCCGACCCCTGGTTCATGAACCAAGATCCCGCAAGCCATGTGGGGTGGCAAAAAAGAAAAGAACAATAACAAAGTAAAAAGTAAAATTAGATTAGGAAACTAACAGGTATGTTAGAAAGAATATAAAAATAAAAAATATAGATGAATCAACAACCGGAAGGTATATCAGTACCGCAATAGTAAAAAAGAGGAGGAGGGAAAAGAAAAGAATAAAAAGGGGGGAAAGGCTTTGGCTGTGGAGGGCGGGGCCTAAGCAAGGGTGAGGTTTGGGTAGTGGGCAGGGCCTATGCTTAGGACCCACAGGGCTGGAAAGGCCCTGGGGAATGTGGGGCGTGGGGCTTAGGCTCAAGGCACAGAAGGGGTCCAGGCGTGCCTCCCACCCCTGGTCTCAGAGAGCAGGGTACCTCAGCTGGGAGCCCCACAGGCTTCCTGGGTTCGAGTGGGCGGGGCAAATGCCCTCCTCTCCTCTCCTGCTCCTTGGGTCTGGGAGGGCCCCTTCCGCCTGCCTCTCCTGATCTCCCTGGCCTCCTTCCTATGCTCCCAAGGGCCCACACGGCCTGGAGGGGGCTTTGGAGGGCAGGAGACCAGCCTGGGAGCTCAACAGGCTCCCTGGGCCCCAGTGGGCGGGGCAATCACCCTCCGCTCCTCTCCCCTTTCTCCTGGATGGCTCCTCCCACCTGCCTCTCCTGATCTTCCCAGCCTCAGGGGCACTGATCCTGTCTGGCCTCCAGTTCTCCTCCCCACTCAGTCCCCCTACATCCTACCAGTTCACTTTGGGGTTCCTCCCATCTCCTTGGGCGTCAGAGTCCCCCACCAGCAGCCAACAGTTGCCGTAGTCGTGGGGAGACACTAACTCCGCATCTTCCCACACTGCCATCTTCAACTGCACATATTTAAAATGTACAATTTAATAAGTTTGACATATATATCCACCTGTTAAACCATCACCATAGTCAAGATAGTGAACATGTCCATCAACCCCAAAAGTTTTGTCATATATACATCTTTGTAATCCCTCCTTCCCACTATTTCCTACCCCACATCCCAAAGGAGTGTTTTCTGTCACTGTAGATTAATTTGCATTTTCTAGAGTTTTGTATAAATGGAATTCTACAGTATGTTATCTTTCTTTTTGTCTGCCTGAGAGTTGTCCATATATTTGCATGTATCAATAGTTCATTCCTTTTTATTGCTGAGTAGTATTCCACTGTATGGATATATCATGTTTATTGTTGATGGATATTTGGGTTGTTTCTAGTTTTTGGCTATTACAAATAAAGCTACTGTGAACATTCATGGGTAAATATTTATATAAACACGGATTATATTTTCTCTTGTGTAAATACTTAGGAGTGGAATGACTGGATCACATGCCAGGTGTAGGCTTAACTTTTTTTTTTTTTTGCGGTATGTGGGCCTCTCACTGTTGTGGCCTCTCCCGTTGTGGAGCACAGGCTCTGGACGCGCAGGTTCAGCGGCCATGGCTCACGGGCCTGGCCGCTCTGCGGCATGTGGGATCTTCCTGGACCAGGGCATGAACCCATGTCCCCTGCATCAGCAGGCAGACTCTCAACCACTGTGCCAGCAGGGAAGACCAAGTAGGTTTAACTTTTAAGAAACTGTCAAACTGGGGACTTCCCTGGTGGTCCAGTGGGTAAGACTCCACGCTACCAATGCAGGAGGCCCAGGTTCAATCCCTGGTCAGAGAACTAGATCCTTCATGCATGCCCCAACTAAGAAGTCCACATGCTGCAACTAAAGGATCCCACATGCTGCAACTAAGGCCTGGCGCAGCCAAAATAAATAAATTAATTTAAAAAAACAACAAAAAAAGAAACTGTCAAACTGATTTCCAAAGTGGTCATACTATTTTGCCTTCCCACCAGCTGTGTATGAGAGTTCTAGTTCTTCCACATCCTCGTCAGCACTTGGTATGGTCAGCTTTTTAAATTTTAGCCATTCTAATCAGTATGTAGTGGCATCTTCTTGTGGTTTTAATTTGCATTTTCCTACTGGCTAATGATGTTAAACAGTTTTTTATGTGCTTATTTGTCATCTTTATATCTTCTTCAATGAGTTTTGAGAGTTCTTTATGTATCCTGTATACAAGTTCTTTACTAAATATATGCTTTGCAAAGATTTTCTCCCAGTCTGTGACTTTCCTTTTCATTCTCTTGCTAGTGTCTTTTAAAGAGCAGAAGTTTTTAATTATGGTTAAGTCCTGTCTAAGACATCTTTGTCTAACCCTGAGTCACAAAGATCTTTTCCTATGTTTTCTCCTAGATGTTTTATACTTTAAGCCTTACATTTAGATCTTTGACCCATTTTGAATTAATTTTTATGTATGGCACAAAGTGTGGATCTGAGTCCATTTTTTACATATGGATTTCCTGTTGTTGGAGTGCCATTTATTTATCTATACTTTGTCCACTGCATTACCTTTGTCAAAAATCAGTTGTTCATAAATATGTGGGCATTATTTGTGGTCTGTCTTTTTCTGTCCAGTTAATCTATGTGTCTATCTTTACATGAGTACCATACTGTTTTGATTACTGTACCTTTGTAATTGTTCTTGATATTAGGTAGCCTTAGCCTCCCAACTTAATTCTTCTTTTTTAGAGTTGTTTGGCTATTCTAGCTCCTTTGTATTTTTATAGAAATTTTAGAATAAGCTTGTTGATTTCTACAAAAAATTTTCCTGGGATTTTTTTTAGGATTATGTTGAATGTATAGATTTATCTGGGGGAGAATTGAGATTCAAACAATAGTGAATCTTCTGACTTATAAACAAAATATATTTAATATATAATATTAAAATAAATTAATAATTTATTAATTAATAAATTAATAAAATTTATTTATTAAATATATTAAAATAAAATAAATTAAAAATTTATTAATTAAAAATTTAATAATTAATAAATTAATAAAAATATTAATATATTTATTTATTTTAAAAAGTCTTTAACTTTTTTCAGAAATATAGTTTTCACTGTACAGGTCTTGCACATATTTGTCAGATTATGGGGTAAATACTTAGGGGCAAATATTTGTCAGATTTACCCCTAAGTATTTCATATTTTTGATGCTATTGTGAATGGTATTTTTTCAGTTTCAAGCTTTCATTACTAGTATGTAGAAATACAATCAATTTTTGTTTATTCATCTTATAGCCTTGCTAAAACTCACTTATTAATCCTAGTAGTTGTTTAAAAACTGCATCAGGTTTTCTATATAGACAATCATATTATCTGTGAATAAAGACAGTTTTATCTTTTCCCCTTTATCTTCATGAAATGGCCTTCTTTGCTCTGGCAAGTCTTTGCTCTGAAATCTGCTTTGGCTGATTTAATATGGCCACTCCAGCTTTCAGATTTTAACTAGTGCTAACATGGTATATCTTTTTCTATCTTTTTAGTTTTAACCTATTTGTGATTTTATGTTTCAAGTGCATTGGCAGCATTTAGTTGGGTCTTGTTTTTTTTCTCCACACTGACAATCTCTGTCTTTGATTGGGGTGTTTAGACTATTTATATTTGATATGATTATTAGTATGGCTATTTGTGTTCTCTTTGTCCCAGCTGTCCTTTATTCCCATTTCTCTCTTTTCATCATCCTACTTTTGGATTATTTTTTATTTCTCCATTTTACCTTTATTATCATAGCCTATCTTCAAGTGTTATTATACGAGCTCACTAATAGTAAAAGAACCTTACAACAGTATACTTCCATTTTTCCTGTCCAGGCCTTATAATACTGTAGTTGTAAATTTTTCTTTTACATATGTTTTAAACCCCACAAGAAATTATTTTTGTTTAAATAATCAGTTATCTCCTAAAGAGATTAAACAATAAGAAACCTTATCTATTTAAGATTAATGTAGTTACCACTTCATTCCTTTGTGTAAATTCATATTTCCATCTGCTATCATTTTCTTACTGCCTAAAGGATTTCCTTTAACATTTATAGTGTGGGTGTTACAGTATGGTGATGAATTCTTTCAGCTTATTTTGTCTGAAAATATCCTTGTTACTTTTGTTCTTGAAATATATTGTACTTTTGATAGCATTCTAGGTTGATAATTTTATAACTTTTGGAGGGAAAAACTGATCTTAATAACTGTGCATTTTTCAGTGTATGCTGAGTCCATTAACGCTTTTTGCCCTTTAAAGCTCAAAAATCTGCTTTCTCAAAAAGCCAGCCTCCAACAATAGAAAAACATGCTTTTTTATGCTGTTTATGCTAAGGTCTTTAGATGTCTAATTTGAAACTAAAGCTAAATTATGACTTTTTGTACTTGACTGTCTTAATGGTATAGGAAGAGCTATGGGTTCAGGGAAGCAGGAGGAAGAAAAGACCTCGGGTAATATCTCAAGATATTATTCCCTGTAGTTTTTCCATTCTGTGGATTTCCATAGCACTTAGTACTTATCTTTATTAGCACTTCATATTACACTGTGAATTCTTTGTATCTTCAGTACTTAGTGGAGTGCCTGATACATATTTGAATAGCTTATTTTCAGTAGCAACCAGACTATATAACTATGTAGCTGAGTCCTAGGCTAATTATTTTTGTATTAAAAGATTGACCAACATCTTGTTAGGAAATTTTTGCAGCAAGATGGTAGTAAAATGAAGTAACAAGGTTAAAACGTTTTTTCCCCTTCGTAAGAGACTTTAAGAAGGACATTACTGTTTGAATATACTACTTTGACAGGATGCCCATTCCTATCTCCCTCCACAATTTATAAATATATTGTGTTCATGTTTGATAGTTTTTTTTCCCCAAGGAGAGGAAAAATATGGTTTTTAATTCAGTGCCAGAAGTTATTCAAGGAAGGAAAAATTTTAAAATGTGTTGCTCATATAGTTTATGCTTTCATAACTATCTTCTGCGTCTTCTTGGCAAGTAGATTTCTGAGGCCAACTTTTGACTTCCACCCTTCACAAATCTAGATTCTAGAAATGCAAGAAATGCCAGGTTATTCTGAAAGCAGATAACGAGAAAACTCATATAATCAGTATGTTTTCTCACTGTCGTCTTTTGTTAAAAGTGAATAAATAAGTTAACATGGATCTTTATTCCCTCCCTCCCTCCCTTCTTCCTTTTTTTGCCACAAGTGAGTTTAGCAAATCATGAGTAGAGATTTAACACAGTATACCACATCTTCTACAGTATCAGTCGTATGGTGTGACTGAGATTATTGCAAAATCTGGTGCTTCCAGTACATTCATGTTCTCTCTCTCCCTCCTTCTCTCCCCCTCACTCTCTCCCCTTCTGCCTGCCTCCCTCCCCCAACTCCCTCTCTCCCTTTTCACCCCCTTCTCTCTCACTCTCACTGGCTGTCTTGAGCACTCTCTAGCCTCATTCACTTAACTTTCTATTCCTTAAGTAGGCTGTGTACCTTTATATGCCTATCTTATTTATTAGATCTTCTGAGCCTTGAGCAGTGTCAGCACATATTAGGCATTCAGTAAATATTTGTTGGATGGATGGGTAGATGAATATCTAAAGGGTTCCTTGCATTTTTTACTAAGATTATATCATAAACATTTTCCTAAACTATTAAAATTTTTGGATACATCATTTTAAATAGGAACATAGTACTTTGTCATATGGATAGGTCATAATTCATATAACCATTCGCCAGTTATTTCACTTGTAGATTATCTAGTTTTTCACTATTCTAAGAAAGTGATAAACAGATAGCTTTGTGTGTAAGACTTTTCCTATGCTTGATTATTTCCATAGAATGGTTTTCAAGGCATTTTTAATGCTCTTAATAATTTTTTACATTGCTTTCCAAAAAGGTTGTACCAGTTTGAACTTTTACCCTTACTGTATGAAGGTGGCTGTCATGCCATAGTCTCCCCAGCATTGATTACCTCCATTTTTAAACATCTTGACCAATGTGATTGGTTAAAACAGTATCTTTCTATTTGATCAAGGTAAAGTTGAGTATTTTTCTCAAATATTTATAAACTATGTATATTTACTCTTTGGGGAAGAGAACTAGCCCTATTTCCCCACCCACATATACATAAGACCAGTCTGAATACTTTTTTTGGTCTTATGTATTCATAAATGTTTAAGCTTTTTGTATGGCAGATTTCAAGTAAAACTGATTGCCCCAAAATTTGGATATATTAGTAGAATTATTCACTTTGACCTTAATATTCAAAATGTTCACAATTCAAAAATTCATTACAAGATGTAGAATTACTTATTTTAAAACAGTATTTAAAATATATATTCTGTAAAAATATGTAGACATTGCTTAGAAAGGAGAAATGGCAGTTAAATTTCTTGAGAAGGTTGGGGTTATACAGAAAACTGTCATAGGTATTCGGGAATCAGACCTTGTGATTGGGGGTGTAGGTGGAAGAAAAGACTTTATAGGTAGACCAGTTTGCTCTGCTTCTGGAACGATGAAACCAGTCTATCCAACATTCTTAACTAAACTATCCTTGAATAGCTGGTGTGGGAGAAAAACAGATGTAAATCAGGAGACTTGGCTTCTAATCTCAACTCTGGAATTAGCCTGCTTTGTGACCATTCACAAATTACTTAATTTTACAGTTTCTCATTGCTACCTTTGTAACTGAGCAAGGGCTCCTGTGCCCATGGCTTGGCACAGAAAGCAAACTCTGATAGTGGGTGTTTGCAGCAAAGTAAGGGTTTATTTGCAGGGCGCCAAGAAAGGGAGTGGGAGACAAGTCTCAGATCCACTCCATCTTGGTCTTTGAG